>NC_135717.1:108583961-108889738 GCF_964656455.1 Halichoerus grypus
GATCCCCCAATCATTGAAGGAAATATGGAGGCAGCAAGAGCAGTGGATTTAATCCCATGGATGGAGTACGAATTTCGTGTGGTAGCAACCAATACTTTGGGTATAGGAGAACCCAGTATACCATCAAACAAAATTAAAACAGATGGTGCTGGTATGTTGAAGAAACTTTTTAAAATTTAAAAGGTTTATAAATACAGTGCCACTTTAATATATAGCTGAATGTATTTCGAAATAAATAATGCTCTGAGGTAAGTGATTCATCTAAAAAATGTGTATATGTATTTCACACAGGTGTGTGTACTCTGTGTCAAGACAGTCAAAAATTAAAAAAAAAAAGGAAATATGAAGTTTAAGAATATTTTTACATAATTAATATAAGGAAAGAGGTAAATAGAAATCACTACATATTCCACTAGGGACCCCTAAAATGAAGTTGGTATTTAGAATATAAACTTTCATGTAAATTCTGAATCTTAACCAGGCAGATTCTTAATTAAGCAGATCCTGTGATTTAGAAGGTTCACAATTTTGCATGTTACTCAAAGATGTTTATAACTGAGTGGCCGTGGGCTATGGTCAGGGAGGATAAGTTGAGTAGGGAGTAGAGAGAATGGGATGAGAACTTCTCAGATCTATACCACTTGGGGAGTCATAGCATTTCTGAGTAATAGCTGTAATGTGTTCTTTTAATATGAGGTGGGACTCTAAATATGCTCTTTTATCACTGCTCAGCCTTGGATGTTCTTCCAGTTTAGATTCACATTTTTATGCTAAATACCAAGTCCATTTAAATAGTCTTTAGTAGGAGAAGTACTCAGCTCTATTTTCCTTTTCCCCTGCATTACCAAGCAAAAATATTGTTCTGATTCTAATAATAGCTCTTTTTTATTATTCCTTGTCTACGAAAAAGAAAATGTTTTGTAGGATTTCTGAGTTTATTTTTATTATGCCTTGCCAAAGTTCAGTGCTTTATTTGGGAGAAAAGATTTTAAAAGGATGACAGACTGCTGTTAAAATTCTGCTATGATATCTTCATATCACTAATCCACATTTCTGGCTTCTTCAATTTCTTGGGCTAACCTCTAAATAGAATGATGAACTATAATTTCTTAGTTTTTAAAGCCAAGTTATTCACAGAACTGCCATCAATAAACTCTCTTAAAGTTCCATGTAGTTTACTGCATTATTTACCAGATACAAATGATGATTCTGTAATAAAGGGAGAAAATAAACCCTGAAGTACTGATCACAGTACTGATTCACACATATTTCAGTTAATTCCTATAATAATATTTTAAAGTAGGTAATACAATTCAATGCTCATTAATGGGCAGTAGACTCACAGACAGTAAATAGTGTTGAGTGAATGTAACTACTTGCAAGACTCGGTTCAAATCCAGATCTGTTTGACACTTCTCATATATTGAGCTTTCTCTCTTACAAGTGGTATCTCAAGCAGGACTCTCGAAATGCCTATTTATATAAAAGTTTATTAGTGTTCTAGTAGAAGTTTAGATTTCATCCTTAAATATGGAACTAGATATGACTAAATAATAATTTTTTTTTTGTTTTGGTATATCCACCCACGAAATAAACACAACTGTTACTTTTTTCTCACCTCATAGAAATCTCATTAGGATAGGGAGGTAACATAAGTTGAAGCTTTGCAGAACACAGATACCAGATAGCCAGGATTCTTGTGTTTGGTTTTTATTATTAGTCCCTAGAGCCACTTATGTTTTTTTTTTAATTTTTTTTAAAGTTTTTATTTATTTATTTGACAGAGAGAGACACAGTGAGAGAGGGAACACAAGCAGAGGGAGTGGGAGAGGGAGAAGCAGGCTTCCCGCGGAGCAGGGAGCCCGAAGCGGGACTCGATCCCAGGATCCCAGGGGGGAGGGTGTGAGCCGAAGGCAGACACTTAACGACTGAGCCACCCAGGCGCCCCCACTTATGTTTTAAATAGAAACTTCAGTATGATGGACTGAACACAGTTGCCCTTTCTTGAAAGACAAAAATAAAAAGGAACACAGGCGTGATCTGACTGGTGGTTTTAACCACATAATTTCATGCTGAGAGATCTTGCACTTGATTTAACAAGTATTCATTTTCAAAATAAAATTGCAAAAATAAAATTAAATGATTAAATTTATGCCTAAGTAAACTTATTTCAGTTATAATTTTTTAACTTTTTTAACTAATTTTTAAAAAAATTATAACTGAAATATAGGTCTTTTTTATTTTTATTTTTTAAAGATTTTATTCATTTATTCATGAGAGACAGAGAGAGAGAGAGGCAGAGGGAGAATCAGTCTCCCTGCAGAACAGGGAGCCCAATGTGGGACTCGAGATCATTACCAGTGCCGACCGAAGTCAGACACTTAACCGACTGAGCCACCCAGGCGCCCTATAGGCTCTTTTTAAATCTCATTGAGCTTGATTAACTTTCCATTATTTCTTAACTAACATGATATAGAACTAAAACTTAATCTGAACACATTTTTTGAAGTACAGAATTCTTCGTAGGAGAGGGAGGATACTTTCTCTGGCATTGGTGATAGATGTATACCTTCCCCTCTCCTAGGAATTCTGATACAAACAATATCAATTATTTAATCTCAGAAAGTGACTGATCTGGTATACATAGCTTGATCATCTGGAAAGAATTATTTCAAGATCTTTTTTTTTTTTAATCTCAAAGTAGAAATGATTAAATATGTTTTCAGGAATAACAACAAAAAGTGTCTAAGAGAAAGATTCAATCTGATTTTTGAATCTCAGCCTATGAATATAATTTATATTTAATATCATATTTAGAAAATCAGGATCCTTTTGATATACTTATCACCAACAGTTTGTATGTAACTGTGAAGACTTTTCAACCTCAGGGTCTTCTTACCCTTAGAAATGCTGGGAAAAACTTGTTTTTTGTTGGATTGTTTCTTTCAACCAACAAATTTTTGGCATCACCTTTCTTAAGCATTGCCTTTTACATTGTATTTGCTCAAATGGTATTTTGTAAATGAATTAATTCTCTAGTGTGCTTAGAAAATAACTTCCTTTGAGAGCCTTCAGAGCCAAAACAAACAGACCTACAAAGTGATAACAGTCTTGGTCCCAATGCAAGGTACAGCCCTCTAGTGATATAATGAGATGATTCATTCATTTCTATTGTGAAAAAATAACTCCTATAACCTCTAACACATTCATTAATCTTTCATAAGAAAAACTGTAGGGTCTTATATTAATCAACTTTTATAGCTACCAGCATTTCAGCCCCTGCTATATATTATGACACGGTGCTAAGCTTTCTATTTGCATTGCTCCACTTAATTCCCACAATAACTTCATGAAACTGGTATTGTTATCTCTAATTTTACAGACAAGGAAGTTAAGATTACAGCCTAGCTAATGTGAAGCAGAGCTGGGATTCAAATCCAAGACTTTCTAATTCTAAAAGCTCTGCTCCTAAAACACTTTCTAAAAGGACTGTATTGAAGTTGAGAACACTATTTCAGTAAAATTTTGGTGCCATCTTTTAAAACCTTGGATTAGAGGCAGATCATTTAACTTCTCTGAGCCTTAGTTTTCTCATTTCTAAATGGAAATCATTTATTCTATGATATTATTTTTTATGATTAAAAAATGTAAGGAGAGTAGTTAGTACTATCTAGTGCATAATATTTGCTGAATAAAATTTCTTTATGATTCTTCTAATTCTCATTTTAAACTTTAATATGCTTATAAGAAAATATTGTCTACTCTGTAATTGATCACCTCATTTGGCAATATATTTCCATTTTTTTTATAAGCCTAGAGAATCGTAATTTCATGTAATTTCTAATCATCTTAGAGGAAGAATTTTATATATTTACTCTAATAAAATTCAACAGAATATCTCTAAATGTTGTTTTTCTTTTCATCCTGCTTTTTGAAAATTTAATATGCATAAAATTAGACACTTACATTGTTCATTCTTACAAAAAAATAAAAATACTTTTTCAAAACAAGGGGATGTTTGTCTTGTCATGTACCATTATAACAACTCTGTAAGAGATGCCAGCATATGTTATGTGGGATAAAGCCTGGTTCCCATTTGATGGAAAGGTTGCCCCTGCACCTCATTATGCTGATTGAAAGACACAACATTATCTAATGCAGCACATGCCCTTATCTGTCCAATTACTTAATGTTAAGATCGCATTGCACAGTTGCATATATCCTTTGGATTCAGACAAGTGCATTATAAAATGGATGGTCCCAAATGAAGAATTAGAAAATGTGTTTGTAATTCATTGTAGCCCATTTAATTTTGACTGTAAGAAAGAGATAACAAAAGCATCCTTCAAAGTAATGTGTCATTATAAGACATACCCCCATAGCTAATGGATCTGCAGGTGCACTTGGTGAGTTGATATCCTAAAATGGTGCATTTGGGTTTGTTTTGAAAGCTTTGGCATTTATTGACGCAGGTTTAACCTAAGAAGGAAAAGAGAAAAAAAAAAATGATACAAGAATCGGCACTTTCATCCTTTGTATAGAGCTTTAATTTCCTTTCTAATGAAGCTATTCTGCTCTTTTATTTAGTTTTATTTTTAGTTTTTTAAATTATATTTGATAAAGGTGAGAAATGGTGCTAAGAGCGTATTTTGTAGCTAGCAAGGTACTGTTAAATTTAGTTGCTATCATTAGTAATAAAAGAGATCAATCTTTTTTTAAAGTAGCAAAAAGTATAGATTTTTCAGCCGCGAGGAGGCCTGTGTTAAAGCTATGGCTTCTCTACGTGTGAACAGTGTGACCTGGCTAGCTCAGTAACTTCTTTTGGGATTCATTTGCCTCACCTGTCAAAAGAGGATAAAGCTACTTCTCTGTATACTTCTTTCAAAGTGCTGATCTGAGTATCCAGTTAGGTGTGGTACATAAAAATCATTTCTATGTTCTAGATGAGTCTTTTATTAAGCTGGGCTTCTTCATTCATTCAGCAAACTTTCACAAATTAGGGATATTTAACACATTGAATTAAAACTGGTTGTACATATTTACTTGTTGCTATATTAAAGAAAATGCATCTTTAGGCCTGGAATCAGATTCCATTTATGTTGTGATCTTTAGTGGCTACAAAATTATTTGTAGAAGGAAAAGGGAGGAACAAGAAGGGTAATACGGTGGCTCTGGCAGTTGGAAGTTAATAGAGGAGGATGAAAAGAGAAGCAGCTATCAAAGCCACAGTGATATTTGCACATTATGATTTAGAAGAACCCATTATCAATTGTAATTTGTTTTATTTGAAAATAAATTTCACATGTGCCTTAGATACTTTTGTTTTTAATACACTGAGAGGGAGACACTAGGAAGTTTTAATTCTTTTCCTTAATTTAAACAAATAGTGTGTGTTTGGTTTGAGTTCTTCATAATAATTCTACTGTGCATTATGATTACTTCAGTTTGTAGCAGTCTTTTCTGTCAGCATTTCCTCAGATGACTTATTCTTAGATTATCATTCTGTTGAGCAGTTAACAGATTTACTCTACCACCCGTTTAAAATTCCTGTTTAAGATCAAAGCATAGATTAATAAACAGGCCTACAATTTCAGCTTGATAAGAGCCTAAGACGTTAATATTTTTATGAACAATCTCGGACCCTGTATTGTTTTTACCTACTATGGAAAGAACATCAGTGTAACATGGTAGATGCATCAGGAATGTTACCAGTCTGTTCCCGCAGCAGAACAGGAGACCATAAGGGTTACAAACATCTCCTCTCATCTGAATATCCAAGTATTCTGCAGTTCATTTGATTTTGCTAACAGCTAATCAGAAAGAATATATATTTAAAAATAGAATAAAAGCAGATGTAAGATGTTAATCTATACTTTAATTCCTTTGGTATTCTAGATTCTAGAGCATTACGTTTATAACCATTTGAATCTCTTCCTAAAAATTTGGTTTTAAATCACAATGAAATTTTGATGCAAATTAAAATGGAAAGTTACATTCATGGTAACTTTATTTCTGTAAAAATGGCTCTACAAGTTAAGTAATAATTAACAAGAACTAAGTAGTCAACAGTTTATTTTGGGTCAGGGGCCTGTCTTCAAATACTCCATGATATTCACAGTTTAGGATTTGTTGTAAACCCATTTCTATACTGTTAAATAAAAATCCAAAGCTCAAATAGGTACTTATATGCAAATTACCTAAGCTTTCAAATCTAAAAGTAAAATTGGCTTTGTTTTTATAAACTGAAAGAATAATAGTGACGTTGGCTTAATTTTCTTTTTAAATAATTTTTAGTTCTGTGATCGAAATACAGAAGCACTCTTCTAAACCTCATTAGGGAATCACTTAGACTGAACTCATGGCAGAAGGATAAATATAAAAACTCACTATTTTTAACCTTTCACAGTAAAATAATATATTGTTTATTCATGATTAATTCAATAATTTTGTATTTTTCCTAAATAATTTATTAAAATCTTTTAAATGATTTATAGTTAAAAGAAAGTTTAGTTTGTTCACTGTTAAATTACTTTGGATCCAAAAGTTGAATAAGCTGCCTTGTGCTTAGAGTGATTTACTTCCCTGAAAGGAATCATGATTTGCCCAAGTCTTCCTGTTCATACAAGGCTGAATGCAAATATAGAGCATCTAGGTGCTCAGATTCTTGTCAGATATGTAGGTTATATTTCAATTCCGCCTGTGAAAAAAGGTCCCATAACTGTCAAAGCTACAACTGAACATTCAAAGCTAAATGGAGGACATTAAGTCAATAATTAACCTAAGATACAAAACACTCTATTAAGAGGTACAGTACCTTCATTACTGCCTTTTATTTTAGCATTATGAGCTCAGTGAATAATCTTTGAAGAGCAAGTCAGTCTCGACTTATTGAAGCATGTTAAAAGAGCTTAAAATAAACATTATGAAATGGAAAAAAATTCAATCTAACATAAACATATTCCATTTTTAGCTCTGTTCTAAATAAAGAGGCTAATATTGATTATAATGAAAAGGATAACAGTGACATGTTTTGGCAAATAATATTTGACCTGATGAAAGCAATATTTGATTCAACAAATTACAGTATAATAAATTATTCTAGTTATTTTTGAAATTATTTGCCTGTGACCAAAATACTTGTACTTAGAGTTAAATGCACAAAATTTGATTTATTCATTGATTATAAAACAGCATGTTCTTTGTTTCTTGTTTCTTGTAGCATGTAGAGTTTTAACTTCAGAATATGAGTTATGGGGTTTAAAGGGTTTCCAAGAGTTACTTTAATATCCAGCCTTCAATATGTATTTTATCTAAAGTGCTACAATTATCTTTTAACACCTCTGTGCACTCAATTTTTATTTCTAACACTTATGTGGCAACAGTTGAATAGTAAAATAAAATCTCTCAAATTCATATTAACTCTTAATTGGAAATGGAAATCATCATATGGTTTATAGACATAAAGAAAACCATGCATGTTTTTTTGTTTCTGTGCAATTAATGTACCTTATTCAACAAAGAAATTACTAGGTTAACATAGGAGAGGTTGTGAAGTATTTATCTTTGAATCACAATTATTTGTTGGGTTCTGCAGCTTAGTAAATGGATGCATTGCTTTGAGCACTCTGAGGAAGGCATGGCTATTTCCTATCGGGAAGGATCTGGGGAATCAAGGAATAACTCATCTTTCATATGTTCTTTAAAATGTTAACAGATCTTGGGGCGCCTGGGTGGCTCAGTCGTTAAGCGTCTGCCTTCGGCTCAGGTCATGGTCCCAGGGTCCTGGGATCGAGCCCCACATCGGGCTCCCTGCTCAGCGGGAAGCCTGCTTCTCTCTCTCCCACTCCCCCTGATTGTGTTCCCTCTCTCGCTGTGTCTCTATCAAATAAATAAATAAAATCTTAAAAAAAAAAAAAATGTTAACAGATCTGGGAGTGATATCTCAGACTGAGCCACAACAGTTGTATGTAAAAACACACACCATCCATATAGCTGAGTAGCTGATCTCTAAGTGCCTCCAGTGCAGGACAAACTATGTTTATCTATTGGTACAACTCCAGTTAGATGCAAATCCAATAAGACACAGCATACTATAAGATACAGGATGCAAATCTGATAAGATATAGTGACTATCCTGAAGGACTTTCAGGGAGAGAGAATAACTTGAAGAAAAACAAAGAAGAGGCCATTGGACTTGGCAGTTAGAAGCAATTGTGTGATTTTTGAGAGAGTGATTTCAGTAATATAAAGAAGTAGAAAACAGATTATGGGTTGTTAAAAAGTAGTTATAGAGTGAAGTACAAAAAATAGCCATATACCAGTTCTTCTTTGCTGTTCAGTGACAGGAAAGTGTTTGATGGCATGGAGGGTAAGTGGAAGGCAATATTACAGATAATTTTTAAAGATAGACTGCAGAGTAGAATCCAGTAGAATAACTGAAAACTGAAGGATGATAGAGAAGATAGGAGTGTGGGAGTGTTGGCATCCCTGATGGGGCAAAATTCTAGAAGAGATTTAGGACCTGGAAGTGAGAGTACCAGAAACAATATTAGATTTCTAATATTTCCAGATATTTTGGGGTAACATTATCCAATGTCAGTGGACAGGCACTCTTTAACAGTTATTTATAGGTTAAAGCATAAAATTAATACCACAACAGTAAATTATTAGAAGGTCATAGGGTTGAAAAGTAAAAGCTGTGAAGTATTCTCCCAACAAAGTGGATCTAATCTTTCAAAATCATACTAAATGAAAGGACAAAGGGAAAAAAAAAAAAAGAGAGAGATGTGTGTGGGGGGAGGGCAAATTTGCTTTGTTACCATTACTGAAGAAAACCCACACTTTCCTATGGCACTGAATCAATGTTTGTCTTGGGAGTAAAACACATTATATACATATTACAGTTACTATGAGGCATTGTTGTTATAACTGAGCGGATCATGTGTACAGCTTGTCTTTCCCAGTGAAAGAAAAAATTCATGGTTTTTGTAGTGAATAAGAACTCTAGAACCAGAAAAAAATTACATAACCTAATTTTTCATTGTTTCATTTGTTTGTTTGTTTCAGCACCGAATGTGGCTCCTTCAGATGTAGGAGGTGGCGGGGGGAGCAACAGAGAGCTGACCATAACATGGGTGGTAAGTATTAATAAGTTGTATATATTATAGACTGCTTTACCTACACTTAATCTCAAATCCATTTTGTTTCCTGAAATAAACTGAAACAAAAGACATTGCCCAGGGTGAATTGTTTGTATTTTGTTTTGTTTAAATATACTAAGAAAAATTCTAATACAATTAAGGAAATTATCAACAAGTAGAAGAAACTGTGAGTTCACCAGAGGTTTCAATGTAGGTATTTTTCTCCATTAAGTGAGTATAAAGAGAAATTGAAGTTTAAATGGAAAGTAATCCACTCTTATTCCACATATGGTTGTTATTTACATTCATTTGTTGATTTATATCTTAACTAAGTCAAAAGCTTTCTAGTGAGTGTACATTGACCGCTTTTATTCATGGTCAAGATAGAATCAGAGGCCAAGGACACTGGCTATCTATTTGTTTTCTTTGCATTACCATATCTACTACCTTTTCTTGATTTATAAGAATCACCTGGAGAAAAGTAGGAATTTTGTGGCTTATATAGGAATAATATAAAAATCATTGGTATTATTTTTGGTGAAAGAAATTTTTTACAATGTATTTTAAGTAAAATGTGAATTTCATTTTTTAAAAGAAAATTACAAAGGGTGGGGAGGAGCAAGATGGTGGAGGAGTAGGAGACCTAAATTTCATCCAGTCCCAGGAATTCAGCTAGATAGGGATTAAACCATTCTGAACACCTACGAACTCAACAGGAGATCAAAGAAAAGAATAGCAACAACTCTCTGAACAGAAAAGCGACCACTTTCTGGAAGGTAGGACATGCAGACAAGTGAATCCGAGGTGATATTCGGGAGGATAGATGGCGGGGGAGGGAGCCTCCGTCCGCCGCTTCTGGCAAGTGATAGAGCAGCAGAGCACAAAATCGGAACTTTTAGAAGTCGGCTCCGCTGAGGGACGTCGCTCCAGTGGCTAAGCGGGGGGTGGAACCCTCGCTGGACAGTGTGGTCTCAGGACCATTGGGGTCACAGAAAGACCGGGGCTACCTGAGTGCAGCAGAGCTCCCAGGTATCGGAGCGGGGAAGCCAGCTGCAGAGACGGAGCCAAGGCGCGGGCTCTCAGCTCGGGGTTGCCATAAACCGTGAACCGTGGCACAGTCGGGCCACTGCTTCTCCAGCAGGGACCCAACAAGCGGCAGATCCGGGGAGACTCCCCTTCCTCCCCCGGGAGGAGCGGCATGGGAGCACACCG
Organism: Halichoerus grypus; assembly: GCF_964656455.1. NCBI lineage: Eukaryota > Metazoa > Chordata > Mammalia > Carnivora > Phocidae > Halichoerus > Halichoerus grypus. The sequence goes on from NC_135717.1 coordinate 108,594,314, forward strand.
CAGGGATCTGCTGGGTTTGGAGACTCCACACGGGGTCATGAGCCAGAGATAGAAATGCTCGGTCACAGGCCGGGTGAGCACGGAGTGCGGCTGGAGACAGGCAAGACGGGAGTGATTGACTGCTTTTCTCTGGGGGCACACTGAGGAGTGGGGGCCCGAGCTCTTGGTTCCTCCGGGGCGGAGATTGGGAGGCCGCCATTTTCACTCTCGGCCTCCAAAGCTGTACGGAAAGCTTGCAGGGAACAAAAGCTCCCAAGAGCAAACCTGAGCAGATTACTTAGCCCGGACCGGCAAGGGTGGGGCAATTCTGCCTCTGGCAAAGACATTTGGGAACCATGGCAACAGGCCCCTCCCCCAGAAGATCAGCGAGAACAGTCAGCCAAGACCAAGTTTACCGATCAATGAGAATGGCAGAACTCCAGCGCTAGGGGAATACTGCACATAGAATTCATGGCTTTTTTCCCATGATTCTTTAGTCTTTCAAAGTTAATTTTTTTTTAACTTTCTTTCTCTTTTTTTTTTGAATTTTTCTTTTTCCCTTTTTCAACCAACATCTCATCAATCCCTTTTTTAAAAAATCTTTTTTATTTTTCATTTTTAAAGTCATATTCTATCCCTTCATAGTAGTTAACCTTATTTTTGGTATATATATGTAAGTTGTTCTCTCCTTAAAATTTTGGGATACCGTTTCTTCTAACAGACCAAAATATACCCTAAATCTCTAGTGTATGGCTTTGTTCTAGTCTCCTGCCTGATCACATTCTCTCCCTTTTTTTCTTTTTTTTTTTAAATCCTCTTCTTTCTTTTTTCAACCAACTTCTTATCTTATCAATTCCTTTTATAAAATCTTTTATAATTTTCATGTTTACAGTCATATTCCATCCCTTCATCGTATTAACCCTTATTTTTGTACATATATAAGTTTTTCTTTCTTTAAAATTTTGGGAGGCACTTTCTTCTAACAGACCAAAATATGCCCAAAATCTAGTGTGTGGCACTGATCTATGCACCAGCCTGATCATATATGATCATATTCTGTTTTTTTGTTTGTTTATTTGTTTGTTTATTTTTATCTTTTTCTTTTTTTTTCTTTTTCTTTCTTTCTCTTTCTTTTCTCCTGGTTTCAGGTCACTTCTGATTTGTTTAGTGTATATTTTTCTGGGGTCATTGTTACCCTGTTAGCATTTTGTTCTCTCATTCATCTATTCTCCTCTGGACAAAATGACAAGATGGAAAAAAATCACCTCAAAAAAAAGAACAAGAGGCAGTACCGACTGCCAGGGACTTAATCAATATGGACATTAGTAAGATGTCGGAACTAGAGTTCAGAATGACGATTTTAAAGATACTAGCTGGGCTTGAAAAAAGCATGGAAGATATTAGAGAAATCCTTTCTGGAGAAATAAAAGAACTAAAATCTAACCAAGTCAAAATCAAAAAGGCTATTAATGAGGTGCAATAAAAAATGGAGGCTCTAACTGCTAGGATAAATGAGGCAGAAGAGTGAATTAGTGATACAGAAGACCAAATGATGGAAAATTACGAAGCTGAGAAAAAGAGAGATAACAACTACTGGATCACAAGGGCAGAATTCGAGGGATAAGTGATACCATAAGATGAAACAATATTAGAATAATTGGGATCCCAGAAGAAGAAGGAAGAGAGAGGGGAGCAGAAGGTATATCAGAGCAAATTATAGCAGAGAAGTTCCCTATTTGGTGGAAGGAAACAGGCATCAAAATCCAGGAGGCACAGAGAACCCCCCCTCAAAATCAGTAAAAATAGATCAATAGCCTGACATCTAATAGTAAAACTTACGAGTCTCAGAGACAAAGAGAAAATCCTGAAAGCAGCTCAGGACAAGAGATCTGTAACCTACAATGGTAGAAACATTAGATTGGCAACAGCCCTATCCACAGAGACCTGGCAGGCCAGAAAGGACTGGCATGATATATTCAGAGCACTAAATGAGAAAAATATGCAGCCAAGAATACTATATCCAACTAGGCTGTCATCGAAAATAGAAGGAGAGATCAAAAGCTTCCAGGACAAACAAAAACTAAAGGAATATGCAAACACAAAACCAGCCCTACAAGAAATATTGAAAGGGGTCCTCTAAGCAAAGAGAGAGCCTAAAAGCAACACCGACCAGAAAGGAACAGAGACAATATACAGTAACAGTCACCTTACAGGCAATACAATGGCACTAAATTCATATCTTTCAATAGTTACCCTGAATGTAAATGGGCTAAATGCCCCAATCAAAAGACAGAGGGTATCAGATTGGATAAAAAAACAAGACCCATTGATATGCTGTCTGCAAGAGACTCATTTTAGACCCAAAGACACCCCCAGATTGAAAGTGAGGGGGTAGAAAACCATTTACCATGCTAATGAACATCAAAAGAAAGCTGGGGTGGCAATCCTTATATCAGACAAATTAGATTTTAAACCAAAGACTATACTAAGAGATGAGGAAGGACACTATAAATGTTTGGTTTTTTTTAAGATTTTATTTATTTATTTGACAGAGAGACAGCGAGAGAGAGAACACAAGCAGGGGGAGTGGGAGAGGGAGAAGCAGGCCTCCTGCTGAGCAGGGAGCCCGATGCGGAACTCGATCCCAGGACCCTGGGATCATGACCTGAGCCAAAGGCAGATACTTAACGACTGAGCCACCCAGGCGCCCAGGACACTATATCCTACTTAAAGGGTCTATCCAACAAGAAGATCTAACAATTGTAAATATCTATGCCCCTAACATGGGAGCAGCCAATTATATAAGGCAATTAATAACAAAAGCAAAGAAACACATCGACAACAATACAATAATAGTGGGGGACTTTAACACCCCCCTCACTGAAATGGACAGATCATCTAAGCAAAGGATCAACAAGGAGATAAAGACTTTAAATGACACACTGGACCAAATGGACTTCACAGATACATTCAAAACATTCCATCCCAAAGCAACAGAATACACATTCTTCTCTAGTGCCCATGGAACATTCTCCAGAATAGATCACATCCTAGGTCACAAATCAGGTCTCAACCAGTACCAAAGATTGGGATCTTTCCCTGCATTTTATCAGGGAATGCTTTGAAACTAGAACTCAATCCCAAGAGGAAAGTTAGAAAGAACTCAAATACATGGAGGCTAAAGAGCATCCTACTAAACAATGAATGGGTCAACTAGGAAATTAAAGAAGAACTAAAAAAATTCATGGGAACAAATGAAAATGAAAACACAACTGTTCAAAATCTTTGAGGTGCAGCAAAGGCAGTCCTAAGAGGAAAGTATATAGCAATACAAGCCTTTCTCAAGAAACAAGAAGGGTCTTAAATACACAATCTGACCCTACACCTAAAGGAGCTGGAGAAAGAACAGCAAAGAAAGCCTAAACCTAGTAGGAGAAGAGAAATAGTAAAGATCAGAGCAGAAATCAATGAAATAGAAACCAAAAGAACAGTAGAACAGATCAACGAAACTAGGAGCTGGTTCTTTGAAAGAATTAACAAGATTGATAAACCCCTGGCCAGACTTATCAAAAAGAAAAGAGAAATGACCCAAATAAATAAAATCATGAATGAAAGAGGAGAGATCAGAACCAACACCAAAGAAATACAAAGAATTATAAGAATATATTATGAGCAACTATATGCCAGCAAATTAGATAATCTGGAAGAAATGGATGCATTCCTAGAGATGTATCAACTACCAAAACTGAACCAGGAAGAAATAGAAAACCTGAACAGACCTATAACCACTAAGGAAATTGAAGCAGTCATCAAAAATCTCCCAAAACACAAAAGCCCAGGGCCAGATGGCTTCCCAGGGGAATTCTACCAAACATTTCAAGAAGAATTAATACCTATTCTTCTGAAACTGTTCCAAAAAATAGAAATGGAAGGAAAACTTCCAAACTCGTTTTATGAGGCCACCTTTACCTTGATCCCAAAACCAGACAAAGACCCCATCCAAAAGGAGAATTACAGACCAATATCCTTGATGAACATGGATGCAAAAATTCTCACCAAAATACTAGCCAATAGGATCCAACAGTACATTAAAAGGATTATTCACCACGACCAAGTGGGATTTATCCCTGGGCTGCAGGGTTGGTTCAACATCTGCAAATCAATCAATGTGATACAATACATTCATAAAAGAAAGAACAAGAACCATATGATCCTCTCAATAGATGCAGAAAAAGCATTTGACAAAGTACAGCATCCTTTCTTGATTAAAACTCTTCAGAGTATAGGATAGAGGGTACATACCTCAATATCGTAAAAGCCATCTATGAAAAACCCACAGCGAAAATCATTCTCAATGGGGAAAAATGAGATCTTTCCCCCTAAGGTCAGGAACACGGCAGGGATATCCACTATCACCACTGCTATTCAACATAGTACTAGAAGTCCTAGCCACAGAAATCAGACAACAAAAGATAAAACACATCCAAATCGGCAAAGAAGAAGTCCAACTCTCACTGTTTGCAGATGATATACTTTATGTGGAAAACCCAAAAGACTCCACCCCAAAACTGCTAGAACTCATACAGGAATTCAGTAATGTGGCAGGATATAAAATCAATGCGCAGAAATCACTGGCATTCCTATACACCAACAACAAGACAGAAGAAAGAGAAATTTAGGAGTCAATCCCATTTACAGCTGCACCCCAAACCATAAGATACCTAGGAATAAATCTAACCAAAGAGGCAAAGAATCTGTACTCAGAAAACTATAAAATACTCATGAAAGGAATGGAGGAAGACACAAAGAAATGGAAAAACGTTCCATGCTCATGCACTGGAAGAACAAATATTGTGAAGATGTCGATGCTACGTAGAGCAATCTGCACATTCAATGCAATCCCTATCAAAATACCATCCACTTTTTTCAAAGAAATGGAGCAAATAATCCTAAAATTTGTATGGAACCAGAAAAGACCCCTAATAGCAAGAGGAATGTTGAAAAAGAAAAGCAAAGCTGGTGACACCACAATTCCGCACTTCAAGCTCTATTACAAAGCTGTAATCATCAAGACAGTATGGTCCTGGCACAAAAACAGACACATAGATCAATGGAACAGAATAGAGAGCCCAGAAATGGACCCTCAACTCTATGGTCAACTAATCTTTGACAAAGCAGGAAAGAGTGTCCAATGGAAAAAAGTCTCTTCAACAAATGGTGTTGGGAAAATTGGACAGCCACATGCAGAAGAATGAAACTGGACCATTTCCTTACACCACACACAAAAATAGACTCAAAATGGTTGAAAGACCTCAGTGTGAGACAGGATCCATCAAAATCCTAAAGGAGAACAGAGGCAGCAACCTCTTCAACCTCAGCCACAGCAACTTCTTCCTAGAAACATCGCCAAAGGCAAGGGAAGCAAGGGCAAAAATGAACTATTGGGACTTAATCAGGATAAAAAGCTTTTGCACAGCAAAAGAAACAGTCAACAAAACCAAAAGACAACCGACAGAATGGGAGAAGATATTTGCAAATGACACATCAGATAAAGGGCTAGTATCCAAAATCTATAAAGAACTTAGGAAATTCAACACCCAAAGAACAAATGATCCAATCAAGAAATGGGCAGAAGACATGAACAGATATTTTTCCAAAGAAGACATCCAAATGGTCAACAGACACATGAAAAAGTGCTCAACATCGCTCGGCATCAGGGAAATCCAAATCAAAACCTCAATGAGATACCACCTCACACAAGTCAGAATGGCTAAAATTAACCGTCAGGAAATGACAGATGTTGGCGGGGATGGGGAGAAAGGGGAACCCTCCTATACTGTTGGTGGGAATGTAAGCTGGTGCCACCACTCTGCAAAACAGTATGGAGGTTCCTCAAAAAGTTGAAAATAGAGCTACCATACGACCCAGCAATTGCACTTCTGGGTATTTACCCCAAAGATACAAATGTAGGGATCCGAAGGGGTATGTGCACCCCGATGTTTATAGCAGCAATGTCCACAATAGCCAAACTGTGGAAATAGCCAAGATGTCCATCAACAGATGAATGGATAAAGAAGATGTGATTTATATATATACAATGGAATATTATGCAGCCATCAAAAGGAATGAAATCTTGCCTTTTGCACAACGTGGATGGAACTGGAGGGTATTATGCTGAGTGAAATAAGTCAATCAGAGAAAGACATATATCATATGACCTCACTGATATGAGGAATTCTTAGTCTCAGGAGGGTTGCTGGAGTGGTGGGGCTGGTACGGATGGGGTGGCTGGATGATAGGCATTGGGGAGGGTATGTACTATGGTGAGCGCTGTGAATTGTGTAAGACTGTTGAATCACAGACCTGTACCTCTGAAACAAATAATTATACGTTAAAAAAGAAAAAGAAGAAGAAGAAGATAGCAGGAACAGAAAAATGAAGGGGGGGAAATCGGAGGGGGAGACGAACCATGGGAGACTATGGACTTGAGAAACAAACTGAGGGTTCTGGAGGGGAGGGGCGTGGGGGTATGTGTTCCTGGTGATGGGTATTAAAGAGGACATGTGCTGCATGGAGCACTGGGTGTTATACGCAAACAGTGAATCATGAAACACTACATTAAAAACTAATGATGTAATGTATGGTGATTAACATAACATAATAAAAAAAAAAAGAAAATTACAAAGGAATACCCTTTATAACCACAGATACAAAACTTAACAAAATGTTGGCAAATTAAAGCCAACAAAATACTAAAAGAATGATGCACTACGATGAAGTAGTTTATCCCAGAAATGCAAAGTTAGTTTCACATTCACAAATCAATCAATATTACTCATCATATTGGCAGAATAAAGAAATGAAACCATAGGATCTTCTCAAGAGATCCTCATTCATAATTAACACTTATTCATGATTTTAAAAAAATTCTAAGTAAACTACAAATAGAAGGGAATTTCCTACACCTGATAAAAGATATTTATGAAAAATTTATAGTTAATAATAATGCTCAGTGGTGACAAGCTAAATGTTTTCCTTCTAAGTTTGGACATAGAGCAAAGATATCCCCTTTTAATGTTGTTAACAGAGGCCCTAGCCAATGAAATAGGGCAAGAAAATGAAATAAAGACCACAGTGTGTGGGCAGAAAATTCTAGGGAACCTATAAGCAACTATAAGAGCTAATAAACACAATTTAAAATGTTGCAGGATACCCGGTCAATATTCTAAAGCCAATTGTTCTTTTATATTTTATTGGTTTGCTGCTAATAAAACTTAAAACAAACAAACAAAAAACTAAGTTGCAAGGTTTACACTATGAATTCAAAATTTACTAAAGCCACACCAATTAAGACAATGTGATACTGGCATAAGGACTGATATCAATGAAGTAGAGAGCCCAGAAATAGACTCACACTCATATAAACAATTAATTTGCAAAAAGGCACCAAAGCAATACATTGGGAGCAAAGAAAAACTTTGCAATGGAAGGTATTAGAATAATTGGATATTCAACTGGGAAATGTTTATCCAAAATGAACCTGAATGTTCTTCAGCATTGCTTTGTCCAATACACTAAACTGATGGGTTAGTCCTTTTCTAGTTAACATTAGTTAAATATGTATTATCAGTGTAATAATGTATTATCAGTGAGTCAAAATACTATTTCCTCTATTATGGTAATACTTCTACTGCAGAGGTATTATTTTTTTTTTGTAAAAATAATTATTTAAGTTAGAAAGCAACAGATGTTTTATTGATAGCTTCAATGTTAAAGTATAAAGTAAACAAAAATTACCCATGATCACACAACCTAGAAATCACCCAATTTGACATTTTGGGGTGGTCTTTCTAGTCTTCTATATATAAAGTCATAAAATTTGTATAATGCATGTTTAGACTTATTATTTTGCATGTAATTTTCTTTTTGTAAGACTCCTTGAGATTTAATTATTTTTATTACTTTTAATTATTATATTTTATATATAATATGTTTATTATTTTTGTTTGCATGGAATATGACAGTATTAATTTTCATTTCAACATATTTTCATGACATCTGTAATTGATTTTCAAAAGACAAATTTTAACTGCAAGCTTTATCCAACTTGCACTTCTAATAGACATCTATTTCTGGAGTATCTGCCAAGCTCATAATGACTTTTCTTCTGTGGAAATTATTCATTTCACAATCCTCTATCAAAATGTAACTTTACTTAAGGAAAAAAAAGAAAAGAAAGAGAAAAAAAATCAATGCTCAAAGCACAAGAATAGATTACTAAAATTATTTTTTTCTTAAATGCATGTCAGATTTTACCTGGCTTGCTATGGCTTCATATGCAGTTCCTATGCAAAAATAGATCCTGGATGTTAAGGGATCCATTGATCTAAAAGATTAGACAAACATTCAGCTATCTAATTCCAGATATATCTTGAACTCACTGTGGTGTGGTAACCCAATATTAATTTATAGCATTTTGTCTGGACATTCAAACCCCAAAGACTTAGTTAAAAAAAAACTTTTGTATCAACACAGGTTTTTATTTTTTTATTTTTTTAGAGAGAGAGAAAGAGAGTACACATGCATGCGTGTGCAAGAGCAGGGAGGAGGCGGGGGTAGGGAGGGGTAGAGGGAGAGAGAGAATCTTAAGCTCCATGCCTAGCACAGAGCCCATTGCCAGCTCCATCTCACGACCCTAAGATCATGACCTGAACTGAAATCAAGAGTTGGTGGTTCAGCGGACCATCCGAGCCACCCAAACACCCTCAACACCTGTTTTTAAATTGGAGTTTGCTTTTGCACTTGAAACGTACTTTGATCACTAGTGTAATCTATTATGATAAATCTGTCTCAGAAGTCACTCAAGGGACTTGTTATTAAAGCATCCAAAACATTTTGTTAATTTTTTATGACCCATAGAGGAGTTCTGTATCAGAGACTGTAATGTCTGAAAAAAACTGCATTTCAGCTGGATATTTGAAGTGAGAGATATTGTGACGGAGAAGGCTGTGATAGTACAGGCGTGTCTGAATTAGACACAGTGACATTTACTTAGGTAACATGTTGATATAGCTCCATGCACCCATTAAATATTTTTAGTGTTTAATCACTGCAGATAGTCAAAGAGCACAACCTAGGTTCCAAAGGATTTTTTGAGAAGTGCAGAAAAAATAACAGGTTTTAATCTTTGCAAAAATCAAATTGATTTCTATAAGTGGATATTTAGCAAAAATTGACTTCACTCAGTGCTCTGTAGTCATATTTTATTCTTGGCATTTAATTTACATTCTTAAGTAAGATTTAGAAATAAAATGTTGAATCTCAAGTTATTTAATTTGTAAGCTTTAGTGTCAATGTAACATATATAAGTGCAGATATTAAGAAAATTAGAATACTTTACTCTTTTATATGTGGCTTGAATATTTTTTTTTTAACTCAGTGGGTATCTGTTTCAGAATAAGATGGGGATGTTATCAAAATTTCATGATTAGGAAGCCTTTTCTAAAAATTTTAAATCAAGTCTCTGGTGATACAGCCTGAGAATCATTAATTTTTTGAGTTTTATTGAGGTTTTTTTTTTTTAGTTTGCAAAGTTTTTTCCACTTTCATTAAGATTTGAAAACTGTAGATGATTCTGGTATACTCTAAATTGCAAAAACTAGGGAGATAACTATCAAAAAGAAAATTGTTTAAACTACTGTAGAAACATTATATTTTCTAATAATGTAAAAAAAATCAAAATTAGTACATTCTTGGAATCATGCTTTATGATTTACATTTCTATACCATCATGTTCAACATAAGTGTATTCAAGCAACTGTGGTATATTTACTTCAAGGTTTTTCCTCATGAAAACTTAAGTTTGATATTTCCAGTGAAAAAGTAAATATCAATTTGCATATTTATCTTTTTGACTTTTTTAAAAAGACTAAATGATGAGTATTTACTAGAACTAGCTTTGCCATTATTTATAAATAATGAATTGTCAAAGCTGACATGAACTTTATTGAGCAGTTGACGTGTATAATTATAAGAAACTCAGAAAATAATGCCAGACAGAGCACTTTCTTCAATATTGTATCAGACAGGGGCCCACAGCCAGCCTCTTACAGATGAGGGCAGCATCATCTCTTCCTTCACTTTCTCTCTTTTTCCCTCTGACCAGTTTCCACTGTTTGATTATAAGACAGATCTTCTAGAGTCTTGTATAACTCTCTTACCATTGCCTTTCAATTCTAAAGAAATTAATTTACTCATTCATTAAATATTTCTTGAGGCTTTGTTCTAGGTCCTAGGGATAAATATAAATGAAATTCACAGAAACTCTTCCCTCATGAAACTTATGTTCTAGTAATTGAGAGAACAATGACTTGGATAAATAAGTTAAATATGTAGTGTGGATCATAGTAATGTTAAAGAGAACAAAATAAAGCAGGGAGGTGGGATATGGGGGTATTATGGAAAGACTCTTGAAATGGCAGATTCTGTGGCCAGGAAAGACCACAAGTAAGTGATTTTTACCTCAAGAAAGTGAGGGAAGGGGCCTTCTGTTGTATGGAAGAGCATCCTAGGGATAAGGAATTGAATGTAAAAAGGCCCAGAGAAGGAGCCTCCCGAGATATTCCAAGAAGAGTATCTTTGGTAAGTGAAGTCATTACTTGTTTGAACATGTTTTTGCCTTGGCATTTTCAGGCAGCACTAACTTGTGAACATGGTTTTTAAAGTACATTTTTACAAAGAACATACTTTCTTGTGTATTGTTATTATTATTTGCTTTGAATTTTCCCCCTATTAAACTGTATTGCTTAAACCTGTTTAACATTTCAATTTCTGTGTAGCCTTTGTCAAGAGAATACCACTACGGCAACAATTTTGGTTACATAGTGGCGTTTAAGCCCTTTGATGGGGAAGAATGGAAAAAAGTTACAGTTACTAATCCAGATACTGGCCGCTACGTCCATAAAGATGAGACCATGCGCCCATCTACTGCATTCCAAGTTAAAGTTAAGGCCTTTAACAACAAAGGAGATGGACCTTACAGCCTCACAGCAGTCATTAATTCAGCACAAGATGGTAAGTAAAAGAAAGACCTTACTAATATGATGAGGGAGTGGAGAAGCCTAATCCTCTGTAGGCATTTTGTTTGCTGCCTTTTAGAACCTACTTACTAAGATCTTTTCATACTACTAGGCATTTCTAAATGAGTATTCCTTTGATCCAAATTAAAATGTCACTCTGTACATTTAAAGAAAGACAAGAATGCCTCCAAAATCTTTTTCATCCTTTAGATCATGTCCATGATAGTTAGGAAATCTCCACTAAAATAATTGGCTTAGACCCCTGTTCCTGGCCTCTTGATTCTAATTTTGAAGTCAGAAATTCTCCATACTTGATTGGAACCTCGGTATGTCTGTGCATTCACAATATTTACTGCTTATAAATTACTTAACGTATACTTTTTTGGGAGTAAAATTTCCCCCCTTTAACCTAAAAATTGTATAATTATAGCATTTATGTGACTTTTTTGTCATTACAATAGAGTACTAAAATTTTATTAAAGGGAATATAAGCATAATTCTATGAAAAAGGAGTCCGAAAGGCAGTTGAATTTTTTTCTTGGAAAAGAAAAAATTTGTCTGGAACACTATTTAGGGGGTAAATATATAGATACTGGCTGTCTTTGTTTTTCTAGAAACTTTAACTGATCTGAGCATGCTCCTAAAGGACTCTATAGATCTATGCTAAATAATATATAGTTTTAGATTATACATAATGATATTAATTTCTGTGATTTCCTATTTAAGTTATTATGCTTTTTATTATGATTTTCCTATTTAAAGAAAGATAAGACCTCCTTATTTTTTAAGATCTCATTATATCTCCGTACTCATCAGCACTATGTAAATATTAATGACTAGAAAAGCAAATAGGGATTTCATTGCCTTCTGACTTAACACTTTTGTCCTTGGCCAAGTTCTCTTTTCACATGTATGAAAAGCACAAATGGATAGTGTAAAGACTTAAAATTATAAGAGATACTCCTCTGATCTCTTAAAGGAAAAACACTCTATTCATTTACCCAGTTTGCACTATTTTTACTTCAAAATAAACAATTAGCTATCCCATAGAACTCACATATGCTCTTCAGTCATAGAGTTACTAGGTTTCATATTTGTTAAAAACTTAATGTGCATTCAAATCATTCCATGCTCTTTACCGACAACACAAACATGAAAGGCAACCATATATATATGAATATATATGTGTGTAGGTACACACACACACACTTTTTAAGTTAGTTAACTAAATACATAGAAAGAATAAAAATAGAAATTATTTAAGTTTATAATCAATTCAGGTCTTTTTAGTCCCAAGTAATAAATCTTACATTCTCTGTGCTTGTGCTGATTCAGCAGAAATATGATAACTTGACTCAGTGTTACCAGTTTGAACAATATGAGTGCATTTCACAGAGGAAATGAAAGTAAAAAGCATTTTACAAGTTATCTTCTCACCCAATATCAATTTTTTATTGCTTTATTTGATGCTAAAGTAGTCAGGCAAAAGGCCATGCCTGTCATTTCTTTAGTCATGGCCATCTGCCTTTAATTATATTTCTTTTCTAAATGTTTCATGGGTCTCATAAAACCTGCATGTGCCAAAACTTGTATAAGTGTTCATCTTTTCTTTTACTACTAAAAAATCAATCATAGTGCTACATGTTTACCTTGATTCAGAAAGGCAACAGTGTTCATGTGCAGGACATTTCTAACATAAAAGAGGATTATAGCTTGTTAATAAAAGACAATAAAAATTGATCATTCTTGCTTAAAGATTTCCTTAGTTTCTTTGTGTAATTTTCATAAGGGATGTAAATTACTTTTTTTTCACTGAACAGAGGCCTTTTTGATACATACTTGACTTGATGCCCAGTTGGAAGATTAGACTTATAAAAGCTTTCCTGAGCCCAAGAAGCAGTAGATGTCACAACTTGTTTCAAAGGATCTTAAAAAAAAAAACAAAAACTTATGCATAAAAGAGAAAGAAGTATCTCTACGTAGTATCTTTAGCTCATGTAAATACAAAGTATGAGAAAATTAAATTAATTGTAGTGAATAATGTTTTATAATAAATATCAAATTTTCTATTTTTGATAATGTAGAGTTGATAAACTAAATATAATAATTTAATCTGCATCAATGGGCTTTCTTAAGCAGATTAGTTGGGAGAAATGCAAAAAAGAATTAGTACAGTTCTTGCTCACAGATATTGGAGAACTCCATGAAGCTTTCCATATTTTTTGAAAGTGTGTATGTATATGTGTATATATATGTGTATAAGTCTATGTTAACATTCATGTAGATGTGTGTGCATATATCATTGATGACCATGAAATAAAGTAATATTAGTAAAACTAGAGAAAAACATAATAAAATTATTTGACTTATTTTATTTTACAAATATTAAAACTACTTAAAATATTAAAATATAGTTTTAATCCATTCATTCAGCAAATGGTGCTATTTGAATTTTGTTATATAAGCATCTTATATAAAAATATAATGTTCTCATCAAATTTCAGCTCCCAGTGAAGCCCCAACAGAAGTAGGTGTAAAAGTCTTATCATCTTCTGAGATATCTGTTCATTGGGAGCATGTTGTAGAAAAAATAGTGGAAAGCTATCAGGTGAGTTCAATTTTTATCAAACTATGTACATTTATTCATAAATATATTAGCATAAGCTTTCAAATATGTTGCATCTTTCAATGCTCTGTGGCCATTGATTTATGTGGCAACTAATACTATAATCTCTGTATTTAATATGTCAGGCATTAATAAACTATTGGGTTTTTTTTAAGATTTTATTAATTTATTTGTCAGAGAGAAAGAGAGAGAGCAAGCAAGCACAAGCATGGGGGTATCAGGCAGAGGGAGAAGCAGGCTCTCCACTGAGCAAGGAGACTGATTGAAGGCAGACGCTTAACCGACTGAGCCACCCAGGCGCCCTATAAGCTAATTGTTAAGAGTAAGGCAGAGGTTCCTAACTGGCTTATCTAGGAGAGATGTAGAGTCCTGTGCATTCACAAACAGTTAGCCAAAATAAAAACTAAGGTAATAACATTCATGGTTAAACAAGATCTTTTGAAGCATTCTCATAAAATGCTGGTGAATTTTAAGTTTTTTGGAAATCATTTCAGTAATTTATAAAAACATCCTTAAAATGTTTATTCTATTTGTTTCAATAGTTCTACTTCTAAAAGTCCCTATAAAAGAAATAACTATAAAATATGCCAAATATGTGTCTCATAAAATAGACACATATTTTCGTAAGGGATCTTTCATAAGATCACAAATATGTGATCTATGAAGGCAGAAAATTGGTAACATTCAAAATATCCCAAAGAAAACTTCCCTTGATTTGAGTCTTTAAAGACCAGTAGGAATAGCCAGTTAGAAGGGGGAGGATTTATATTAGTTAAAGGGAAAAAGACATGGAAACCTGAAGCTGGAATGATAGCTGGGGTCTTTAATATGATGCTAGCAAAATGTAGATGTGATTATGCCGGGAAAGTGAAATCATCTCATATTTTTAAGCACAAAGAGTGAAAATTAAGAGGAACTGGCAACATCCTATCTTTGCAGATGAGGAAATGTATGCCAGAGACTCAACAACTTGCCTCAGCACAAATTAAGTGTCAAAGCAGTATCTAAAACTCAGCTTTTCTGATTCACAGTTCAGGGCTTTATACCAAACCACAGACTCCTCTCTGTTTTAGGAAGTGAATGGACAGTGAGGGCCCTTCTGAAGCCACAGGCAGTGGGCTGCCTGCCCAATCAGCTAGCCCTCTCAATTCTGGTGCTCTCCCTTCTTCATCTGTCCATGAAATATTAGCTCCTCTAGGGCAGGATTTTGTCTGCTTTCCTCTCAGTGCCAAGAACAATGCTGAGCACAGAGTAAACACTAAACAGATACTCACTGAGGGCTGATTGTGATACTCAAGTATGATCAAATCAAGTGTTACAATCTGGCCTTCTCAAAGCCATGTTCCTGAGATGTAACCACAAAACCAACCCCAGGTTTTAACTTTTAAACATGTAACATATCAGGAAACTCTTTTTTTTTTTCTTTTTGTACTGTAGGTTAGGATTTGGGTACATCTCAAAATGTCTTCAGATAATCTTTGCAAGGATTCAGCTGAAGTTATTATAAAAAGAGTGGAATGGTGGGAGTGAACTGGAAAGACCTAATATTCATAACTTATTAAATTGACAATTACATTTACAGCTAGTAGAAAAGGAATGGGAAAAATAGAGAAATTCACTAGCTGTTGCAAACCCCTGTAATAAACAAGTTCAAGTTTTCTTGGGAGAAGACATCAGTATTTGGAGTTTGAAAGTCATCTCTTGGACCATAGCATTTTTTCTTATTTCATGGTATTCATTTTTAAGTAATAAAAAAGAGGAAAAAGGATTATTTAATATATAACTCACTCATGAATCGAAACACTAAATATATATTTTGCTTTTTAAAAAACATTGTCTTTGCCTAAGAATTATATATTGACTATTTCATAACTTCCAACTAGCAGAGAACCAAGGAAATATGAGGTGGGAAGCAATGATAATTATCAGAATATAAAAGCTTTTTTTTTTTATTGGAAGTAAGCATCAATTAAGGATTTCCAATTAAATAGCAAAAAATCTTTAGCAGGTAATATTTTCTCAAATGATAATTTTCAAGGAAAAAATGTATGCTATTGAGGAATTTAGTTTCACAGATATCTGACTTTTGCAACTCCATAGTAAGTATAAAATTGTGAGCCCTGTTCCCAAGCAGATATAGGTTGATATCTCAGCTCTATCACTGAGGAATTTGGTACAAAATTTATTTGAAATTTCTGAGCTTTGGTTTTCTCATCTGGAAAGCTGGAAAGAGAGTAATCATGCCTCATAGAACTCTTGTGTGGAATGAAATGAAAGCATTTAATGCTTTTCCCTATTCTATGTCATTGGATATTTGAAGACAATGATGATGATGACAGTGATGAAGATGATAATGATAATATTAATTATAAGAATAATAACATTTGTTGAGCCCTTACAATGCTAAATAGTTAAGCTTATTGTATTTAATCTACATGATCCTAGGGAATAGACCCTATTATTATCCCTGTTTTAAAGATGAAAAATTTGAAGTTTAGAAACATTTGTCTGAGTAATAATTGGCATAACCAGATTTGAGCCTAATAAATTAAATAAATTAAAAATATTGGAAATAAATCTCAAAATTATTGTTCCATTTGTTCTTTCTTAAAAACCTTTTGAGTCTTTGACACAGAACCTTGAATATCAAAGAGACAAGCATGAAAGAAAGCTTAAAAGAGAATATCTGTAACATGTATTCTCCTTTAAGAAAATGCCCCTGTAAGGGAGGGGGGTGTCGCTTGACTGAGTATAATGTGGTTATTGTTTCTATTTTAAAATATGATGGGAGAAGCCAGCAGTTTAACAAGATAGATGATTGAGAAAACTAATATCCCAGTGCACTTCCTATAAAAATGTACTCAAGTTCTAAGTTATAAAGAAACAGAGGGGGGGAAAAGTAACACATTAAGAAAATAAAGTAAAAAGCTGGAGGAGCCCATCTCCTATGTGACTGACCCCATCTCAAGGTTAATTTCCTGATATTTCAAGTGAGAACTGTAGGCAATTGAGTTTAAAAATAATCTCTTCCCTTGTGGTTTTAAAATATATCTCAGTAGAGTGTTTAAGTTTTACTCATTTTTTCCTCTTGCCTAGTTAAAGAGCTCCCCACTTCTACCCTTAATACTACTAAGTTTTCCTGCAGTGTAGATGAACTAGAAGAATATAAGAAGTGCTTATCCAACAGGTAAAACATTCACTTAACTTAATGAAAAAAAGCAAAATATGCTATCAGGAACAATGAATGCAAAAACTCTTAGCAGCTGAATCAGAGATTAATGTAGATGATTGGTTTCACAATTATCTTAAAAGATTATCAATCCTGAGTAACCTACTCAGATGTTTTTAAAGGTTAATTTATTATGGTGAGCATAAACTAATATTTAGGAAGCGCTTCATTTTCTTATTTTGATGAAGGCATCTGTCTTCATCTGGATCTCCCCAAAGCAGAGCCTCACACATAAGTGTGGGAAAAGGTAGTGTTTTTTGTTGTTTCTTTTTTTTTTATTAACATATAATGTATTATTTGTTTCAGGGGTACAGGTCTGTGATTCATCAATCTTAGACAATTCACAGCACTCGCCATAGCACATACCCTCCCCAATGTCCATCACCCAGCTACCCCATCCCTCCCACCCCCCCTCCACTCCAGCAACCCTCTGTTTGTTCCCTGAGATTAAGAGTCTCTTATGGTTTGTCTCCCTCTCTGGTTTTGTCTTGTTTCATTTTTCCCTCCCTTCCCCTATGATCCTCTGCCTTATTTGTCAAATACCACATATCAGTGAGATCATATGATAATTGTTGTTGTTATTTGTTTGTTTGTTTTAATATGAACCCAGGGAGCAAGTATGAGGAAAAAGCATAATGAACAGGAAAAGGGGAAACTCGGGTACAAAGATGCTTTATCTTTTTGGCAAACCCTTACAAGAAGCTAATTGAAGCCTACATAGAATTGGTTGGTCCCAGCACCAGTGGTCAAATTTTGAATAGTTCCCAAAAGGTGTAAGGATACCTATTTGAATAATTTATATTATTGCTATTCCTTTCCCATGGAATATGCTAATAATCAAAGTAGTCTGGGATTTGGATAAAATAGTTATTATATAATATATTTTTAGAGATTGAGATTTTTTTATGTCAACATCTCATTTTTTTCACTTAATAACCACATTAAAATTTTTTTGGAAATACTGTATTATATCCTTAACAAAGGAATTTTTACTTGTCACATGATTTTTTTTTTTTCAGAAAATTCAGATTAAAAGGACAGAACTTAGAAATCTGATACAGGGACGCCTGGGTGGCTCAGTCAGTTAAGCATCTGCCTCCAGCTTAGGTCATGATTCCAGGGTCCTGGGATCGAGCCCCACATCAAACCCTGCATCGAGCCCCTCATTGGACTCCTTGCTCTGCAGGGATCCTGCTTCTCCCTGTGCCTGCCACTCCCTCTGCTTGTGCTCTCTCTGTCAAATAAATAAATAAAATCTTAAAAAAAAAAAAAAAGAAATCTGATACAAAGGCTTATCAAAGTAGAAAATAGTAAAATGGAGCAAGCCTAATTTTCAAAAGTACTAAACATCTTTAGGCACTTCCATAATTGTAACATCCATTTCTATATTCTAAACCCCTTGGTTAAAAGAGTCATTTTTCCTGCAAATTTCTTAAAATTTTCTGGGAAGAGATATAACTATATTATCTTTTTACAAAAGTGGTATTAGTGTAGCACACAAATTTATGGAAAGTATAATATTCTTTTGCTAAGGTTTTTCTTTTTAGCTTCCTAATACTTTTGTAAAGAGTAAGCTTTCTTGGGGCAAAATGATATACTTAGATCTCTCTGTCCGAGATATTAGTGATTTTATGTGAGCTTAAACATTTTGATTTCTTCCTTTATTTTTTTAATGAGATCTAGAACAGCAATGAACATGTCGGCTTGGGTCCTCACTGCATTCCCAGCACCTAGCACAGTAACTGGTACAAAGTGGGTACCTGATAACTATTTGTTCAATGAGTGAAAGAGTGTCATACTTCAAATGCAGTCCTATGCACCAAAAATAAATGATAAATACCTTTCTGCAAAGAGTTTCTAAATTAGTAGTGGTTGAGAAAGACAAGTCATGAGGCAGTTTCATAATTGTTTAATAAGCACTATGACAGGTTTACAATAGACGAAGGATGCTGTGGGGATTTTAGAAACATGTAGGCAAAGAGTGAAAATTATAAAATGCCACATCATTAAATAAAAATAAAGATATTTTTTGTTACTGTAACAGATGAAGATGAATTTATGGTTTACTATCCATAAAGCGGGACCCAATCTATGGATGTATGTATATATTTTCTAGTCATGATAATCCATTTCTACTTCATCCAGGCTCTCTTTTGGTCTCCTTAGTGATTAGTCAAAAACAACATATGTGTTCTGCTCCATGACTACAGGTTGTACACTTTACTCCAAGCGATTTTCTCACAGATTACTGTCAGCGTTTCACCACATTGAGAAACTCAGTGAGATGATCAAGATGCAACAGCCCAAATTTATTATCTATTTGGAAATGAAGTGCATGACCAGTGGCTAGTTCAGTGAAAAAAGATGGTACCATATATTACATATATGTATCTACTGTTTATTTTAGTATACTTTAAAAACATTGTAAGTTTTATGTAAACATATACTTTAAAGAGGGACAGATTATTAAATCATTTTGTCTCAGATGCTTTCATTTGTAAAGAGGAACGATACTGTGAAAATTTCAAACTCTCATATTATAAAATAAGGAAATCTATTTGGCACACTTAATAATTCTTTCTGCTCCCTAGTTACAAAGGCATAGATAAGTCACTGCTTTAATTAATTGTGAATTTTGGGCACCTGGGTGGCTCAGTTGGTTAAGCAACTGCCTTCAGCTCAGGTCATGATCCTGGAGTCCCGGGATCGAGTCCCGCATCGGGCTCCCTGCTCGGCAGGGAGTCTGCTTCTCCCTCTGACCCTCCTCCCTCTCATGCTCTCTGTCTCTCATTCTCTCTCAAATAAATAAATAAAATCTTTAAAAAAAAAAAATCCTTTAATTAATTGTGAATTTTAAAAGAGACTGACCATACAATCCCTGCTAAAATTAGATGAATAAAGTCATTTCTCATTTCAGATATAGGTGTAAATAGTAAATTAAGGAAAGCTTTGTTCTTTTCTTTTGTTATTGCCAAAATGCCTCATGGAAATTTGAGAAGGCAGAAAAATTTTGTCACTTTAATTCCTCATTTTTGTACATAGCATCTTCTAGAAATGGTCTTTATTATATTAATCTGGTTAAAAAACTTCTCTTCTTTAAACTGGATAGAAAAGTTGTTATAATGGAATGAAGATTTTGAAATGTGGTATACATCTCAGTCAATAAGCATACATATAAAAATACATGAACTTCAAGGACTTTGGTTTTGATTGCTATAATACATTCTAGATTCGTTGTGAAGATAATGTATGAGGATAATACTACTTTAGTGCCTGGCATTTCATTAGAATACAAATGTTCATTTTATTTCTCTTTAGTCAAGCAATAGAAGAGGCCTTATGTATTATCTAGTTCAAATGCTCACTAAAATATAGGCCATCGCCCTCCTCAGATGAATGTACTCACTGCTTGAACACTTTCAGAACCCAGAAACATTCCTTCTCGAGGAGGCTCCCCTCCTTAGAAAGTCTTGTCTGCCAACCGAGATCTGCTTCTGGAGACATTGGGTGAAATTCTACTTCCTTGGTTCCAAGGCCATCCTTCTGGTCAGATGACAGGAATGCCAAGGAGATCCTCTCAAAACCATTAGGAAGAGTATTATCGACATGAGAAAAATGAATACTAGTAATCAAAATAAAAATATTGCAAAGGAAACCAATTAGCAATTTAGTAACTAGCTTTTGCTCTGAAATGTGCTCATTCTACATATAAACCTTACTTTGTTACCAAGTGAATTCGAGCTGTCTAGTTCCATTTTATAATGGTTTAATTTGTTTTATTTAAATGAATCACTCAAGATTATATAAATATTAGATATTATTGTCTAGGCACTTTGGTTAATTGTGAAATTAAATTTCCATTACTTTATAGACAGGGAATCTAAATATATAAAATACCAGTATATTTTTAAACAATCCTCTCCTTTTCATTTACACCTTAGATGTACAGATTTCTGACCAATAAAACAGCCTTATTAGAAGGATGAAAATCATAATTCACAACTTTTACTTAAACTTTAAGAGACGAAGAAGACTGTCATTGATACATTGGTTGGTAAAAGTGATCAGTTCTAATCACAACTGGATAACATTTTTTAAGATAAATTTATTTTAAGGATAAATAAGTTCCTCAACTAATTATTAGGTATAATTTTTTCTTTGATATCTGGCCTCAATATAGGTTCAAAGGAAATGATTTTGCATGCATACTTCTGAAATGAGCTCGCAGAAAGTTATTACACTGGCGTGGTTAGGCCACATAATGACTGTTTCTGTCAAAAAAGTTTATTCCTGTCAAACTGTTTTATCAATGACTCATAACAAATTTGACATCATATAAACAGAAATAAAACAGGAAATAAAGGATAAAAATTATTGTGGAAATACTTCCAAACAGAGACCAGTGTTGTATTTTGAAGGTAAATTGTATGCAGTTTTTTGTTTTTTTTTCTCGTGTTAGTGTGAGACTATTTCAGGCCATGAGGTGAGCCTTTGATTTGTCTTTGACATCTTTAATAGATCTACGTTCTGTGCCTTGCCATATTCTGACTAACAGAAGTGTAAGTAGCGCTAAGACTTGAATATATGACACTCAGGCTACATCACTGGTGTCAGAACCAATTGAAAAGGATTTTCACAATTGAAATGTCTGAATCATGAAAGAATCTCACTCAGTTTGAATGTTTGCAGATTCGGTACTGGGCTGCCCATGACAAAGAAGCAGCTGCACACAGAGTTCAAGTCACCAGCCAAGAGTACTCAGCCAGGCTAGAGAACCTTCTGCCCGATACCCAGTACTTTGTGGAAGTCAGGGCCTGCAATAGTGCAGGGTGTGGGCCTCCCAGTGACATGATTGAGACCTTCACCAAGAAAGCACGTGAGTTTCAACATCTACATTTTAGACTTGTCAAGAAATAACAATTCAATCCTGATACAGTTACATTTGAGAGAAATTTACTACCTAGCAGTCTTAGTACATTCAGTTTTCAATTTTATCCTTGACAATCACCCAAGATTAAAAAAAAAAAGTTGTTAGTTATTGTATATGATGAAAAAAATGTGGACCATGCCTTCACACATTTAATGTTTTACTATAGAAATAAAATTATAGAACCTCTCTTTGTAAAGGCTACCCCCCAAAATTTTGTATCATTAGATAATTAATTTGTCTTCTCTGTTTTTATTTTTAACATTGTTTTTAATAGGACTGCATCAGTAACATGAGAAAATTAAAATTCTGCTTATTTTCTATGCTTTTATTTATAAGCCTTTGTCAGTGCACAGTGCAAATGCAAGCTAAATGTTGTAGCAGTCTGTTTGCTCTCTTATTACTGTATGTTCTCACTGTTTATATAACAAGACTGCCTACCCTGCTTATATCTTCCAGGCATTCTTGCCTCTCTGGCTTCACTTTGATATCTCCTTCTTGAACCCATGTTCAAGAAGAGAATTTATATTTGAGGCTCTAGGGAGTTTTGCAAGGATTTAAAGACATGAGTACTATTAGGGTTTGACAATTTATGAAATCACTTGGCGAAAAGGTAACTGAACACGGGGTAAAGTGGCAGACTTTGATGTCGGATATGGGTTTCAGATCTGTTTTTGCCACTTACTAAATGTGTGAAGAAAGACAAATTACCTCACACCTTTAAACCTGTTTTCTAATTTGTAAAAGGAGCATTCGTTTCTTTGTTCTTTTTTTCCATTTATTCATTCATCCAAAGTATACTATGTGCCCATCACTGTTCTAGTGGTTGAGGATACAGAAGGGATCAAGCCAGATCCAGAGCCTCTTGTCATAGGATTTACAACCCAATGGAAGGACTTGGGGGAAAAAAAAAAAAAAAAAACCTGACAAATAAGTATGTATGATAATATCAGATGACAGGGCAATAAAATGAATAAACAGATGATAAAATTGAAAGTGACTTGGGTGGAGTTAAACCCCAATTGAGTGGTCAGGAAAAGCCTCTCTGAGAAGATGTCATTTAAGTCAGATATCTGAGTATATGAGTCATAAGAAGGACCCACGTGATGTGACGATTGGCAGGAAGGGGATTATTTCAGGTAGGGAAAGTAACTAGTGTAAAGCCTTAAGGTGGGAATAGTTTGGTATGCCTTAAGTGTAGAAAGGCCAGGGGGGCCAGGGTGTAGGCTGGAGGTGAGAAGGAGGAAGTGTGCTGGGATTGAAATATGAAGGGTCTCATAGTTGTAGGTCATGTTAGGAGTTAAGAGTTTTTCTAAGTTTCATAAGTGCCATTGGAAGATTTTAAGGCAGAGAGTGATATCTAATTCATATATTTTTTACATCATCCTGGCTTCTGGATGGACAATGGGTGGTGTTGGAGTAAGAGTAAAAATAAAAGAGCCAATGGGGGACAATTTTACGTAGTGGTCGGAATTAAGTGATAATGGATATAGAGAGAAGTGGAAAATTTTCTGTGGAAAGATTTGACATCTTGGTGCTGGTTTAGATGTCGGCTTAGATGGAATGGAAGACTGAGTACTGGATTTTTGATTCAGAAACTGGGAGTCCAATTGTGCCATTTGCCAAAAATGGGAAAGACCCACAGAGAGGAAGATTTGGGAGTACATGGCAAATGTTCCATCTTGATTACAGTTGAGAAGACTTTTAGACATTCAAGTAAAGAGAGGCAATTGGACACATTCTTCTAGAGGTCAAGAGAAAGATTAGCCCTGAGATAAAATTGTGAATTATTAAAGCCATGGGCTCAGATGCAAGATTTAGGGAAAATTCATAAATAGAGGAGAGAAGAGTACTCAGGATCAAGTCCTAGGTCATGTCAACATCTAGAAATTAGGCACAGGACATGGAGCCAGGACAGGATGGGTAATGAGAAGGAGCAGCCGGAGAGGTAGGAGGAAACCCAGATGTTAAAAGAACATGAATTTAAGAAAAGAACGAGATTCAGAAAGCGATTAGAAGGTCAACTCTGTGGAATGCTGCAAAAGTATTAAATCTGAAAGAATAAAATGTGACATTAGATTTGGCCAACTGGAGGTGATTGATGACCTTGAAAACAGCAGTTACAAAAGGCTGGTGGGAAAAGAAACCTAAGTAAAGAATAATGACAAGAGAATAAAAGATAGTTATATTACCTGCCTCACAGGGCCATGGGTACATTAATGAACCCAAGGATATAAAGTGCATAGTCTAGTGTATGGCGTGCAGTAAGCACTCAACAAAATTAGCTCTTGTTGTCACATCATTATCATCACTGACTTGAGGCAGTTTGCAGAACTGAAGTTGGAGACGGTGGCTGTCACTTGCATATTATTACTTTCCACAGCTCCAAGCCAGCCGCCAAGGATCATCAGTTCCGTAAGGTCTGGTTCACGCTACATAATCACCTGGGATCATGTGGTCGCACTATCAAATGAATCGACAGTGACAGGATATAAGGTATGTAAAAGATTACTGGATTATTCCCCACATGGGCTTTCTTCTTACAAAGAGTGACTGATGTTTGGACTTGATTGAGGTTTGTTGTACCAAAGCCATTCAGCTTTCCTACTCTAGCTATACAGCAGAATCAAATGACATGGTACCATGTTAAATTCTGAAATGTGCAAAGATCTTGAGTGAATTCTACAAAAATGCTATGTCAACTGAACAAGATAGGTAGAATAACTGCTTTAAGGAATAGAGTTGTTAAAATAATCAGTGCATAAAGAGGAGAAAGAATCCATTTTTGTTTGGCAGTGATTAAGATAGTGTTGCCTAATGCACAGCAGACTGATGTATTGAGTTACCTTCCATAAATGAACATAAAAAGGAAAAAAGATTATTTCCATATATTCTCTGTATCACACATCTTTTATTGGATACCAAATTTTAGGAATAATGTGAAAAAATTAAATTGTGAGGCAATGTTTTAAGATGACTTCAATATGTTGAAAGAGCCCTCATTTTATACCTATTCTGTAAGAAAAAAAAACCCCACATTTTTCCCTCTCTTTATTTTAGGACATTTAAAAAAAAAAGATGCTTAAGGAACTTCCCCTTGGATCACCCTAAAAAATAGGTGAAATCAACTTTTGTGAATTAAAAATGAGTTTTCCAGCTAGTGTTACACATAGTTCCTAAAATTTTTTTATTACTAATAAAAGTCTAAAGCATTTTTATTATGGCTTTAGTGTTTTGGCATTGGCTCATTAGTCCACTTTATTAAATATACATCTTTTGGCACTTTTTCAGGTACTCTATAGACCTGATGGCCAGCATGATGGCAAGCTGTATTCAACTCATAAACACTCCATAGAAGTCCCAATCCCCAGGGATGGAGAGTATGTTGTAGAGGTTCGTGCACACAGTGATGGAGGAGATGGAGTAGTGTCTCAAGTCAAAATTTCAGGTAAGCCAGTCATTTGAGACACATTTACATTAAGTACTTGTAAGTTTTTAGACCATATAGATTCTCAAGAGTAAAGGTAGGATTGATATGCACACCAATGTCAATGTTTTCCTAGGTAAATTTGAAATGTCAAGGATGTCCTAAAACTTGGTATTTCTTCCGTTATAAATCACAAAAGTAACTTTTAAACATACCTCATGCTTTTTGATTATTATCTGGATGACAAAGCATAATTAAAATACCACAGTGCAGGTATGGTAATAGCATTGCATGGTAACAGATGGTCGCTACACTTATGGTGAGCATAGCATAACATACATACTTGTTGAATCACCATGTAGTATACTTGTAACATTGTGTGTCAACTATACTTCAGTTAAAAAAATACCATAATGGGGCACCTGGGTGGCTCAGTTGGTTAAGTGACTGCCTTTGGCTCAGGTCATGATCCTGGAGTCCCTGGATCGAGTCCCACATCAGGCTCCCTGCTCGGCAGGGAGTCTGCTTCTCCCTCTGACCCTCCCCCCTCTCATGTGCTCTCTCTCATTCTCTCTCTCTCAAATAAATAAATGAAATCTTTAAAAAAAATACCATAATGCATTATAGTTTTACATAACACTAGACCATTAGATAATAATATCCAAACTTCTCTTATAACAAAAGGAAATTCACTGGACTACTGTTAATACTCTCTTAACTCCTTTTTCTTTGTTCTACACATATTAATATAGTAATAAAATAGAAAGACAGTAGATGGTAGCTCCTTCCTTTACCATCTCTCTCTGTGCCTCAGCATATGTGTTCTTTTTCTGCAAACTCTATTTCTCACAGCACTGGCTAATCCAAAATAAATACTTGAGCCAGTGACCTCCTCTCTTTTTGGGATTTGTAGAACTCTATTATTTAAATGTTGATACTTTTTTCTCACCCTGCATGATATAGTCTAATTATAATGAATTAAAATTGATGTTAATTTGAGAGTTTTATGAGACTCTGAAATTCTACGAGATGCTGAATTAAAGAGAAGAATAACTGATTTAGAAAACAATGCTGATTTATAGCTAACTAGATGAATATGTTAGATATTTAACTAATAATCAATTCTTGAATGCTAAAATTTTTAGTCTGATCCTAACTGAACAAAGAAACTGTAGAATTAACACTAGGAAATGTCAAATATTTGGTGAATAGTACCATTCTAGAATTTTCTTATTTAAGTTTGGATTTATTTACAAATTGTTTAAATAGGTTTTCTCATAAATTTAATTTACATTGAATTTTTTTTTTTGTTTAGACATTATTATAATGTCTCTTTAGAAATTTTGGAAATTACCAAAATTTGAAAGGAAAAAAAATCAGTCATATTCCAAATAGTCTAAATTAGCTACAATTAATGTTCAGTGGAATTTACTTCTAGTTCTCTTATACACATATGTAATTTTATAGTTTTGTTTCTATTAAATGTATCATGTTATATCCCACTTTTATGAATCGTGTTACATGAACAGTCAGTCCCCATGTCATTCAAAATTTTGTAAATTTCACTTAAAATTATACATAATATTCTCTCAAACAAATGTACAAAATTTATCTACCCATTTCAGTTTTCACTATAATAAAATGCTACTTTGAATACATTTTTTATAAATTAATCTTCCCACTGCACTACTCGGATGTTAGTCTCTTCTTTTTTAGCCATTACTAATTTGATAGGAGAAAATGGCATCTTTTTGTTTTTAAAACACTTTCTACATTCTGAACTTTGATAACACACACTTTCCGTAGTTTCACACTTAACTCAGGCTGTTCCACTAAAGGAAATGAGAGGGAAATGTGGACATTATTTCAAGGGTGGTGAGGTGCAAACTAACCCAGTAATTTGCTTTTGAAAACTGACCTTCCCTGTCAAGAAGTCTGTCATAGCCCACCGTTGCTCTCTTCATTTCCTTACTCTTCATTTATCATCCCTAATGTGGAGCTGAACCCAGTTTCATGGGTTTAGACTACAGAAGTTTGTAGCTGGAGATGCTGAAGTAGTGACGGGAGCATCAGCATAGGTATAACTAGTGACGTGCCAGTTAATGTGAAACAACAAGCTCTCCTGGGGTAGGGGGAGCCCTGGTTTCATTTGCCAATTTCTGTGGTGTAAATATTTCCATCATGTCTGATTTCAAACTTCCCACATGACATCACTCAGTGGGGAGCCAAGAAGAGATGCTGAGTAACACACCATTAATGCAGTAATGTTGTGTTATAGGCATAACCTTAAGAGTATTGATAACATTAAAATGCAGTAAAATAATTAGGAAGTGATGAGTTTTGAGAATTTACTCCTTTTGTTTTAAACTTTCTCATTAATTAAGAATTTTATGTAATTTCAATTTTAATAACAGTGGTTTTTAACAACTTGTTCATAAATTTCCTAAAAAAATTAGCAGTTGGCTGTTGGGAGGCGGTAGGGACCACTCGCAGCACACCATGATTACCCTCTGACAGCCCCGTGTGCCCACGTACAGAAGGCACAGAGTATGCTTTTTTTTTTAGAAAACTCAAATATATTCAGAATAGTTCCCCTTTTTTGCCAACTAATGGACAACGTTCTTATTAAGGCAGAATTTCTATTATTTATTTCTTATTCTAACTATGACTGTACAAAGAAACTATACAATTAACATTAGGAAATGTCAGATGTTTGGTGGATAATACCATTCTAAAATTTTCTTAACTTAGGTTGATTTGCAAATTGTTTAAATTATTTGTAATGAGAGAAACATGTAAATGCAAACAGAAATTTTAGGCTTTCTTATAAATTTAAAAGACTTAATACTTTCCCTAGTTTCTATTTTCATGACTAAAATATGTAGTCAGGAAGAAAGTACATTGCTAGATTTTAATGTTAATAATAGCATCTGCTGTTCATTTATTCACTCATTTATTTATTCATTCAATAAATATACATTAAATGCCTAAATTTCCACATCCGTCCTATTCCACATCACTATTATCCCTTGCTGGCCCTACTGTGATTCTAACGATTCTCTTGACTTCTGGTTTTGGCCTCTATTCACTATGCAGCAACCAAAGGGATCTTCTTATACATAAATCAAATCATGCAATTCTCTGCTTAGAAAGACATCCCATAGCATAAAATCTAATTTCCTTACCATGGCCTATAGTGCTCTATAATAATCTGGCCAAACTCTCTTATCTCAATTAAGTGATTTCATCTTTGTTCCACTGATCTTCTTTCTCTTCTTGAACGTGCACCAATGTTATCCTGACCTTGAACCATTTGTACTTGTTCTTGCTGCTACCTAGAATTCTCTGAATCTTGGCATGGCAGGTTCCTTCTTGTCATTTTTCTTTCTGCTCTGATGTTAACTACTCAGAGAAGATTTGTATGAACAGCAATTTAAGAAAGCCCCCTATTCTATGTCACTCTTTTATTCATAATATTTATAACTATTCAAAATTATCTTACTTATTAATTTATACTGCTTATTGTCTATCTCCATCCTTACTTGAACATAAGCTCCATGGGAACAAGCTCTTGTCTGACTTCTTTAACCTTTGAATCCCCAGTTCCTAGGGGACATATTTGGCACATAACAGTGTTTTAACAAATAATTGTTAAATGAATTTATGATTTCTGCATAGAATAAAATTTAGTTATAAGAACAGTTTGGGTAACTTAAATTACAGTTCATTTGTCTAGAATGTTGATATACTTCCCCATTAAGCACATGGTTTGTGTTATGCCATGTGCTAATCCACAATTTGATTCTTACAAAGCTTAAGACTTCATATGAGAGATAGTCTAGAAAATTATTAGACATGGTAGCTTGCTTCTCCACTCCTCTCTGACCTGAACACTGTTACTGCTGTCTTAATACATCATTCCCTATCAGATATTTACAGCTCACATCTAGGCAAATATAACACCACAAATGATTCATCAGAAATATACTATCCCTAAGAAATTCCATATTGTCTTTTAAGAATCTTTTGTTTTCATTTATCAGTGTGAGCTAAATTAAGAAAGTGCAAATAGCTACAAAATATTTTGAATATCAATTTTAATAAGCTAGTTTGCCTTATTACATATTCACTATAAATTTTAGAATTTAGATTATCAAGCATCTGTGATCATAACTAAATACCGCAAGAAGCATACAATTCATTATTTGTATGAATGTGTATATTTTGAGCTTTTATTTTTCTTTCTAGTTTTAAACAGACAACAGATATCTTGGTCAAATCAAGAAAGACTTTTAAGGGCATTTTAGAGGCCAGACTTCTTCCTAAGGGCAAGTCATAATCATTTGAAAACTTTAAGGTGGTAGGAGTAACATGATCAGATCTTTGCACTTGAAAAATCACTTTGGTGATTGTGGAAAATATATATAGTAGGGAAGAAAGATGTAAGGAGATGAATTACAGGGTTATTATTATAGAATGATTAAAAGATGTTGATGGTCTGGACTGGACTGGAAAGAGGGCAGTGGTTAAGTCTAGGGTGGGTTCTAAAAGAACAAGGCATCTTTGCCGTTTGATTTAAAGTTGCTATATACTCAGTTTTGATTTTGTAGCTTCTAATAAATCTGTAATTTATTCTGATGTTACCATAGATGATGTAATCTCATCATTTAACCTACTACTTTTGGTAACTCCACGTTATTAAGTTAGACTATATAACCAAAGCCACTGATTTAAACACTGATGAAAAACACATTTTATGTTTTCACTTTGTCCTCTTCTTCCCAGTAGCAGGAGAGGAAGGGCTAGGAAGCCATTCTCTAGGTGCAACCTTCAGATGTTAACTCCATTACTCACAGGTTCTCTTCTCTAGTACCTAAGTAAGTAGTACAGTATAAAAGGACTAAGAGGATAGTTGGGATGTTTAGATTTAATCCATACATTATGAAATCAAAATGCTATATTGACATCATCACGTTTGCAGATACTTCTGTAAACATTTCAAAAACCGAAGTTATTTTGAACATCTAATCTTGTACACTAACCCATTCTTATAAGTCCATCATCATAACTTTAAAAACATATATTTGTGATTATGGCACAATCAAATATTATTATTTAGGAAATGCTATCTCTCCAACTATTTTGAAGTAATCAAATAGTTTGTTTTCCTTTGCTATGTTCTGTGTGGGATCAATTTGAGAGTTCAAGTGGACAAATTCAGCCTATGTATTTCTAGGCTGACAAACAGCTTACATTTAAAATTACCTCTAGGAGCACTTGGGGTGGCTCAATCGGTTAAATATCCAACTCTTGATTTCGGCTCAGGTCATGATCTCAGGGTTGTAAGATCGAGCTCCACGTTGGGCTCTCCTTTGGGCAGGGAGCCTGCTGAAGATTCTCTCTCTCTCTCTGCTCCTCCCCACCCTCTCTGTCTCCCTTTCTAAAATAATAAAAATAATAAAATAAAATTAATTCTAAAATAAAAGTAATTCAGATTTCATTAACTTTGAACTTAAAATCTTTTCCAACATTACAGCTGTACTTAACACTTCTAGTTTTGTAACAAGCATGGAAATAGAGGAGAAATTATCTGAACAAAATAATATTTTGTGCATCTCTGAATTTGACTTAAAGATAACACCTCTGCATCTAAACTAACTTGGGCTTTCCTAGATCTTCTCCAAGGTTTCTTTTAGCTACTAGGAAATTAACACAACAATCCCAACATATTATTTTCTTCATCTATTTAGACTTAGAAATAATTAGGTTGGGAAACTCCTCAGTGGAATACATTACACTCATACAGGGATAAGTGATGCAACCTGATTGAAGATCATTTTTGGTGTAGTGTAGACAATACAGTGGGGTGGAACAAAGGGGAGTTGGTAAGAAGAGAGCAAGTCTGACAGCCCATCAGAATAGGCAGTTTCCCTTCCAGAAAGAATCAATTTATGGGATAACTTAAGTTTTTTACTGCTCTAAGATGCAAAGTAAATTACCAGACGTTTTCCAGGACTAATGACTAAAGAATGGATAGGGAGACATTTTATACACTTCCGAGAGGAAAATGTACATTTTAGAATGTTTCTTATATGAATTATCAAAATATGTAAGATTTAGTAATAAAAAGATTGGAAAAGCAAAATAATAAAGTTGCTGGAGAAAAATGTCTAGATCATCTTGTTTGACTCCTTTCCAAGGGTTGGACTTCCCCGCGAGACATTCACGGCTTATGTTCTCTCAGCCTCAGTTTAAACACTATCTGTGATGGGGAGCGAATTCACCATTGTACTAGTCAGTATATTATGGATCTCTGATCAATTCTGTAGTGTTTGAACTAGTTTCTGATAAAATCTAGCTCATAGGATCAACCGATAGCTTTCTCTAAAGTTCTTCCTTTTCTCTCCTCTTTCAGTGAAAGATGATTATCTTTCAGGAAAGATGAAACGTATCTGGATAGTTTAATCAAGTATTGAATTAGGTTCTTAAAAGAGAAAACAAAACCTTTTGTAGGAGTTGTTAGAGTGAATGTCTGCTGGCTTTGAGAAAAACAAGAAATTGCAGTTGAAAGGAACCCCTGCTGGTGGTCCATCTGCCTGCAGCATCCAAGTGGGGGAACCATAGGGGAAGCCCTGAGGGCACTGGCAGCCCCAGTACCTCAGACACCCTAGAGGCCCAGAGCCCTGCCCCTCACTGCAAGAACAGCAGTGCCTTCTGTGTTTCCATGCCCTTCCAGTCCCCCACCCTGACTCTCGGGCAAGAGCATCTAGGAAGTGTAGATTTCACCCTTTTACCTCAGAGACAGACAGAATTCGAACAGAGAAAGCACAAGAAATGCTGCTGAAATTCCCAGAAGAAACACAGCACACTCTCTCCAAAAATAAGTATGTTTACATGATAATATCAAAACTAACAAGAAAACCCCAGCCAAACCTGGATTTTTGGAAATGTTAAAAGAAGTTAAAGAAAATAAGTAAAATGGCTCTTCGCTTCTGAATTGATTTCATGATATAGAAATTCATATTATTAGAAACACCATTAAAATTATAGGACAAGAAAACCTGTAATTATTGAAGCTATATCACAAAAATATCTAAAAGGGGATTTACCCAAGATACAGAAAATAATGATTAATACCACTTGATCACCAATAATCACAGATAACAATGTGGCTACTACATTTAGTTACTCTCCACATTTTCTTTTTCAGGGTTATGACAAGATCATAATGTATATAAAACCTTTTATTCAGAATTTCCAATTTTTTTAGAAAAGTTTCCTAGAAGTAAAATTACTGGATTAGAAGGCAGAACCTTGCAAAGACTTGGCAAATATTTGATAATTGCCAAATTGCTATCCAAACAGCAATGCCCATATTTTATCATTAAAGAATTTTTACTAGCATTTTAGTATTCAGAAATTCTTTTTAATTAAGCAAAAACACTCTCTCAAAATTTTTATTATTTTTAATTACTCTTGAGATGAGTATATTAATATATTTAATAGCTACTTATATATTCATTTCTTGGAAGTCTGTTGATGTTCTTTTCTCTGTTTGATGTTAATAATTTTCCTTAACATTTTATGATCAATTTATAAAGCAAGGTTATTAACATTTCCATGCCATATTTGTAGCAAATATTTTTTCAAGCTTGCATTTCAGTGTTATTGATGCTAGATAAATATGGTTCATTTTTATGCAAAATAATGAATTCTCATTATAAAACACTTCAAATATTTATTGCACGTGAACAAGCCATAGAATAATAGATACAATTTAAGTCCGCTTATGAAGTCCAAAAGCAGAAAATATTGAGGCAGTGTTTAAAGAGGTATATATATGACATGTAAAACTTCCCAAAAAGGAGAATGATTAACACAAAATTTGGTACAGTATTGCCTTGTGAGAGGGCAGAGGGCAATCAGAAAGAGGCTGATAGGGTGGTGACAATGTTATGTCTTTGATTGGCTGCTAAGTATGCAGGTGTTCTGTTGTAGTAGTTGTTAAATTATAGTTTTTAAAATACTAATTTACATAACTTATTTCAAAGTTGTAAAAGTTAAAAGAGTGTTGAAGAAGTGGAGGAGTAAGAAAGTTTACTGAAGTTGTCATTTTACAGGTGTGTATTAGCTTGCTAGGGCTACCATAATGAAGTACCACAGACTGGGTGGTTTAAACGATAGAATTTACTCTCACTGTTCTGGAGGTTAGAGTCTGAGATCAAGATGTCAGTAGGGTTGGCTTCTTCTGAGGCCCTTTTCCTTGGATAATAGATGGCTGTCTTCTCCCTATCTTCATGTAGTCTTCCCTCTGGGTGTGTTTGTGTCCTGATTTTTCTTCTTATAAGTACACCAGTCATATTGGATTAGAGCTGACCCTAATGACCTTATTTTAACTTAATTACCTCTTTAATGACTATCTCTAAATACAGTCACATTCTGAGGTACTGGGGGTTAGGGCTTCCACATGGGATTTTGAAGGGACAAAATTCAGCCCATAACAAAGTTATTGGTAATTTCGAGAGAAAAACTTCCATAAAAGAGTGTGGGTGGAGGTCTTATTTCTCTAAGCCAACCTCACAGAGCTTGCATTCTAAAGAGAGGAGGCAAGATCAATCAATATATAACAACAGATAGTGATAATATCTGAAGAAGAAAGTAAAGCAGAGGGAGGTGGGTAAGTAGTGATGGAAGACAGCGAGGGCTGTGTTTTCAATATGAGTGGAAGGAATGGCTTACTCTGATGGGATAACACTGGAAAAGAGAATCAAATGAAGTGAGTGAATGGTCCATGCAGTTATCTGGAGGACAAGTACTCCTATTAGAACAATACAAAACCCTATTCTAGGAATATGTTCGGATTCTCAAGGAACAGCAAGGAGACCAATGTTATTGGGGTTGAGCAAGGCAGGGGGAGAGTGGACAAAATTAAGGTAGAAAAGTAGATGGAACCTGAATCATCACAAGGTTTACAGGTCCTGCTTAAAGAATTTGGATTTTACTTAAATATGATGAGAAGCTATTGAAGCATTTTAAGATGGGAAATGGCATGATCAGATTTATATTTTACAAGTCTTATTTTATCTGTTCATTGGAAGGAAGTAGAAATCTCATGAATGGTGGGGGAAAAAAATCTCTGTGAATTTTTAGAAACAGGGAGAGCAATTAGAAGCCAAAAGGTGATAGTCCAAGCAGGAGATGAAGTCAGCTTTGACAGGTATGGTCACAGTAGAAGTGAGAAATATAGTCAGGATTTATTTGGAACAAGACCCAACAATATTTTCTGATGATTTGATAAGGGATATGAAAGAGGACTTGGCATAATTCAAAGAATTTACATTAACGAACAGAATCATCTACTGAAATGGCCAACAGAATAATCTACTTTAACAGAATCATCTGCTAAAAATAGATGATCAAGAAAAATAAGAAGGAGTTCAAATTTTGACGTGCCAGTTCCTGCTATGTCCATTAGTCATCCAGGTGGAGATAGATTTTTAAAAAAAGGAAGAGTCATCATCTAGCAAAACTGAGAAAACAGCTGAGGTCAGATTACAAATTTGTCAGAGAACCAAGTGGCATAATTATGTAACTATCTGCAATTCATACCAGCCTGGATAGAGAGATAGCAGATGGTTGTTGACATTGCCCAAAGTTGGCAGCTTGTGTGGTTAATATAGGAGATCAAGGGAAACAAGGATTCATTACTTCTAGTTACAGAATAATTTAAATAGCTGAGTGGAGAGTTTGTATCTATTAAAATGTTTTCAGCTGTCAGTAACAAACCCTCAACTCAAAATTGCTTAAGAAATAGGTGGTCTTTAGGCCTTAGTGAAATCAGCATCTCAAAAATTTCCTCCCAACCCCCTGCATCTCCACATGAGATGTCTCAGAATCAAGTTCATTTAAGGCTCGTCCTCTCTGTGGTTATAATATGGCTACAGCAGAACTAGGAATTATTGCATGCAGACCTTATAATGTCCAAGGAAGAAGGGGTCTGTCTCCATTCAAGCTCCATCTTAAAATGAAGGACCTTTACCAGAGACTCTCAGAAAATCTTTTCCATATTGTCTAGAATTGGGTTTGTTAAACTAGTAAAATGCCATTTGCTCAAAGTGATCAAGATTTATCTCAGGTCTGGGGATGGTAAAACTTTCTTTGGGGAGTGAACATCTGAGCAAAAACTGGAGAGTGTATTGGCAAGGAAATAGAAAAAGATTTCTATTTAATATCAAAAGTTAAGTAACAAGGTGAATAATAAGGTAAATAAATAAAATAAATAAATGAGGATATAGGAAAATGAAGAAGAGGAAAGTAGGTCAAAGAACAGCTTCATAAAAGTACAGTAGAGGCATGAAAAGTTACAGGAAAGATACAAAGTTAGCTTCAAGAGCAGACAATTTAAGCAGGATTGTTTTTATTGAAGTAATAAGGAATGGTAATCAATGTGAATTTTGAGATTAAGACAAGGATTAATAATGTTGAACAAATTACCAAGGATTATATCAAATTGAGAGAACTATGATCCAAAGTCAGTAAACACAGGTTTATCATTAAACATATATATCTAGCACTACTGTTAAAGAATATTTAAATGGATAAATAGAAATGTTTAAGGAACAGTTTAAGTAATTACTATCATGGGAAAATTGTAAATGTTTTTGCTTTGTTTTGTATTTTAGATTAGATACTCTACAATACCCAAAACTATGAGACAACCCCTTTCCCTCAAAGGCTGCATTTAGTGGTGTTTCCTAAATTTAGAAAGTTATACTAGGAGGGTAGAATCTGGAAAGAGTATTGCTAAAGGAAGCTAGCATGAAAAGGGACTCCTATATAAAGTAACTGCTGTAGAAGAGTTGAAAATTAAAGGAATTTATCATTTTTTTCCTTCAAATTTTTATTTAAATTCTAGTTAGTTAATGTACAGTTCAATCTTGGCTTCAGGAGTAGAATTCAGTGATTCATCACTTACATACAATACCCAGTGCTCATCATAACAAGTGCCCTCCTGGGACACCTGGGTGGCTCAGTCGTTAAGCGTCTACCTTCAGCTCAGGTCATGATCCCAGGGTCCTGGGATCGAGTCCTGAGATTGAGCACTGGGATCAATCCCTGCATAGGGTTCCCTGCTCAGTGGGAAGCCTGCTCCTCCCTCTCCTATTCCCCCTGCTTGTGTTCCCTCTCTCGCTGTCTCTCTCTCTGTCGAATAAATAAGTAAAATCTTAAAAAAAAAAAAAAAAAAAGAATAAGTGCCCTCTTAATACCCATCACCCATCTAGCCCATCCCCGCCCCCCACCAGACTCAACAATAGAGAACAAACTGGGGGTTGGTGGAGGGAGGAATTTATCATTTTTGAAATGTAATTACACAGAAGAAGTTTCAGAAAATGAACTGATGGTCCTAAGAGAGATACCTTCATTCAAAGATAAGCTTTATTTTTCTGAATTTTAGATATGAACAAAATTCCAGTTTTACTAAATAGTAATCTATTTTTTCATCTTGTTTGCATAATTCCAAGCTTTGTGGAATATAGTTATAAAGTTTCAACAAATTTTATAATGGGTCATAATATTTTACATCAATAAATTGGTAATGAGAAAATGAATAATCTTGTGCAATGGCATATCTTATATGTATAACTAATTATTAGTAAGCTCAATACATTAGTGGCATAAAAAGTACATTAAGATATCTATTCTCTACACACAAATGGAGTAGAAATACTCTATAATCCTAAGGAAGGAATATTAGGACAGATGTACCTCCCCTCAAATCATGGGATATTGCTTTATATTTTCTCCTTAAATAAAAGCAACAAATAAGTGAATTAAAATAATTATATTATCTTTAGTGATATACACATCAGCCATCAAAACACCATTTCAAAATTAATTTTCCTTTGGACCATTATAGGCTATGTTGAAATTTGTAACCTTCTCAGGAAAATATAAAGATAATTGTTTGTGCTGAGAAAGAGAGTTGAATTTTAAGTTTTTGCTCTGGAGGCTTGATATTTGCCCACAGTAACACAAATATTAAAACTATTTAGAAAAGAAAGTGAGTTTGCCATTGTTAAAACTAAATCCCTGGGAATCTCTCACAAATAGAACTGGAAACCTTTAATGCTATAAGAAGGAATATAAAACACTTAAACTGGAAAGTGATATATCAACATATTAAAATGGTCCATTTGATACTACCTTAGGGACCAGCTTTAGTGATTTATGAAAGGAATGTTTACATCTCAAAGTACTTCCCAAAGTTAGGTAAGGCTAGAAGCAGGCCCCTCAGTAGATTATTCACAGTATGAGAGCAAGGCAGTGAAACAAAAGACATTCCAGAGGCACTTTTTACAGTCACCTTCTGCAAAATGAGCCAGACCAAGAGGAAATAAATCATTTAGAACATGTTCCAAAAGTATGAATTTCTCCAGCTAGTTGTCTTTCTTCGATAACCTACCAGTCCAGGCCTATATAATTGACTCTCAGCTCTAAAGCAAATCACCAGCCTTAGTCAGCAGGCCATAAGAAGCAGGAAGAGTGTTACAGAGGACTAGCTTGGAGACCCTTAGCCCATAGGCGATGCTTCAAAGTCCAGACGTGCCCGAAAGTTGTGAATTCTTTGGATATCAACATCTGTGTAGATAGATGATCCTTCTAATGCCCTGGCCTCTTAATTCTTCTTTCTTGATGATCTTGTCACCTGTTCATGATCACAGCCCAGACAGAATTCACAGACTTGAGTGTGAATTAGAATCTGAGTGCTCCCTGAAACTTGAATGAGAAAAAATAAATGGTAATTTTCACTAATTTTTAAATCAAATTCATTATCCCTTCAAATATGAATTGAAGCAATAAATCACTATCACCAATAACATCCACAGATATTCTCATATAATATTTCAGCTGTTACACTATCACTTCTTCAAAAATATGATATTAGACTTGATCTTAGTTCTTGTTTTCAGTGTGCTTATAAGGGGCCTGGGTGGCTCACTGTATTAAGCGTCTGCCTTCAGCTCAGGTCATCTCAGGGTCCTGGGATCGAGCTCCACGTCAGGCTCTCCGCTCAGCAGAGAGTCTGCTTTTCCCTCTGCCTCTCCCTCTGTGTGCTCTCTCTCCCTCTTAAATAAATAAATAAATAATAATAAAAATTAATGTGCTAATAAATACACTAATGTGTTAATAAATATAATAAACATATATTTGCTTCCTTGATATTTTTATAAATGTATTTCAATATACTTGGTTTTCCTTTAATTCTATGTATTATATTTTATGTATGTGAAAGCATTATTTGCAGCATTCTCAAGAGATTTACAGTCTGCCAAAGTGTTTATGACACACAAAGAGGCCTAGAATCCTTACAATTCTTGATATGACTAATAACTGCAAAAAAAAAATAAAAATTTAATTTTAAGCATTTATTTTCTGACCACTAACTCTTATTTTTCTAGTTTATTCCTTCAGATCTCCTCCCAACTCCACCATTTCTTTCACCATCTCCCACCCGGACCTCCCATTCAACCTATTGCTTGTTTATCACTCATTCCACTCATGTCCAAAGTTCCCTCAGATTCCTAATTAAAACCACTTCCTTATCTATACTTAGCCTTTTTCTCCCTCTATGCTCCTCACATGGCCAAATCTAAACTCGGATTAAATACAGATTTCTGTTGTACTATGTGCATGAATACAAGCAGAACTCTATGTGCTCTTGCCAAGACCTCTCTGTGCATCCCCATCCCCAACATTTACCGTCTCCCCAACACTATTTGCCCGGAGACCCTCAGGTCTAATCATGCCCATAGGTCACATTTATGGCACTAACCAAAAGAAATCCAGGAATCCTTGATTAATACAGTTCCGGGTGCTCCATTTTCTGACTCCATTTCTATCGATACTTAACTCGAAAAACCTTCCCACTCTGCCCTCTGGAATTCATTGCCAGTCATCAGCAAAGTCTCCTATAGTGTTCATCTTTTCACTGAATGTTTCCTTCCCGTTCTTTCTTTTTTTAAGATTTTATTTATTTCTTTGAGAGAGAAAGAGAGCACGAGCAGGGAGGAGGGGCGGAGGGAGAAGCGTACTCCCCACTGATCACGGGGCTCGATCCCAGGACCCTGGGATCATGACCTGAGCTGAAGGCAAATGTTTAACTGGCTGAGCCACCCAGGTACTCCTTCTTCCCTTTCTTAATGCATTTGAAACCTTGCTCTAATTGCTTCTCCTGGAGTTTGTTCAGACCCCCTCTGGACACTGGGCCTGGTGGCAGGGTAGTTGTCCTTCTTGCTTCTTGATGCCTCCATAGTATTCTCCTTCTTTCTTGCCCAAAAAGCCCTGCTTAGAATCCCATATCATCTGCTTCTCTCATTCATTGTCCCTTTTTAAAGTTTTCTACCAATCCCCTGGATCATTTCTACTCATTCCTTGAGGAGTTAAGAGCCCAGATGACTGTCTCCAGAACTACTTCTGTCATACATTTGTTGATTTCAATACACATGTAGATGATCCTTACATTGCCTGTCCTCTCAGTGCCTTCAAAAACTCTCCTCATTTTTGTTGTCCTTCCTATGATTCTACTCTAACTTTATTATTGCTATTTTTATGATATCAAAGACTCTAGTCTCTGACCACTGCCTATCTTTTCTCATTTTTTTTAGTACTCTGACTCCTAAAATTTTTTTGACCCACCAGAAACCATAAACCACTGATCTTACCACTTTTTCTATGTTTCTCTCTCGATTTCTTCATATGTAGCTTAAATCCCACAGCCACATATTATAATTACTCCTGTGTGTAGAACCCCCATTTTCTTTGCTTCTCTTACTTCATTATACTCACTTGGATATATCATGGATTAAGTCCAACTGTCCACTTACATCTATGCCTACAGTCCCAAAGCTAAAGGTGGCTAGAGAAAAATACCCAACTTTAAGACTGGTTACAACACCTTGAATTCATGACCACTCACTTCAAGGAGGACTGCAGTGCTGCTGGGCCATTCCACTAGGTTTTCCTAATACCTTTCATTCTTCTCTTCTTGACAGCTATTTTGCTCTTCTCCTTCCTTAAATTTCCAACATATCTTTCCTATCATCCCTCTTTAGTCAATAACGTGCTTCTATTTTTCTGAGAAAATGAAAGAAATCAGAAGCAGCCAATATCTAAATATGTACCTTGCTGTCCCTCCTAAAAACCTGAATGAACTCTATGTTCTTATCTAAGAGCCACTCTCCATGTGTGAGCCAGTTCCAACACCTCTTGTTAACCCAAGAGTATTGCCTCAACCATTCTTTCTTTTCTCTGCTGCGTCATCATTTTACTTTTTCCTATTTGATTTTTTTGCTTCAGTATACAAGTATTCAGCAATAGTGCCCATCTTTAAGGGAAAACAAAGAAAAAAAAAAAAGGAAAATCTCTCCTTGTTGCTATTGTGTGGTTCTATGATTTTCTTTAGAGCAAAATGCAATAGATAATTTGTTCATCTTCACCATTTCAAATTCTGTCTTGAATTTGCTTCAATCAGGTTTTCATCCCAGCACTCTATCAAAAAGCTCTTGTCAAGGTCACCAATGACTTTCATGTTTTTATTCCAGGAGTCAGTCCTTATTTAATCTCTTAGCAGCATTAATACAGTTGATCACTTTCTCCTCCTCGGCTTTCTGGGCACCAGTTTCTCTTGATTTTCCTCCTCCCTCACAAGCTGCTATCCAGAGTTTCCTTACTGGTTCCTGATCATCTTTTCAACTTTTTGAACTTAAAATGCCCCAGGACTCAGTACTTCAGTATCTTTATCTCTCTTCATCCCTAAGTAATCTTATACAGTTTCAAGGCTTTAAATGCTGAAAGCTCTCAAATATAAGTCTCTAATTTACTCGACTACCTAATCACTAACCACTATTTCCACTTAGACAGCTAAAGTAAACCTTCCCTCTGCCCCACCATATTTCTTTTCCTACATTTTTACCCATCTCGACAAAACATCTCCAATAGTCCTTGAAGTCATCTTTGACTTTTTTTCCCTTACATAAAACATTCATTTCATTAAGAAATCCTATTGGTTTTACCACTAAAATATATCTAGAAACCTCCAGGTCTGCTACCACCATCATGGTTCAGTGATCATGCTTTCTCCCCAGGATTATTGTGCCAGACATCTCTGTTCTCTGCTTTGTGCTTAGCTAGCACCCTATAATTTATTCTCAACAGAATGACCCCAGTGATTCGTTTCACATATGCCAGCTGTGCAAAAACTTACAGTGACTTTCTATCTTAGAATGAGACTAGGTCATATTCACATTTGGATTTTGTCTGATCTGTGTCAACCTTGGCCATTACTATTAACTCCCTAGCTCATGAAATACAAATCTATTTCTGTGAGGTTCTTAATTGGTTTTCCAATACCTTGCAAAATTTGACTCCTCTAATCAAGATGCCAATAATATTCCAATATATTTGTATTACTTATATGCAGTGATTATTTAGCAAAGGTGTAGTCTATTCTTCATATGTAGAATGGGATTCAATGTCTACCTCTTATGTAACTAATAAGTAATGAATAAATAGTTACCTCCCATTACTGTGGATAGAAAATGATAAATAGGTTCTTACTATTGCTGTGAGTGACAAACGAATACAGCAAAATCTGTTTTCTTATGCTTTAAACTTTTGCCACCCAATTCCAAACAAAAGCATGAGTGGAGAGACAATCCTCCATATCAGTGTTTTTCAACCTTTTTTCATTACTGTCTCTCTAATAAGCCCTCTTACACATTTTTTTTTCCTAGAAACTTTTGCCACTCATGACATTTTAATACCACAGCTATATGGCATACCTGTTTATGTAGAGTAGTCCTTTGGAGATGCAAAAACCATTGTAATATCTCAGGTCTTTTCACCCCACAAGATTGTTTTCGTCTCCATAGGGGCCATATTGTCCCTGTGGAGAACGCATGCTCTATGGAGACGCCTCCTTCCATCCATTCCCAAGAGATGCAGTCATTTTATGAATTCATCAATCCAAAATTTTGGTAAACTGTGTGTTTGGAGACATTGTTTTGCACCTTCATAGGATTAATTTTTATTGAATTGTACTTTGATATTTTGCTATTGGCTTATACTGAGGAACATTATAGAAAAAAAGAACAGAAACAAAAAACAATTACACAAAATCTACTACCATATTCCATGATTGTAGAGGATATGTTTGCTGTGCTAAACAGTGTCCTTCTTTTAAGGAACCATGATTAAAAATTTCCCCAGGTAGGGCTGAACCTAGAGAAGTGAGTACCTGGGCCAGGCTAATAAATACATATTTAAAAAAGGTAATTTAATATTTAACATTAAATTAGTAATCTTGAAAATGTTGTACAATATTTAATGGCAAGGATGAGATCTAATTAGAGGAAGGATGTGAAAGAGGACTACTTGTCTAAATTCTAGAAAAATTCATCTCCTCAACATCACTCCCCCTCTCTGACATATACAATGCACACTCAAAAAGGAAAAATACATACTATTAAATAATCCATTCTCTTCTGGAGACAACTTAGATATTACTTATTAGAGCACATTTATTAGAAATCTTATGTTCTATCCATACATACTCTAAATATCTATATCTTCTTTCAACACAACACCCTCCATGAAAAGGACTTGGGGTGGGGGAGGGGAAAAGAAGAACAACCCCTCTGGTAAATATAATTTCCTAATATTCTAATTTGTTGCATTTCCAGTACTATGTTAGCATCCATGATGGATTGTTATCCCAGGTACCTGCCCAGCTGGACTGTCCTTTAACCTGTGTCCATTCTCTGGTCTGAGGACCAGAAGTAGGAGAGCTTTTCTTGGGCACATTCCCTGTTTCTTAATCTTTTGGATAATGAACTTAATGACTGATCTATTTCTCTGTTGCCTGGCCAAAGCTTAGAGCCATATTTCTGACATACCTCTAGCAAAGTATATAGACCATTGTATATTTTAATTAAAGATATGTAATATATCTTATCTTAATATATCTTATAATTAAGTGCTTTTTAAATAGCTCCTTATAAATATTCATAATATTAGCAGTAGCATTAGTGCATGCTGTTGTTGCTATTTTGATATCATTATCTCTTAGCTTAGTCTAATTTTTCCTAAATTTATTTT
This sequence comes from Halichoerus grypus, assembly GCF_964656455.1. Classification (NCBI taxonomy): domain Eukaryota; kingdom Metazoa; phylum Chordata; class Mammalia; order Carnivora; family Phocidae; genus Halichoerus; species Halichoerus grypus. Next base: position 108,637,736 of record NC_135717.1, read on the forward strand.
CCTTCTTCTCAATTTCCTTATTTTTTTCCTTTATCATAATTTATGTATCTTTGTTACAATCTTAAAACCTTTTCAGAATGAGGTAGCTTATAACTTATAAGTAAATATTTTTATTTTATTCTCCAAAAAACCTGACAAAGCATTTTGACTCAGTATTTATTTTCTCAGATAAACTAGCAAAAAAATTATCTAAATAAATATTGCTATGTTAAAATGTCTCAAAAACTCAGATCATAAATGACTTAAGAGCATGTATTGACCTTCAAGAACTATAAAACACATGTATCAAATTTCTAACAGATGCATTATGATTAAAATATGATAAAAAGAATTCTTTAAATATAGAAAGTAATAAAGACAGTATTCTAAAACGTGATAGCCAATAAAATCTAGAGAAAATATTAAAAATGAAGAAAAATTGATACAATTAAAAAGTGCTTACATATTTAGTATGATAATTTTCATGGCAATTGGAGAACTGACACATATGATTCTAAGACTACAAAGAAATTGTAATCCAAGGAGAAACCTAAAACATAAGGCAAACCAATTTAATAAAGATTGGAAATAGGAAAAATGGTGCCACCATATATGAAATATATAGCCATCATAATTCTTATATATATTCTTCCAAAGACCTCAGGTAATGTAGTAACATTATATATTTTGAGGTTTAAGAGAGAGCTTTGGTTTTTATAAAAGAAAGGACATTCTTTCTTTTTATATAGTCATTATAAGTGGCTGCCTAAACCCCCAAACATATAAATATACTGTCATGAGTACCTGATACCCAACATGGATTTGATATAGAGAATAAAGTCCTACACAGATAAAATTTATTTAGCTTCTGTCTCTTTTGTTTTCACTGAATATATTTTTCTGCCAGTAACGCAGAGTTGGTCTTTTAGAAGATTGCTCATTTCTGGGAACACTGGTTATTTTGTGATTTTGTTAACTACTTTGCCTTTTGTGAGGATGATTTTAATGGTTGAACACATCTTTTTTGCCATATACTATTTTTTGTGTCTTTCCTAGGATTGAAAAACTGTCTTTACCAAACAAATTTTAACTGATCTTTAATATATTTAAGCTAACTAAGGTATATTTAAAAATCATTACAAAAAAGATACTATCTCATATCTGTTGAATTATCACTTTTGTAGAACTTTGGGTTCAGGTAAAGAAATAAAACAATAATTTAACTTAGATTTTCCTATTCTGATTTTTATCAATTTTTGCATAATTTTCAAATGAATATAATTTATCATTAAGGTAAGAGCCCCAATAACTCTATTGTCTTATTGTTCTCTAATTCTTTAAGGAATGTTTTCTGTACCAACCATTAAATATATTCAGAAACTTTTTTAATCACTACATTATGATCAAATAAAATAAATAAAAAAGGAAATAGTTCTATATTTGAATATTATATGTTAATTCTCTTTCCTCAGAGTGGGAAAAAGTTACATTGTGTTCTCAAAGAAAATAAAATGCAAAATGAGGATGCTTTTTTATTAGAGTGTGATTATTTGAAATTATTTACTATTTTAAAATCTCATTACTGTTCTTCCTAGAAGAAGATTTATTTTACTAAAATTGAAGATTAAGAAAGTGAGTTATAAGTTATAACTGATAAAATAAGTAATAAATGCCAGGAGTTACAGCATTGATATTAAAAGAAAAGTAAAACATATATATATATATATATTACAGACAATATTAAACTCAGAATTGTATTTCCTAAGGTATATTTGATTATAAGCATTTTTCTATAAATAAAGAATTGCTGTTAATGTCTAGCATTTTAGATTATATATATTTTTAGAACATAGGATATATGAGACAAAGTTAGCTAGACAAAAGATGGAAAATCACAGTGAGAATATGATCAGAAACAGTCTCTGCTTTGGCAAGGAAAGAAATGGTTATTCTCTCCTTACTTTATTTGAACAAACTGCCTGTCTTTATAACTAACCTATTGATATATATGCAATAGTACTTACAATAGCACATAGCAGTTACTCAATTATTTTATTTAATCAGCAGCAGCTAATAATGAATGCTATAAGCTAGGACATAAATAATGTGCTTCACACAGTATGATGTCTTCATATTATATTATTATCAATTACCATGTTATATTTAAAGAACTCATTTTTAGTTTCTAGGTGTACTTAAGTGTATTTATACAATTTAGAGAGTGTCAAATCGTGGAATACTTTTTTGCAAATTTGATAAATTCCCATTTATATGTGTTAGAATCTAAAAATACTTAGTCTCTATTGTTGATTATATTTTCTATACTGATATGCCGTATAGTCAGTGAACAGTATGTCTTTAAGAGCTTGTCCTCAGCCATTTTTATTAAATACATGCAACATTGCAAGTTTAAAACTAAAGATTAGGCATTATTTCCTGTAGCAAATGTTTCTGTTGTGGCTATTTTCCCGAGTTAATAACTTCTCTGATATTTGAACAACTATGTTTGAAATATAGCCTAGCAGAATGTGTTCTTGATGAATCTTATAATATCAGTGAGAATTTTCCAGGCATAAAAGAGGGTTCCAGTCCAAGGAAACAAATGTTGACTCTGAGAGAACATAAAAATGGCATCCTCCTCAGTGCATTTTGGGATGTGACATTCAAAAAGGATGGTAAGGTAGAAATAGTTGGAGTATAGGTTATATTCAGACTGCGAAAAAGGGGCAGATTGAATTTGTGGTTTTTTTTTTTTTCTTCATGTTTTACTTTTTCTTGTGTTTAAATAAGAGGTGATGAGGTCCTGAATTACTAAGGCAGAGGCAGTAGAGTGGAGCAGAGAGATTCTAGAGTTGTACTGGAGATAGAATCAATTGTACTTGGTGATGAAGTTGATATATTAAAATTGAGGGTAAAAGGGTTTTGCAAATGACTCTATGTTTTCTATTATGAGTAGTATTAAATGCACGGCAACATCATTGACTGAGCTGAGTAATTCAGAAATTCAGAAGGATAGGTACATTTTATAAGAATAATGACAGTGATAGAACAGAGAAAATACAGGGAGAGAGAAATGGTTCTGTGACAAACTCTGAAGAACTCTAACATGGAAAAACCAGATCAGGTAAACAAGAGGTACGGCGGTCCAGGTAAGACGTACTATCTCAAAACAAATCATAAGTCTCAAACTTATTTCTAGATTTTACAATATTGTCTCAATACCTAGAAAATTAATTATGAGTTATTTCAAACATATTGGTATAGCATCAATCAATGTCTAAAAGTCCCTCTGTATAAAATACACTGTCAAGAGGCATAAAGACACAAGGCACAAGTATTAAGGGAAGAAAGACAGTAATAACTCCAAAAATTTTATAATGAAATGACTAGAAGAAAACTGGCACTATTGGTAGGAATACAGACAGATGTTGAAAGAATTTCAATTTCCACTCACTGTGTGGGAATTTGGCTTGTTCACTATAAACAAAATGGTTTCTTAAAGAATATTCCAGAATTCCTGGGGGTTAGCAAGGAGTGACTACTCTGCTGATTTTTAAAATAAACTCCTTGCGGAAGTGATGAAAGCCAATCTTCTTTTTTTCCACTTTTTTGAATTTAAAGAATTTGAAAAGAACTTAAAATTTTCAGAGTTTAGCACGTGAAAATAAGACTGAGAGTGAGCTTTCTGGAAAGAGAAAGAATTCTGAAAAATGTATAAACAAATGAAAATTCCATGTAGATACCATCCAAAGTGACTGGATTATTTTATATCTTCTGGATGAGAAGCTAAACAAGCACAAACTTAGAAATCTTTAGAGTAATCAGTGGTGAGTTTCAGCCAGTAATTCCTTATACGTTTCAGACAGTTGTTAAAACAGCTGAGAAATTGTTTCTCCTCTGGAAGTGCAAGAAGAAGATTTGACTGGTTGTAATCCTTATAAGAGTTGAAGAAAGTCAATGAATTTGGACAGTTTCTTATAAAAGCTTTATGTGCATGTGGAAAACAGAGAGGCACCAATTAGTCCTTGCTGGTAGATGGATGACACTGAATCCTGCAGTGAGGCCCCAAGGTTGGACAAATGAGTTCAGGTTCATATTAGGACAGAAAATCTTAACTACCAAAGTACTACCTCTAAGAGGTGAGTCTCTTATTTGTCATAGCCCCAAAGCAAAGATGAATCAAGAAAGATCAAATGGGACCTTGTTCACAGTTTGACCCTGTGAAAGCTTCCAGGGTAGTTGTGTCTCTGAATCACCATGTGAAACCAATGGAGAACTAGGATCCTTGACTGTTTTTGCTATGGAGCTGTTTAGATATTGGTAGTAATTTCCAACTCTCAGCTCATTACATTAGGGAGGTTGGATCACTATACTCTCTAGCCATAGTAAGTTAAGAGATACTCATGAAGCATCCGTGGGATAAGGAAAACAACACTGGAGTTAGAATCAGGTTTCAGTTCAATACCCAATTTTACTTTTGCTAGATGGGCAAATCTGAGCCTTAGCTCCCTCATCTGTAGATGAGGATGATGATGCATACTTCAACTGTGTATTATATGAATTAAGCAAAATAACATGTTACAAACTTCCCCGAACCGAGTTGGCACATAATAAATTATAAAAAATAAAAACAATCCATTGAATGGATATTTGTTGATGATATATGATGGGCCAGACTATCCAGAAAACTTAGAAATCAACGAAATAATTTTAAATAAATGTCCTTTTTATTCTCATATCATTACTATCTGTATATTTAAATTTTGGAATTTTCCTCATTTTTAGATGAAGATTTTATTTAAAAAGAAAAGCAGAGCTAAAATTTAAATAGAAATTAATCTGCATCTATACTTTAATAAGACTAGCCAGGTGAAATGGAAATTACTCCAGGCAGGCCAGCCACTTGAGTGACTGTTACTGATTAGGGTCCCACAAAGGAGTTACATGAAACTGGACACAACTCTCATTTTGGGGCTCATAGAACCAATTGACAGAGTATATTTTATGTTATCCTCATAGTGCTCATCTTTTTGAAGGGCCTGCTATTCTAAGCAAATTTAAAAGACTGGGGAATGATTTGTCCCACAAATATTGATACTGAAATAGACATGCAAATATGTGTCTCCTAGAAATATGTCATATTTCCTACAAATTGAGGGATGCCTTTACAAAGTGACACTCTATGCATGACATCCCGCCACATGATAAGAGTAAGACTTTTGGGTTCCATTGTCTCACATAAAAACAAACACTGTGCCCCACCCTGACCTTGAACATGAGTATTAAAATCAGCAGAAGATCATTTACTCAAATTTATTTAAAGAAGAACTGAGGAGATTCAGTGGGCTTTATGGGAAGACATATCTGCCTGCTTCCCTTAGTTTGGATTTCTTTTAATTGGAAACAATTACAAGTTTAAGGAAAATTGACTGTCATGGACCAGTAGGTTTTACTCTTACTCTTTATTGTCAATAAGCCAAAATGCTAGCTGGTCTTCCAAAAGCATAAAGAGGCAAAGTTATAGAATAAGCAAGACTGTCTGTGGGGTCTTTCTTCTTCTGTAAGTAAACCCAATAAGTCATGTATCCCTCCCTCCTGAAAATGTCTAGAAAGTTTTAGCCACAGACGTACTCAAGGGGTTCCTCAAGCCTAGCACTAAAGAGGAACCCATTAGCCCTAGCAAGGGGAACATACAAATTCTTAAACTTTCTGGCTCTACTTGCTGTCCTTTTATCTCAAAAACTGATTAAGGAAAGGGAAGGTCAGGGCAGAGGAGGAGATAATTTAATATTTGTTTTGATGAGTTTGGCAAAATAAAATAGTCATTCAAAGTCCCCAGTCTTGGCGCGCCTGGGTGGCTCAGTCGGTTAAGCCACCGACTTTTGATTTTGGCTCAGGTCATGACCTCGGGGTCATGGGATCACCCAGCATTGGGCTCTGTGCTCAGTGGGGAGTCAGCTTGAGATTCTCTGTTCTCCATCTCCTTCTGCCCTCCCCCTGCTCATACTCTCTCTTCCAAATAAATAAATAAATCTTTAAAAAAAAAAATAAAGTCCCAGTCTCTCTAACTTTAATCAAGTTTGAGAAAAACTAATTCTTGTGGTAGTTTAACGCATTCCACGAAGCCAGGGCTACCCATATAAGAATGTTCTAATAGCTATTTCCAAAGCCAAATGTAAAGATGATCTAACAAGCTGACTCTGGTTGTGAATTAATCACAAATAAAGAATTTGAATGCTATTTGTTAAAGGTTTTATACAAGTTGGAAAACAATAAACCCATGAAATCCATTATACACATGTTGCACATTTGGTAGAATGGGACCCATGTCTCCTCTGTCTCCTCTGTCTCACCCCAGGCTCAATATATTCTTATGAAAAATTCATGAGGGGCACCTGGGTGGCTCAGTCGGTTAAGCAACATACTTGGTTTTGGCTCAGGTCATGATCTCAGGGTCATGAGATCTAACCCACATCAGGCTCCATGCTCAGTGAGTCTGCTTGACATTCTCTTTCTCCCTCTCCTCCTGCCCCTCCCCCCACTCTCTAAATAAATTAATTTAAAAATTCATGAAATAAGAATTGTTTTAATGAAAAAATTATATTTCATATTTCAAATTTACAATTATCAGACAACTTTTACTATACATTTTTATCATTGTTTTTTTTTTCACTTAATTAGCACAAATACCCTGCTATGTATTACACTTCCTATTTTGCAGATAAGGAAATGGAGGCTCTGAGTGCTTAAGGACCTTGTGAGGGCAAATAAATTCAAATATATTCAAATAGGGCACTGAGGGCAAATATACTCAAATAGAATTCTTTCTAATGTGGAGTCTCATGCTCTGGTGAAAACATCACCTTGCATTTCTAAAGAAGTAGGTAAGCTAATTTAAAAGATCATTTCTAAAGAAGTAGGTAAGCTAATTTAAAAGATCCTCATAGTTATAGTCTCATCTTGCCCCCAAATCATATCAAAATTAAGTTATTTGCACATATCTTTGTTGATCAATAGGCAGTTAGAAGTTACTCTTATATTTCCCAGCAGAGAATTGGTCATCACTGTATTGGAAATGTGTGTTTCTTTCTCAAGAGGAAATTCATCCTGGCAATCTAGTGTTCTGACCTGGGAAGGGCCAGAGTCAACAGTAAGGAAAGAACACAACTGGCAGGATAAGCTGCCAGCAAACCATGTCCCCCTGCCAAAAAAAAAAAAAAAATCTTATTTTGCTTGGCGTATGGGTTTAAAATTGCCAAACAAGTAGGAGCAGTAAGATTAGTGGGTTGCATGAGTTTGAAAAAACCCATCAAAGCCACTATCACTTACATGATCAAACTTTTAATGTGTCTTTATAAACTAATATCAACTTTGATTATTATAAATGAGCGGAAATATGTCAAATATGTTTGCAAATTTTATGGCTCAATGCTTGATATTCTTAAATATATTATGGTTTGCTTAGAATCATAGACTCATGACCATAGTAGGAAACTTAGGACTTATAATATTGAACCCTATCATTTTCCAGAAGGAAAATCCACATCCTTGACAAGTAAAATAGCCAAAGATCACACCATCCTCAGAGCCACATCTTGAGTCCAAATGTTATTTTGCCTAAAGCTATACAACTAACTATTGACAGAATTGGAAGTAGGCCTTAGGCTGTCTTTCTCCTTCTCCACATAGCTTAGTATTTTCCAATCCAAAGGGACATAAAGAAATAAAATTATCAAAAGCAAAATAAGTAAGCCGATATACATGGACACCATATAAAATAGATATCTAAAGAAAAGAAAATGAGGAAAAATATGTGGAAAAAGTCTGCTTCGTTTTATTTTCTGATTTCTCTTTTGTTCTTTTTTTTTCCAGAAACTCTTAAAACCAACTGGGTTAAATATCCATTACTTCATTTTGTCAAAGGCAGGTGTTAATGCTTATAATAATTGATTTAAGATTGAAACATGTCTCGACATTTTCCTCCAGAGACTGGAGCAAACCCAACTAACTACCTTTCTAAAAAGCCACCTCCTCTAATTTTAATAAGCACTAGACAATTTATAAAAATAATTGTGGTATATGGCCTAAAGGAAATTTTAACATTAACCTCACTGAATTGTAGGCATTATATTGCAAATTTTATGCCAGTTTTCAGGCAAGTAAAACTGTCCTGCTTTATAAGTTTTTCAGTTTTATACCTCAGCTCTACTCTAGATTCTCATTATTGATAGTGTTTAGACAAGGTGAAGAACAGGGTGGGAATCTGGGGGTGGTGGGGTAAGGGAATCATAAAAGAGGAAGAAGAAAAGATAGGGTGGAATTTCCAGAAATATATCAACCAAAACCAAAATTTTCATGAAATCCCAATGTTCAAGACAAATTTTAAAATAATTTGCTTTTGCCTCAATGGCTTCACATTACTCAGGTGTTCAGTCCTGCAAGAAAATTGGATTGCTTAAATTTTGTTTTAATTATCTTTGTAAGAAAATTCATCCAGACTTTAAGTTACATTTCCTTATCTCAAAGTCAGAAACAGCTCTTCCTCCTTTAACCTTTGTTTTCACCCATTTCTGCCACATGATTTAAAAAATAAACATCATTTTCCAACATAATACAATAATCCAGTGGAGAAACAGATACAATTAAATAATTTACTAAAGGGTATATAGCTAGTAAAAGATAGATGGAGAATTCCCAATTGCTTAGGCTAACCAAAAACAAAACTCTTCACCACTACTTAACCAGACTAAATCCTTATGGTTGTTTGAATTTGTAAAATGACAAACTCCTTCTTGGTCTTCCTGTACAAATAAATTAAGGTCAGAAATGGTGATCTTACATAGACCCAGCCATAGTGATTTATTAAATTTCTTAGCTCATTCTTCATGTAATTATCACTGCTGCTGAAATTCCAGATCTTAGAGTAAATATAACCATACATATTTATGTACTCCACCCCACCCCACCCAACCCCCCCAAAAAAGTAGCTTCCAGGCTTACAGCATCTAATGCTACACCTATCCTGAGTGGCTTTCAATGATTACTCATAAGAATGGCTCCATTACCATGACTAGTTTACAGAACTAAATGGTCCTTAAGTCTTCAGTAGCTAAATAGATCACTTGCTTTTCTTATCTTGATTGGTCTCAAACAATTAGAAAAATGTGTAAAAGTTGAGGAAGGCAAGTTAGAGAGGTGAGCAATTACCTGAAATATACTTTTCCAATTACCACAAAACACATTTTACAAAGTTATGGACAGAATGTTATTCTTGTGACATGTTTCTTGACAAAAAGTTTACATAGTCAACAAATTTAGGAGATAAGGATTATTCTCTTTTGCTTTTGGTGACTCAGTGTGCATTTGCACTTTTTAGTTGAAATGTATTCTCAGTTTTTCTCAGAACTCTTGCTTTACTTCTTGATCCCCATAGCTCTTTCACTGGGGAAAGTACAAATCCTCCTGAGATCAGAATGAACATTGACTTTTTTCTGAAGTCCCCTTGCCTCCCTGGCCACAGTGCTTGGTTAAGGGATGAGAACCAGTTCCAAGCTAGTTCTATCACAGAAATCCACTAATTCAGCCATAGTCATTGGTCTGGGGAGGGTGTGTGACCCATACTCCGCAAATCAGAATCTTTCCTTAAGAGTTTTCTCACTAGAGTTTGGGTAAAAAGATGTCATCTTTTTTTGCTCTTGAGAATATATGGCTGTGAGCTTGGAGCTCTTGTCTATCTTGAGGGGAATTCTGTCTGAGAACTTGAGACAATATGCAAAGGAAGAAGAGATGAAAGTCAGAAACATGGAAGACACAGGGGTTCACGTCGCTGGTTGTAGTTGTTCCAAAGCAGTATGACATTGGCTTTTTAGTTGGGTTCCTGTTACTTGAAACCAAAGATCCCAACTACAGTGCCACAGAGGAGATGACACTTGAGCTAGACCACTGCAGTGAAGTTCAATATGCCCAGTCTTGATAGGTGGAAGGACATTCTAGGAATATTTGTGCTTAAAAGGAAATGTGTATGATTGGAGAATAGTAAGTAGACATGTGTCTCAAATGTAAGTTATATGCAGGGGACACCTGCTTTTTGAATTGTTTTGCTTTGCTTTCCACTCATCTATTTTCAAAAAATACAATGCAAGATGTCTATAGCAAGAAATAAACAGCATCAAATGGAGTATGAATTACTACAATTTATAGGAGTTTTCTGTTAGCCATGCATTTTCTGAAGTGTTTTACATAAGGCAGCTGCTTTCAAACTGTGATAAGCAGACCCCCACATGTTGTATGGAGTGACGGGCTTGGGGGAGTACCGGTACCAGCGTGAACATGGAGGAGGTAAAGGCTGGTAGTCTCCTGCTCCAGACTGTACAAATAAATAAGGTCAGAAATGTTAATCTTAAATAGACCCAGCCACAGTGGTTTATTAAATTTCTTAGCTCATTCTTTATGTAATTATCACGGCTGCTGAAATTCCAGATCTTTGAATAACGCATCCCTTTCCTTCCTACTTCAGTAATGAACTTCCACATATGATTGCTTCTAAAGAAAGGTTATGCTGCTAAAAAATACATAAGAACCATTGATAGGCATCTTCTCAATTCTCACAATAAGGCCGTGAGACATATTATTATCCTCATTTTATAGTTGAAGGAACTAAGGCTTAAAAATATTAAATAACATGCTCAAGATTACCAAGCCAATAAAAGGCGGAGGTAGGATTTGGACTTTGCTTTCTTTTCTCAGCCCCAGAGGCCTGACTCTTATCTGCCACACACTACTATTCCCAGGACACCCATATGGCTCCTACCAGGACAGTGACCTGCTTACTGATCCTCATGTTTGCCTCTTCATTCTGTGAAAACCTAAACAGCCGAAGACCAAGCACAAACCAGACAAAAGTCTGATAGGTAGTCAGACTACCTGTAATTGACTGGATGCAGCAAGAAACAAGCCAGAGCAGTCGTGGAACACCACTCAAGTGGGAAAGAGAAGCTTTTTACGTAAGGTTTGAGTTCCTGCTGAAGAATTCGGAAGGGGTTCTAAGGGAGGTAGCAATCAGTTCTGGATCTGCCGTTTCTGAGGTTGAGATAGGAGAAGCAGGGATTAACTAGGGTTGGGGGCCATCATGAAGGGAGGGTGGTTGAGCGATTGAGTATTCCCAGTAATAGATGGGAAGTAAAGCAGTCCTGGGCATCATGGGTAACACAGCACTAGCCACTCAATGAAGGGGTCGTTATGGCATTTTATAGCTGTGGCTTGACCTTGGAAGTATCTCGAGGTTAAGCTTACAGTTAGCGTTATCTGTGTGTGTCACACTAACCTGAATAAAGACATGTGGCTTTGTTCTTTTTCCATCTGAGCTAATTTTTCACTCTCAGTCCCAGACAGACTTATACTCTTTCACTTCTCTAAACTTGCTGCTATCCCAGCAAGAGTTCTGTTGAACTCAACAAATTTCAACAGCAAACATCTACTGATATGCACCTAATACACTGAATTTATATTAAGCATGCCTCTAGGCAGTGGGGAATCAACCATCTTATCTTCCCTAAGCCAGAGCAAATGATAAGACTGAAAGACAAATTGGAGGATCTCTGGACAGAGCAGTAAAATAAATGCCTTTGTTTAGAAAAAGGATTTTATTTTTAAGTCATCTCTACACCTAATGTGGGGCTTGAACTCACAACCCTGAGATCAAGAGTCATGTGCTCTACTGACTGAGCCAGACAGGAACCCCAATAAATGCCTTTTTGATACGTGTTTTTTTTTTAAAGTATTTATTTATTTATTTATTTGAGAGAGAGAGAAGCAGACTCCCTGCTGAGCAGGAAGCCTGATGCGGGGCTCTATCCTAGGACCCAAAGATCATGACTTGAATTGAAGGCAGACGCTTAACTGACTGAGCCACCCAGGCGCTGATGCATCTTTTTAATATCATCTCTCTGATGGAGGGAAAAAATGATTTCCTGAGGAAAAGCATTAATGGGAATGGGTAATCCCCTTCCTTTCCCCAGGTCCCTAAAAGTTAGAGAGATTATGCGACAGAGAGAATCTAAAATGTAAAGAAATACCAAGGGTTCCACTACAAGTCAAGTGGTTTCCTTTGCTTTCTTCCTTAAAACCCCTTGTTCTACCCTTTTGCTATCCCTCCCATCTTCTGCTCCTAATCAGAAAAGGCTCAGGGCTTACAGCTGGAAGAATTATTGTAATATTATGAGTCAAGTACTCACTATATACTGCACTTGGTCTTAGTCAACACAGCTGAAAATACAATTTGGATATATTCCTCCTCAGAATCTAGAGGTATTAATAGTTGTGAACACAAAAAGTGACACCACAAGAAGAAACTTCTCTGTCTTATAGCATCATCAGCAGTAGCAATTCGGATTGGACCATGGTGTCCAAATTTAAGCATCAGAAAAGAGATTTGTATTTAAAACTGACTAGAATGGTTCTCTACTTATTGTGAAACTTGCAAAGATTGTTAAGTACTATTTAACTTTTAATTGGAATTTCCCTTCTCAATATATAACTCTCTCCAGCAGGAATCCTTCCTGAAAGAAATAATAAATCAGGGCAGTTTAGTTTAAAAAAATCAAGAAAATGCAATGAAAAAGATATAGTACTCTAAATTGGCATTACCTTTGTTCTGATCGGGAAAAATGCTTCACAAGATTAATGACTTGTTCATGTTTGACATACAGTAAATATATGAAAGCAAAATATATGTTTACTGCATACCATATAATTACTGACATTATACTTGATAGCAGTATTATGATACACATTTTGTTAGATATAAAACCAATATATATTGAAATGCTTCAAGAATATAGGGATCCCACATTTAAAATGACTTTAAATAGTAATTCAGTCAGGTCTCTAATTTGTGCTTGGAATGTGAAAGAGAATTGAAGATGAAGACCACAATTACATAAGCTTGAGCCATTAGAGAAATTAAATATAACACACATAAACATGAAGAGTTTATTTAAAATAAATCAAATATCCTGATGTTGAAGCCACAAATTATGAAATTGTGTTTGGTTTTCATACTAACACCAAAACTTCAAAATGGCATCCACAATTGACTAAAGCTTCTTTCTGCGGCCACCGTCTGTATGAGCCAACCCACATATTCAGGCAAGTACATGAACGTGTATCCGTCCCTGATGTAATTTGTGGTCAGAGGACAGAGCGATGCACAGACCCTGCAGTCATTCTCAGACAAAAGTCTTCAGGACAGACCATTTAACTTAGGTCAAACATTGAAAACTGATGTTTTTCTGTGTGATTGAGGTTTATTATTGGTCACCTTATCGGAATAAAATAACAGGTGGGCTGTGGCATATTTTAAAAATATCTATGTAGAAAAATAGGATGAAAAACACTATGTGAATGCAAAGACTCTCTTTGAAACAACTTAGGTGCTGTGCTTTCTCATATGTCATTAATTTTCCTTCTGTGCCTTTATAAGTGTGGAGTGGAGTGTCCTTATGCATTTCTAGAACTGGTCCTTTTCCAAAGCTGTCTACACAAAGTGGCAAAAAGAGAGTATGGCCTTTGGAGCCTGGCAGATCTGCGATGGAATCCTGGCTCTGCGCTCTACTGGCCATTGGCTTTGAGCAAGTCATTTTTACCTGGATCTGAGTTACCTAATCTATAAAATCAGGATAGTAAGACCTACCATCATAGGTTGTTGTGTTGGTGTCATAATATATATAAAAGGCCAGCCGAGGGGTGCCTGAGTGGCTCAGTCGTTAAGCGTCTGCCTTCGGCTCAGGTCATGGTTCCAGGTCCTGGGATCGAACCCCGTATCGGGCTCCCTGCTCAGCGGGAAGTCTGCTTCTCCCTCTCTCCCACTCCCCCTGCTTGTGTTCCCTCTCTCGCTGTGTCTCTCTCTGTCAAATAAATAAATAAAATCTTTAAAAAAAAAAAAAAAAGGCCAGCCGAGTGTCTGTCTCATGACTATATGACAGTAAGTAGTAGCTTCCATAGTCGCTGTTAGTGGTATCATTGCTATTCATGATGTGATTAGGCAGCAGCAGCATTAATGCTCTCCCAGCAGCTACTTGACTTTTCTACCCTCACTGTGCTGCTTATTTCTTTATCTGGTTCTGATAATACTTCTCTTATGTTTTCCATGCGGCACTCAACACTGCACTAGGGCACTCGTGAGATACTGCTGTGCGGGTAGATAGGATCATGTTCCACCCGGTGGGGAACGTGAATGTGGTTTTAATGACTAGAGATTCCAGACAAATGCCCTGACTCTTCCTAATATAAGAGGAGTATTCCAAAGGGCTGTTGGGAGCCACTGTTAACACGGTAGATAATAAGGTTTTAAGGTTTCAAATTAACTTCTACAACTTGACACAAATCTATTATATTTACGAGCTGTTGGTTGTATTTTTTAGCTCAGCATTCATTCCAACAGTGTGTTCATTAAAGGTAGCCTAATAGATGTGGGGAGTGGAAAGGAAGAGTGTGCCTTCTTGATCCCATTTTTTAGCCTTTTCTCAAGAATTCCAGTGTGGGCAGGACCTGCACCCATAAACTTGACCAGAGGAGGAGCCCTTCTAGATATAATTAATAGCCCAAGATGTAATATAAGTCCATAGTACATTACATCGTATTTATTTTTAATTCATAACATAATATTTCAGGGCATTTTTTCCTTAGATAAAAATTTGAATAGATTATTTACTATTATCAACAACATATTCCTCAAATCATTAGGTGCTTAGGTGTAAGCACCTAAATGTCTTAAAACCATTGGGATATTAAATTATGTAAAATCTATCCAGTGTACCCGTGATATTTTTATACCAGGTAACATTATTACATCTTTTTATCTTATTTTTTAACAGCTTACATATGTGCTTTTTTTCCATTTGTTTGTTTGCTTATTTACATATGTTTCTTGACTTAACACCTTCTGGTAGGAAAACATAAACATTTGTGATTTTATCATAAATGATTTATAGAAACGTGTTATAGAAACAGCCACTTGCTCTCACACACGAAATTCTTGATCAAATGTTTTTGTTTTCTTTAAATCACTGAAGTACAGAGAATTATTTTTTTAAAGGAACCTTTTGTTTTTTAGGCCTGCATACTCTGGCCTTCCCCAAAACAGGGTAAATGAGAAATAGTGCCATTCTCAATGAAATAATATGCACATTTTTGGTTTACTCTGCAGGTGTGTCCACCCTATCACCAAGTCTTCTCGGCTTACTGCTGCCTGCCGTTGGCATCATTGTCTACTTGGCAGTCTGAATGTGATGTGACAGTTGCTGTTCCCAGCCCAGCTCAGAGGACACCTTCATCCCTATGATGACTACAATTCCTTCCAATTCCTGTGGCTCCGCCCGAAGCCAAATAAATTACACTTTAACAAACTATCCAACTGATTTACAACACACGTTATGACTGAGGCATTCAGGAACACTTTCATCCAAAAGAATAAACTTTTACATGGATATAAAATAATTTTTAACTCGTTCCAATATGCCTTATAAACCACTTAACCTGATTCTGTGACAGTTGCATGATTTAATCCAATGGGACAAGTTACAGTGTTCAATTCAATACTATAGGCTGTAGAGTGAAAGTAAAAAATCACCATACACAGGTGCTTTAAACTTAATAACAAGTTGTGAAATATAATAGAGGTTGAAATGTTGATCGTATGTGGTAAATGTAAGAGTAATACAGTCTCTTGTACTATTCTCTGTTTCGGGTCCTGCATATTTTTGAATGGCCCCTATCATTCATGACATTTTGAGTTGTCTTGACAAACGATAGAGTATAACTGAAACATTCTGACATAAATTCCATGACCAAATCATTTTACGGAATGAGTTAAAAGATTCTGAATATTGAAGACCAATTCTAGAACCTGTTATCAGTATTTTTATTTTGGAAGAAAATAAATTCTAAATATTTGGCTTTCAGAATCAGTAATACTTTTAAGTTAGTTGTTTAGTAGTAAAGTTAACATACCATATGAAGATTTTTCTTTACTTTTATATTATATTCTGAAGTTATTTTATGCTTTTCTTGTCATCAATTTCAAACCTCAAAAATCACAGCTCTTATCTAGAGTATCATCCTATTGCTGTATTTATTCATATGTGGGATGATGAATTTTGAAAAGTAGCGTGCTTCCATTTTTTAATTGAGATGTGACAGTCTTTACACAGCTAGGAATAAATGACAGTTAAGTGAATATCAGTGTGATCTAATAATATTCTAGTATCTTTGTTTTTGTGCTTCATTTCTAAGTAAAACTTTCATTATTGAAGGTATCAAGAAATCACCTGTTGGTTGGAAAAACTACAGTATACCTTATTTTTTTTAATTTAGTTTTAAGCTCATTTCCCACTTCAATGCAATACTGAAAACTGGCTAAAAATACCAAATCAATATATTGCTAATGGTACTTTGAAAGTATGCATACTGGAAGGCCAGGGGAGACAAGTAATGTGTCTGTCCAGTGGTGTCTCCCAAGCGTTGGTGCTTTAGGTTTTCATAAGTTGTAAAAAGGAAGATGCACATTTCTTCATTCTCCATGGTGTGCAAGGAAATGTGTTTGAGTGTGGATGTGAAAGAAATGGAGTAATAAAGGATTAGCTGGCTCACGAAATAGTGCAATGTCTGATGATTCAGGAGGTATAATCCTATTTTATTAGCACAACCTTGCTAGCTAATTAGAGATAGAGTTTATCTTTTTAGAAAGGATACCTTATAGGTTCATAAAAAAAAATATTTACAGGAAGCAAAATAGATCTATTACACTTTACCCCCCTTTCTTTAATTTGTATAATTTTTGTACTATATATCTATGTGTAAATGTTTAGAGCTTTCATTATGAAAATATCAATAAATATTTCATTAGTTTACATTCAACTCTTTGTTATAAAATGAAACTTTTTAAAAATAAGTGAAATGGGTGATTTCCCAGTGGAAGTATGTCAACAGTCTTAAAATCATGACCAGATTTCATAAAATACTTAATTATTTGAAAAGGAAACAAAATCTCTTCATACTTTAGAGAAATGAATACTCTGTAAGCCTTCTGTACAAATGTTTGTGTTTTCATTGTTACACTTTGGGGTTTTCCTTTTGCAATGTGACCCATGTTGGGCATTTTTATATAATCGAGAACAACTAAATCTTTTGCCAAATGCATGCTCGCCTTTTATTTTCTAATGTAGTGCAATAAAGAGCAAAACTGGCTAGATTTTGCATGAAATGCTTTGGAAAGGTAAGAAGAAAACAGATTTTGGAGGTTGGTTGTTTAATTTTAAATTTGTGACAGAGATAAGGTAGATTAAAATCTCTCATACACTGATAACGCAAGCTTTTCATCTCCCATATAATTGTACAAATTTGACTGGGACCATCAGTTTTCAACTGTTGTCAAACTAACTAATGTATCATCAGCTTAAGATGCAAGATTCTTGATTAAACTTTATATAGATATAGACATATTTGTTGTTTCTTTGTATTTCAGGAAAGGTGATAGTAGTTTTATTTGATACTGATAAATATCGAATTGATTTTTTTAGTTATTTTTTATCATTTTTTCAATGGAGTAGTATAGGACTGTGCTTTGTCCTTTTTATGAATGAAAACAAATTATAAAGAAATAAATGTCTTACTGTTACCCAAGAAATAACAACTGTCCTTTCAATTACCTAAAGTTTAAAATTCATTTTTAGAAGGTTTTCTTTGTAAGTTCAATAACACAGAATAAATATTACTTCTTAAGCAACAGTTAATTGTTTGAAAGGTTCTACAAAAAATATACACACAGACATAAAGAGACACACACATGAGCTTGCGTGTGCGTGTATGTGCACACAAACCAGCGCTAGTTCATTGAAATAAGATTACCTGGTAGATAACTTCAATTTTGGAGATTTCAGTAAATATCACTCAATCTAATGCTAGACACTAAAGCAAGCTGCTAAATGCTCAAGAAAAGAAGGAGGAGAAGGAGAAGGAGAAAGAGAAGCAGCTAGTTCAACCCTGAATGAGCTGGTATTCTAATAGAAGAATTCACATAAAAGCATGACTCTACAGACAGGTCTGGTACAGGTAAAGCCTTCTCTGAATCCTGATTTGGACTAAGCCCAAACTTCTGAATCCCAGGGCTCCCTGTGTTCTGCCTTACGATCTTCTGTGTCCTGATTATTATTTCTCATTGGCATTCTGACCTCCCTTCCTGTTTCATGAAACTTGCTTCCACCCTGGATCCTGGTTTCCCTTTTGGACCATGACTCTGTTTCTTGACCCTAAGTATTAGATTACTTCCATTCTAATTTTTTCTTTTTTTTTTTTTTTTTTTGGTATTTGACCTTGGATTGACCCTAGCTCTAATTGCCCGGGCTTTGAGAGATCAAAGCTTCTTTCTGTGAGAGTGTTTTCCATATTAGTGGTTCTCAAACCTGGTTGCCCATCAGGATCACCTGGAGAATTTGAAAAAGTAAAGTAGAGTCTCTGGGTCCCAGTCCAGACTTACCAAATCAGAATTTGGAAAGTGAGGAACAGGAATCTGTATCTTTTTAGGTTGTTCAGGAGTATCTGGTGGGGAGCCAGATTTGAGAATCAAAGATTTTTATGATTACTACAAACTACATTTACTGATATTTTTAACTGAGTCAACAAGATCAACATGATGTATACATACTTTAAGGATCTCTTAAGGAAAAAAAAATACATTTTATTGGCTTGTCTAAAATGCTAATTTACTGATGACTGAATTTCTTATCTTTTAGTTACATATCTTAAGTATCAAAATGCTATACACTTTCAGTCTAATAAAACTATCCATATTTATTTATATCTAAAATTCAGGTAGCAGACTGAAATGTACTTTAGAAGATTTCTTCTCTAAAGGAATGTGGATTGTCTCTACTCTTTTTTTTTTCATGTCACTTGGTGACTTAATTAAATTTTAATACTTAATTTCCTGAGTCTATAATCTTCTGAAGGTTGTTAATAAAAAGATTGATGAAAGGTGTCTCCTCCCCAACTTGAACTTTTTTTTTTTCCCAGAATAGAAACACAGTGGTTTTGGATGAGTTGACTTTAAAATTAGTTGATGGGAGGCCAAGATTAGGTTTCTACATTTTTATAATATCTTAAAAACTGGTTTCACTTTTTAGTTACTAGTAATAAATTTGATACGTGGGGTAATATATAACAGTGCCTATGATGCTATTACTAATCTGGTTGTAGAATTGAGTCAAGCCCATCCTAAGGCAAAATTGTGAGGTGAAGACACTTGGTCTGCGCTTATCCTATCTCCGCAGTCAGGCCCCTTTGCTTTGGTAGAAGCTGCCTTGAAAGTAGCACTGAATACCTCATTAGCTTAGTTATAATAGTTTCCTCGGGCTGTCATAACAAATGACCACAATTCAGTGGCTTCAGACAACAGAAATCTATTCTCTCACAGTTCTGAAAGCTGGAAGTCTGAAATCAAGGTGCCAGTACGGTTGGCTCTGAGGGAGAATCTGTTCCATGCCTCTCTCCTAGTTTCTCACGGTTGCAGGCAGTCCTTGGCATTCCTTGGCTTAGAGCTGCATCTCACCATCTCTGCTTCCATTGTCAACTGGTGTCCTCCTTGTGTGTCTTTGTGTCCAGATTTCTTTCTTCTTATAAGGACACCAGCCATTGGATTAGGGCCCCACCCTAATCCAGTGTGGCCTCCTCTGAACTCGATGACATCTGCAAAGTCCCTATTTCCACATACAATCACAGCCACAGATTCCAGGTGGATGTAAATCTTAGGAGCATGTCATTCAACCCTGTATTCTTCTCTTTCCCACTTTTTAAAACCTGTATATGCTCTACTAACACCAATGAGGATATGATTGAAACGCTTCTGTAAGCATGCTTTTAGAAAACATTTATGTTGATAACATACAACAAAGTAAGTTAATCTCAAGTGCATTGTGTTAAGTGAAAAGAAGCCAGATTCAAAAGGCTGTATGATTCAATCTATATGACATTCTGGGCAAAGTGAAACTCTAGAGACAGAGAACAGGTCAGTAGCTGCCAGGCATCAAGAGTAAGGAGAGAGTCTGACGACACAGGAACAGCATGAGGGAACTCCTAGTGGAAGGGACCCAAATCTATGCATTTGTCAAAACTCATAAAACTCTACAGAATAAGTTTTACTGAATGGACATTTTTTAAAACATTAAGGGCGCCTGGATTGCTCAGTTGGTTAAGCATCTGCCTTCAGCTCAGGTCATGATCCCAGGGTCCTGGGATCGAGTCCCATGTCAGGCTCCCTCTGCCTGCCATTCTCCCTGCTTGTGCTCTCTCTCTCTCTCTCTCAAATAAATAAATAAAATCTTTTTAAAAAAACTTTTAAAAACGCAGTTATGAAAGGATCGTGGGCATTGGATAGACTTGTGATAGTATTCTAACTCTGTTATTACTTGTGAGACCTTGGACAAGTAATGTGGCATTTGGAGGCAGTTTCCTCTTCCATAAAATGAGGATAACACTCCTCAGTCATTCATAATTCTTTCAAATACAAATGACAGACACTCAACTCAAATAAATGGAAGGGGGAAACAAGGAATTTATTGGCTCAAACAATGGGACCTACAAGATGGACTTGCTATAAGGCCTTAAATAATGTTCCCAGGGAACACTCTCCATCTGTTGATTCCGCGTCTCTCTGCATACGCTTGGTTTTCAGGCAGGCTAATCACGGGGCAGGAATCCTGGGTGCTGACTTTATACACCCTCCACGCCAGTGTTCCAAAAGGAATAGAGACTCTTTCTGCCATTCTAAATCTCATTAAAGACTCAGACTACCCCTGGGAGTTTGGTGTATTTTATTTAGCCATCGTGGGCCACCTGTCTACCCTTCTGGATCACTAGAAGGTGGCAAATACACTGTGACACAAGTGGGGGACCAGGACCACATGCAGTGAAGAAGGGCCATCAGGTGCTACTACCAGGAGAGTGTTGGACTGGTAAAAACGTTCTCCATGCCTCTTCTTCCTCTTAAAGATCTATACAATTTATACAGATTAAAAAAGATAAGAGAGTTAAAATGCCTGACGTGTAATAAACCCCCAACAAATCTTAAGTCTCCCCTCCCACCATTACTTTTCAAAAGATACACACAGTTTAGCAAGAGGGCTTCTAAAACCCCTAGTGCGGGGGACTGCATGGCTATCTGTTTATAGCGAGCAGAGTTTCACGTGCACAGTCAGCTCAAAGTTAGTTCCTCCCTGATCAGGTGGAGCTGATTTAGCTGAACTGAGTGCCATATCAGGGTGTAAAAGAATAGGAGAAAAGGCCCATCGACACTGAAATCTTCCTTTTATTACATTTTAAATGTATACCATTCCCAATGATGAGGGTGAAAAGTCACCAATGCCAAGCGGTCTCACCCACACTTTTTTTCCATTATTTCTAAGAATGATGTGTATATCTGGGTATACACTTCCAAAGGATTTCAGAACTTCATTGGAAAAGTTCATCCACATAGGCAATCATTCTAATTCATCAATGGGAAGGAGCATGCCATTATAAAGTACTAAAGACACACATACCATTTTAAGCGAACTACGTTATTTATTGCCACTATAATGCTGCAGAAATACAACCACAATACTTCAGTGGCATATAGCAATAAATATTAATTGCTCACACATCTGGGTCAGCAGTGGGTCAGGTATGTGGCTTTGCTTGTATGAACTGGGCTTTCTCACATGCTTGAGGGCCAGCTATCAGCTATTAGAGATTGCCTGTCAGTGGGGACTTTCAGGCAAGTTGGCTCTGCCCCACGTTTCCCTCATCCTTCAGTCGTCTAGTTCTTGCATGAGGGAGTCAGCAAGAGGACATAGAAAAAACCAGGTGAGAAAGGATGGTGGCCCAAAATCCTCTTGTGGTGGAGAAAAATCAAGAAAGTGGACAGACTTTAAAGGCTTTTAATTGACCAAATTAAGAGAACTCATGAGTTGATTGGATATGGTGAGTAGAAGAAATGAAAAAAGTTAAGTAGCATTTACTGATTTCAGGTTTAGCTGTTTTTCTTAGAAATTAACGGTGCTTTCAAGTGGTTTCAGAAATGGCTGTAAGTGCTTTTAGATATCTGCATTGGATTTTCATAATAATAGTAATTATATTATGCTTATATTGTTCATACCCATGACTAGAAAAAATAATAAAATATCTGAAGGAGGACAGCTTAATGCATGATAGCCTGTGGAAGTAAAGTAAAAGCCTGAAATATCTTCATAAGGCTAAAATGACTTGCTTAAGGAAGCAGAAATAAACCAGATTGCTCAAAAGTTTCTCTAATGTTTTGTTTTTTTTTTTTTTAGATTTTTTATTTGTTTATTTGACAGAGAAATAGAGAGCACAAGTAGGCAGAGAGGCAGGCAGAGGGAGAGGGAGAAGCAGGCTTCCCGCTGAGCAGGGAGCCCGATGCAGGGCTCGATCCCAGGACCCCGGGATCATGACCCAAGCCGAAGGCAGCGACTTAACCAACTGAGCCACCCAGGCGCCCCTGTTTTGTGGTTTTTAAATAATGAGACTTCAGACCCCTTTTGAGAACATGGTCATATAGGTATTTTTAATGGGATAAATTAACATTCCCTGCCTCAATCTGCTGTGCTCAAAAACATTGACCAATTGATTAACTGCTTACATATTTGCCATTCCCAGAGTCAAATATTGGGAAGACAACTGCTGGTACCATGTGATTTGAGAATTGCCAAAAGAGCCATCTGTCTGACAGATTTTAGATTTTTATATTATTATCTCTTTTGGCCTTGTGTCCCTGAAACTCGAGGAAAGCGCAGCTGAAACCAAACAAATCAACCAAACAATCATAAGTGATCCAGGGTGACTATAATTATTATTAAAAATGTTACCTAAATATATACAACATAAAATTAGTTAGAAATTTCTTGTCTTTATAACTCATACCAAAGCAAGCTTAAAAATTAGACAAGGCTGCAAGGCTAGCAATATTGAAATTAATAATTGATTTAATATGATCATGGATGTTGTTTTGCCAAAATTAATTTGCCACTCGCAGCCCTGTACCAGATGACTGAATTCTCCTATCACATCTCACTCCTAATTACTGTGAAATCTTTCGGTAAGTGGTGCTGACATTTGGGTGTCATTTAGTGCACACTCATCATTTACCATTGAGTGCACGTCTGCTTATTTCTTATTAGCTAGAGACAATAAAATAGTGCTACTTGGCACCAATACAGCTGTAAATACGAACTCCGGGGCTAAAATGATAGGAAATATTAAGCTCTTCAGTGGTCATTCAGATCAGAACATGCTTACATTATTTTTTAAGATATCACCCAAAGATAATCATCAAAAGTTTTAAATTGTCCTTGAGAATTCTCAGAATTTGTAAGAAGCAGTTTCTTTGAACAGGCTCAGGTTGAGAAACAGTGGATTAAGACTCGAAAGGCAAGAGTTAAATGCAAATATTATGTGAAAAGAATAGCACACCAAATTTTTTTACACCCTAACTTGAAATAATCTGAGAAGCTTACAGCTTTGAAGAAATGGAAAGACAATCCTCTTTGGCTGGAGTTAAGGGGTTAGGAAATGGTCATACATAAAGCATTTGTAGTCATGATAGGAAGCCTTTGAAAGTATTAGAAGGCACTAGGTAACAGTCCAAAGTGGCCGTCATACAGGAGAAAGAATTAAATGATTAAAAGGAGTCTGATGAAGAGTATAAAGCAAAATTTGAATACTTAAAACATTTTGTTTATGGCATTCATAAATATTATAGATGTAGTTCTATTCTATTCAATTCAACTATGTTCCTGTGGAAGTAAAAGTACTCAGGAGAGTGAAGAGGCAGATTTCTAAAATAAACAGTTTCAGTCTCCAGAGAGATTGTTTATCCTGCTAACTGAGGCAAACTAGCTCTCAAAAAAGATTTACTGATTGGCATTTTTGGCATACGACGCACTATTGATTCTGCATATTCGTGACTTGCTCTGATTTGAGTAGAAATGCCTATTTTTTCTTTAAATAATTCTATTATGGAATGTATATTTTAGAAATGGTTAATCTGGTATGAAATGGAATATTCCTAGCAATTCAGTTTGGGAAGGATTTTACCATTTGAAAAATCTTGGGAAATACAGTAGCTCTGTGAAAAAAAATAATTCACTAGGAGTCTTCAACCATAAATTTGAGTGTCAGATCTACTGATGTTGAGTTGGCTACATGAGTCCTATGGGTTTAAGTTTTATTCATTGTAATAAGAAGGAGTTGGCACAAATAATCACTAGCTCAACCTCTCTGTGTCATTAAATCATGCAGATGAAGAAATTTCCTCCAATCTGCATCCTAAACGTCTGCAATATTAATATTAAACAAAAAGAGAAATACATTATTTCTCCCTTTAATTATTCAGTTGGAGCTCATATGTATCATATAAACAGTATTTCCATCTCACCTTAAATATGTGCTTGATCCTAACAGTCTGTGTGCTAAGTCCTAATTGACAAACAAGCTACTTCTGGGCTTCAATTGCAGAATGGAAGAAAAATACACTCTATTTTTATAATACTGTTTTTATTATCCCACTCTTTGAAAAAAACATCATTCTGGTCTCTCTTATTGCCACCCCCAAGGAAAGAACCTATCCCCAGGACTTTACAATGAATGTATTTTCTCTGTTTATTTAGCATAATCAAGCACTCCTCAGCCAGAGAAATTATACCTCAAGGCTACTGCAGAACTGTACAAAAATCTAAGTTCATTAATGATCAAAAAAAGAATGCGACCTTTCCAAGGCCCTAAAATAGTTTCTTACTAAGAATCTGTTTGGGTTTCTTGTTTTGCTTTTTTTTCCTTTCTCTTCCCTTACTCCTTTTTTTTTTTTTTAAACTTCCAATTAATCTAACAATGTTTGTACCAGGGATGACTCTTCAAGACAAGCAGAACCAACTTGGTTAGATCTCCTTTTCTTCCCATGACAGGGTCTGTTGCCAGGTACTCGGAAAATCTCAGTTTGGGTGGCCATGTTAGAGAGGCTTAAAATGCCATGTGGGTGGACAAACCCAAAATCAGAGTTGCTTCACACTTCTGTCCCCAAAATAGCAAAAGGAAGCTCTCTGATCTCCAGCCTGGTCCATCTGTTTCTACATCAGGCTCTCCTTCAGGTTGGGTTCCTGAGTAGCTAATCCCTTTTTGCTCAGAATCTGCTATGGAAGATGTCAGCTTGTCAATCATTCCTTGGATTGCTTTCATTTACCTGAGTCTTCTGATAATACTTCTAAAGAATTTAGTGTTCTGAAAAGTTCCTATGAGGTTTCTATAATTGCAAATGTGTGATTTAAATATACAGCCACTTAAAAAAAGAAATCCTAAACCACAGAAAATCCTGCAATCGCTATTTATAAAGGAAATTTTAAAAGATAAGAGATTAGACTCTTCTGACTTATGAAGAAGTAGACCCATAAAATCAGAAGAGAGGTAAGTAATGGAAACCATACACTTCTCATGAGCTGATGGACACCTAGTGCCGCACTTGAATTTTGGAATGCAAACCCTTTTAAAGCCATTAAAATATATTTTCTCATTAATTATTTAAAGAAGCTACCAGATTTGGTTTGATTTGGTTGGATTTTTAGTCCTAATCTTTGAGAAGTTGATTCAAAAGGTTTAGAACAGATATGAAGATACATAGAGACTTACTTGAGTTTTCATTGTGAATTGCTGTTATCTTCTCCCATAACTGGTGGTATCCAGGAAATGAAAAATTGTAGACCACATATAACATAATAGCTCATTTGATAATTTCCAATGCATAATCTCTTAGGTGGTAAAATTGATATTGCTTTAGAAAATACTGTAATTCCCTTTGATAACTATATTAGTTTCCTGTGGCTTTCTATAACAAATTACCCAAGGTTGGTGACTTAAAAAAATAGAAATTTATTCTCTCAAGTTCTGGAGGCCAGAAGTCCTAAATCAATATCAGTGAACTGAAATCACAGAACTGCCAGGGCTATCCTCTCTCTGGTGGCTCTAAAAACTGTTCCTTGCCTTTCCAGGTTGTTAGCTGATTGTATTCCTTGGCTTTGTCCTTATCATTCCAGTCTCTGCCTCCAATGGTTACATCACCTTTTCCTCTTCTGTGTATAGACAAATCTCCTTCTATCTCCATCTCATAAGGATACATGTGATTGTACTGAGGGCCCACTCTGATAATCTAGGATACTTTCCCCATCTCAAAATCCTTAATCATATGTGTAAAGTCTTTGCCATATAAATTAACATTTACAAATGTAAATTCGTATTACAGAGGTTAGGATCTGATATCTTTGGGGGCCATTATTCTGCCTACTACAAAAACCATCTGTGCTTCAATTTATGCTTCTCTTCTTGGAGTGATGACTCCAATAAATAAATCACCAAAAGCAATTTGGGTCTAATACAGTTAACACTTTGTGTTAATATTTGGAATAACAAAAGCTTTAAAAGGTTATACCATACTATAAATTATTTGGTAAGCTTTTAAACTGTTTTGAAAAGATGTTTTCTACAGACCTAGTTTTGCAAAATTGTTTATTAACATTTATTTCACCCCTGAATCAGTATATTTGCAACCTAAATTTCCCCAGGTAATCACCCTCAAGGAATATTTTATTCCCACTTTCTTTCCTGGTTCTCCTGAACATAGGAGAAATAAAATACAAAAGTTTATCCTTCATTAAGTATCTACTTAATGGAACAATTCCATTATGATCTACATTCAACATTAAGTAAGTGGATTATAAATCTGGGATTTTCCTAGATACCATCAGTCTGAAAATGCATTCCTATCACCTGCTACCACTGATAATTTATCTCTTGTTGGAACTGGCATGTAAGATTTGTGATCCTCTTTCTGTTACTATTCTGCAATAAGAAGAATGGAGAAGGGGTGGCTTAGAGACTCCATTAAAAAGGGTAGAAAGGAGTAAAGGACATAGATGAAGCAAGAACAAAGTTACGTCCCTAGTAGAAAGGCCAACATTAAATGTCAAAATAATCAAGGAAGGTCAGAAGTTGGTGGTTCACAGGACTGGCTCTAGGAGAGAGGCTAGAATGTGTGTATGACTAGAATGGCAGCATAGTTTCTGGGGTAGAATCAGATATATAGAAAAATCTAGTAGTCCTGACAGATGAAGCTATGACATGAGAGAAAAACTGAGGATCTTACAGAAATGAAGGAGAAAAAGACACCATGCCCTCCCCTTAAAAAGACCACAACTGTCAGGGCACCTGGGTGGCTCAGTCAGTTGAGCATACGACTCTTGATTTCAGGTCAGGTCATAATCTCAGGGTCCTGAGATCGAGCCCCACCTGGGGCTCCACACTTGGTGCAAAGTCAGCTTGAAGTTCTCTCTCTTCCTCTCCCTCTGCCCCTTCTCCAACTTGTGCCCGCATGTTCTCTCTAAATAAATAAATAAAATCTTAAACAAAAGAACAAACAACAAAAAACCCCACAACTGATAAGTGCTGGGATGACAGCAAAAGGTGCTCTCAAACTAAGAACGTTATCCACAAAATAAATGAGAATAGGAAAAAACAAGTCACATAACATAAAACTACTTTAAATAATTAGAAAATATACATCAAAATACTCCTGCTGTTGAAACTTTACCCCGCCCCCCCCCCAAAAAATCATGGAACTGGAGAAAATGGTAAGAGAACACTCCAAACTTAATTATCTATCTTCAGACAGCTATTTTAGGATATAAAAAAGTACCTCGAATCAGAATGCAAACATTAAGAGGAAATATGAAAAAAAATAAAACAAGAAATGAAGTGAGAATTAATTGAACTTAGCAAAGAAATAGAAGAAAATGACAAAAGTCGTATCATAGGTGAAGAATAAATTACAGTATGGGGTGAAGGTAGAACAGAGTCTACTAAAAATTATGAATAAGTAAAGGTGATTGAAGGAAAGCAGAAAAATAACTGAGAGCATGCAAATGAGATGAAGAAAAAAATAAAAGGCATCAGAAGAAAAGCAGTATCAGAGAAGTGGTTAAAATGGAAAACAAAGAATATTCAACATATATACAACTGGTGTCTCTGTAGAAAATTAAAACAACATAATAGAATTAATATGTAAAGCTATAACATAAAGTTTTCAGAAATAAAAGAAAATCTAAATCTTTGCATTGAAAACACACAGTGTGTACAGAAAATGGACTAGGAATGACCAACTCCAAGACATAATCTGGTAAAGAATATTAAACTTTATAGGTGAAGAAAACAATCCTCAGCACTTCCTCTTGAGGAATTAACCTACAAAGAGAAGAGAATTAGACTCGCATCAGGCTTCTCCAAAACAACATACAAAGTTAGACAATAGCCGCATATCAAGAAATATAAAAAAAGAAAATACTTTCACTGTCATTTAGACTAAATATTTCTTTTTTTTTTTTTTTAATTTATTTGAGACAGAGAGAATGAGAGAGAGAGAGCACATGAGAGGGGGGGAGGGTCAGAGGGAGAAGCAGGCTCCCTGCCGAGCAGGGAGCCCGATGCAGGACTCGATCCAGGGACTCCAGGATCATGACCTGAGCCGAAGGCAGTCGCTTAACCAACTGAGCCACCCAGGCGCCCTAGACTAAATATTTCTAACTTGTGTTGTGATTTTTTTGAACCCATGAGTTATTTAAAAATGTTTTGTTCAATTTCCAAGTTTGTAAAGAGTTTTTAAGTATCTTTTTAAAATTGATGTTAATTTATTATTGCAGTGGTCTCTGTTGATTTCAGTACTCTTAAGTTTATTGAGAGTTATTTGACAATCTAACATATGGTCCATCTTGGTGAATATTCCATGTGCACTTGACATAAATGTGTATTCTGCTGTTTCGGTATAGCATGCTCTATATATGTCACAGAACAAGTTGGTTGATAGTCTTGTTCTGGTCTTCTACCTTCTTGCCAATGTTCTTTCTTGCTCTATGATTTACTGAGAGAGAAATGTTGAAATATTTTATTATAATTATGAATTTAGATATTTCTTTCAATTTGAACAGTTTTTGTTTGTAGATTTTGAAGCTCGGTTATTGGGTGCATACAATTAGGATTGTTATATATTCTTGACAACTTGATCCTTTTAGTTTTATAAAATATCCT
Organism: Halichoerus grypus; assembly: GCF_964656455.1. Lineage (NCBI taxonomy): Eukaryota > Metazoa > Chordata > Mammalia > Carnivora > Phocidae > Halichoerus > Halichoerus grypus. The sequence goes on from NC_135717.1 coordinate 108,666,887, forward strand.
TCAATATCTCTGGAAATATTTCTTGTTTAAAGTTTATGTTGTTTCATACTTAATATAGCCACCTCAGTTTTCTTGATTAGTGTTTGTTGCATAGTTTACCTTCTTGAATCATTTTATTTATTTTTACCAATTTGCATCTTTATATTTAAAGTGCATTTCCTGTATACAATACATGTTTCTACAGTTCCTCCTAATTTCTATTTTTAGGGCTTACCACCACTGTTCTCATCTCTCTGCTTTTGCTTACTGAAATCTTCCCGAGTCAAATAAGTTTGTTCCTGCAATTCACAAAAATGAGTAACAGGATTATCTGACCTTCGTCTCTTTTGAGTTTCTGGCCACAGGCTGAAAGAATGTCTAAACAAGGACATATGCCCTTTCCTTTCTGTTTTCACCTGTAAAGTCATAAAGTATTGGTATGTTCAAGTCTATGGAAGAATATGATCAGAATAAGGTTTGTGTCTTTCTTGTACATATTCCCTGAAGTGGGGGAAGGGGGATGTTGGCCCAAGAAGTGGCCACCACTTCGCTTCATTCTGACATTTTCCTACCCGGTAACGTAAAGCTTAGCAGCTACTTTATATAAAATGCTACAGGCGGCAGTTTAATGAGCTGCTTTGCTAAAGCCTAACAAGTTTCTCAGTTTTCTAATTTAGGATTTTCCAGTTTAATTTCTCAAAATAAGATTAGCTTTAGCCACAGATACCATTGATTTAAACAATATAGAATATATTCCTTCTCCTGAAAAGTCTGGAGGTTCACAGAGGAGGGCTGGTTTGGTAATTTTTGTTCCACAAAACCTTCAAGAATTTTGGCCCCTTCCAGTTCATCAGTCTGCTATCCCGAAGGTGTGGCCCTTCATTTCTAGGTCTCAGAGCGTTCCAGGCAATAGAACGGATAAAGGAGCAAAAAAGAAGAGGACAAGGGCATGTTCCAGGTCTTTTTTGTTTGTTTGTCTGTTTGTTTAAGAGTGAGAGCATGCACATAAAGGGGGGAAGGGGCAAAGGGAGAGGGAGAATCCTAAGCAGGCTCCACGCTCAGTGCGGGAGGGAGCAGGGCTCAATCTCATGACCCTGAGATCATGACTTGAGCTGAAATCAAGAGTCAGATGCTTAACTGATTCAGCCACCCAGGCACGCCCCAGATGTTTTTAACAAAGCTTCCTAAAATCTACTAGATGACGAAAATTCATCTTCTTCCTAGAGAAGCTATTAAATGCCTTTTTTCCTTAGAGGGCCATGTACCCTAAAATGAAGGCAGGGCTTTACTGTTCTATTTTACCTTTTACTGCCTTACCCAAGCCCAAAGTTGGCCTGTATCCAATGCTTCTTTGGCCTTCATTGTTTAACTTTTCAACTAATTGTCAATTAATTTCACGTAAAATATTGGGTGTAAGGCTTTTTTTGAAAATGTGACAGATCTGGAAACAGCTGGTCATAAGCTACATGGAAATAATCAGCTGGAGCTGAAAACAGCCTCCTTTTCTAAAGGACATCAGCACTGTGCAGGTAGTAAGGTTGCTATCAAGCCATATTCTTAACTCTCACCAGTTTCCGGACCTGCAGGGATTTGTTGATACTTCCCCCGCTGTACACATCTCCCCCAGGGCTGCCCATTACCTTACACTGAGGAGAGCCACTCCATAAAGATCTTGACTTACTATAAGCAACTTTAAACGCTGAAGCTGGTTATAATTTAGTTTTTTAATATGCCCAAATTTGCTTAATCTTAACTTTTACTAAAACATATTTAGATTGTTCCTAAATTTTTATTACATATAATCTTGTATAGTATGTATTTATATAGTATGTATTTATTCTTTTTATTTTTTCTATGTACTATTATATAACACACACAGAGTAGTTATCTCATGAGTATGTATGCTTTTATATAGTATGTATTTATTCTTTTTATTTTTTCTATGTACTATTATATAACACACACAGAGTAGTTATCTCATGAGTCGTGTCATTAAATCCAATTAGATAATCCAGGTAAGACACTTAGGAGAGTGTATGCTAAATAAAGGAAGAACTGAATGATCAAGTCTCAGAAATTACAGAAACTATGACATCGCTAGATATCTATGGTGGAATAATCATATTTACTTGTTTCCAAGCTGTGCATTTTTTCATAATTTAACACCTCTAAAATGGAGTCTCACAATCATGGTTGGACAGAGGTATTTTTAAAGTAGATGACCTTGTCTGAGCGTGTGAGAACTTGGCTGTGATGTTAATATTGTCCTCACTACAGTTAAGTAATGAGCATGGTTGGCACCACCACACATGTTTGGTTTAATAACATTTAAAATTATCTTGATTATACTATGAATTGTTATTTATTTAAAATTTACTGTGTATGCAAAAAAAGACGGGAAAGCAGCAGCAGTGCATAAATTTTGTATTAGTGAAGTTAGTTATTCATTGTTGAAGAAACCACCGTAAGCTCCACATTTGCTGAATGGATATCAGTAGCTGGAAAGAAAATATCTGAGACTAAAAGGGCTCCATCAATTACCCTCTTTATAGCCCAGACACTCAAGAACACTGAGAACTCTGAGCCAAAAAGTGATTTACAAGAGGGTTCTGAGTCAAAAGTGGTTCATAAAATGAAAATGATTTAAGTATACCTTAGTCAATTTGTTTTACTTAAAGTTTTCTTTGTAAGTGCAAGAATGATATGTGACAAAAATATATTTGTAAGTACATGTAAAGGAGCTCATTTACCAAATCTAGAAAATTCTAAGTGGAAAGAAAGCATTAGCTGTGAATTCGGTGCCTGTTTAAAAGTGATGCATGCAGTAATGGTGTATCTTTCGTGGCTGGCATCTTAGACTGAAGAAATCTAGAAATGGACAATTTTCTTAGCACTCCAGTGATTTTAGGTCCTGATGTACTTTTAATCGAGATTCAAATTCCAAGAAGGGCACTAACCTGCCTTATTTAAGTCACATGCTAATTCTTTGCTCTTGGAAAGGGTGGGTACTCTGGTAGTTTCAACAAGATTTAATCCAATGAAAATGGGGTAGATTCCCAAAGGAATATCAGAATTTTATTTATATTTTATTTATATTTATTATTTATATTTAATAAAATGCATTATTAATGTTTGTAACTACAATACTGACAGGATGTTTAAAAGAACTGAAGCAATTTAAATTAACCGAGAGTTCCGAGAATATTCATCTCTCAAACTCTTCATCAGCACTGGATATGACCAAACTTTTCTCAATCTGATGAAATCAAAAAGATATTTCGCAGTTGTTTTCATTTGCATTCCACTGCTTCAGAGTTAAGGTAAGCATCCTTTACATGTTTTTGGTTATTTGCATTTTCTCTTTTGCAGATGTTAAAAATTTTGCCTATTTTGCTATTGTGTTTTGTCACTTCCTTACAGACATGATGGAATATTCTGTTTACTTATTTTCTCTTCTATGTTGTCACATATATATTTTTAGTCCATTACTTTATTTTTAACTTTGCTTACATGGTGCTTTTTCACACAGATAATTGCAATTGTGTATTGTCAAGCATATAGATCTCCCAACCTGTAAAGGAAAGGCAGTTAAGCTCAGCAGAATAGGTTCTTCTGAAAGCAGCCAGTATAATTAGGTTTAGGGCAGCTAGAGAATGGAGGCAGATACTCCAATATGCGGAGGAGCTAATTCACTGGGCTGAGTCAGAGATTTCACCTAAGACTTCATCAGAGGAACTGGTCCCCTCCAAGACTCAATCTTCAGTTCTGTCCTCCCTTAGGCTTTGTTGGAGATAACAGTTCACAGAAGACATTTTCCACTGGGTCATTATTGATCCTTGGGGACCCCAAAATTTTAAGAACATGTGAATCCCATCAAGATTAAACAATCCATGTGCACTTGCAAATACCCTTATCTCATATTGACTTTACTCCATGATTCCCGTGACATCTTTGGAAAAAGAGGATCATAAATATGCGGAATATTGGCCTTTAAGAAATCGCGATTTTTTTTTCTTTTTGTGCTAAATTTCTACCTCAGCAGTAAAGTGGTAATTATATAAATGTAATATTTATGCCAAGTACTATTTATTAAATATTCAAAAATAGTAACAGAGATGGAAACTGTGTACATAAAACTTTGTAATGCAGAAAATAAGACCAGTATTCATTCAACCAAGTATTTTGACCCAATAATTGAAAATATTAATTTTTAATACACCCTGAATTTATTTTTGTACTTTATAGTTGGTTTGTTTAATCTATAAACAACATTAAGAAAATTCTTAACTTCAGAAATATGATGTAGAAGAGTTTATTTCCATTCATACAACATAAAAATTTCTCTTTATCCTCTATGGTTCAAGAAGAGGGTCTGTTTGCAAGCATGTATTATAAAACTTGGTAAAGTTATGGAACCAAAGACTTGAAAAGATGCAGAAGAGAGGGAATCACGCTGAACCAAATGTATAAGGCATAACCATCCGCAGTATCAATCTCATCACAAGGTCATGGAATGTTTGCAGAAAACAATTCCAAGTTCACACAATAATCCATTTTAAGTACTGTTGAATAAGATTTGTGTGGTACTGGAAACCCCAAATACTATTATTTTTGAAAAGCAATTAATATAAGTCAGTGGTATTACATGGGTATCAACAGAGTAACTCATTAATATAAATGCTTTTCCCCAGTTATGGGAAGGCATGTTGATTATTCTTAAGCAGGGGAAATTAAAATAACTCTAATATCTTGGGCCTTGACATTTTGCTTAGTAAGCAAGAGATATTTTAAACTAATCCAAGAGATTGGTTGGCTCAATGCCATTATTAGCTCAGATCCTGGGTTGCTGAAGGGAAAAGTTGGTCCTAAGAAAAATTCATCCTTCCTGGGACAGTAAATGTAGTTGATGCAGGTACCATTTAAATTCCCAGAAACAGAAAAATTAAGCCAATATATCTGATAATGAAATTCCAACATGTCCAACAAATATTTTTGGAAGCTCTGTAAAATGCCTCATACACAGATCTAAGTAATAAAAAAGGTTTTGCATTATGCTGAATTGGAGCTTAAATAATTGTTATTAAACTAACTCTATAAATTAAATCTATGGCCAATACTCGTTCATTCAAAGACTAAGATTTGAAGATTAGTCCAGATCCTTGTTAGCCCTGAGACCAGTGGTCTGTCTACAACGACATCATCATTTGAAAGTTGACTTTCACTCCTGCTCAAAAAAAATTATTTTTTTATATTTTGTTCTACATTCTAACATTAGTTAAATCACTGGATAACGCATAATTTGTCTTGCTTTTTTTGAAAAGGTGACTTTATACGAGTAACATACAAAATAAAGTGGATACAGTCTTGGCCAACTGGTGCATTTCACAGTTAAAGTCTGAAAGGTTAACAAGTTCTATACGTGAAAAGATGACTTTAAAAACTGACCTAAAGACACAAAGATAGTAATACAAATGTTTTAGAGAAACATCTCAAAAACACCTTCCTCATGGAACAAATTAGCTTTAGACTAGCGCTGTCCTTTAGAACATTCTGAGACAATGGGAATGTTCTATGTCTGCACTGTACAAAGGGTACCTGCTAGCCATTGAGCACTTGAAATGCAACCAGTCCAAGGAGAAACTCAATTTTGTTTTATTTAATCTTAATACATTTAGATAGTCTCATGTGACTAGCAGCTACCGTGTTGGACATCATAGCTCGAAGCTGTAGACTACGTATTCAAATAGCCAAAGAGCCACTGATTATTTGGTAAATATAAAAAAGGAGAAACAATGAAATTAACTGAAGCCACTCAGCTCCTCTGGGTCAGAATGAATAAAGATACCGCATTAAGTGATCCCAAAATGGACAACTAGTTGGTCATTTTATGTCTTACCTGTGGATGTTTTTGATGTCAAACGTTCTGCTAATGAATAATCCAGTCTCATTATTAAATGTGATAAACTACTGTCTATAAAAGTGATTATATTCACTTCTTACTTTTTCAAACAAAATAATATGTTAATTATCTTAGACGGAAGTGTTTATTTATAAGGTTACCACCATCAACATGGTACATATAGGCATGCCTGGTCATGTGTCTGGTTTGGAGATGAGTTTCCCAGAAGTACTTTCAGACATTTCCTTGCTATTATGCAATTTTTTTGTTAACATAAAAGAAATAGAAAACACTTTCAAAATTTGTACTTTGTTACAAATATAGTAACTCACATATATTTATTTGATTATAAAACTTGCATGTTTAAAAAACATCCAAGCCATTCGGCATAAAAAATAAAGTTTAAAGAAACACCTAACCATTTTATCACCTAGAAATAATCATTATTAAATTTTCAGTGACCTGCATTCCAGGCATTTCTGTATTCATACAGATACATGGCAGTACAGATATCTTGATTGAGACCAAAATAATATTAAAATGGAACAGTATTTATTTCTTTTATTTTCAAAATTATTACATGCTGTTTTATTTTAATTTAAAAAAAAAAGAAAGAAACAAAATGGATTGTTGAATGTTTGGTAATTGTTTCTTCATCAAAAAAGATACCATGACCTAAAATGTCTTTCTAAACTAAATTTTGTTTGTTTTTGTTTGTATTATGTTATGAAGATTTATATCATTTATACTCTATTCTGTAACTCTTTCAATTCCTAATAAACCTCTCAAACTCCATAAACCCAACAACCAGCTCTCCAGGAACTGAAAACCTGCTCCTCCCACAATCTTGTCCATCTTGGTTATGGGCAACTCTATAAATCCAGTTGCTCAGCCCATGAAACTTGGAGTCTTTCTGAGCCCTCTCTTTCTCCCTCAGTGCACATCCAGACTATAAACAAATCTTGTGGGCTCCACCTTCTAAACATGTCCAGAACCTGCCCACCTTCACCACTGTCATTCTGGTGCAAGTCATCATCAGCCTTACCTGGACCTTTGCAATAGCCTCCTTAACCATCTCCCGATTTGGCCCTTGCGCCCCTCAGTCACTTCTCAACACAGCAGGCGGAATGATCCTTTTATAAAAACAACACAGTTCTGGGGTGCCTGGGTGGCCCAGTCTGTTAAGCAACCAACTCTTGGTTTCTGCTCAGGTCCTGATCTTAGGGTTGTGAGATCAAGCCCCCATGGGGCTTAGTGCTCAGTGCAGAGTCTGCTTGAGATTCTTTCTCCCTCTCTCTGCCCCTCCCACTTGTGCTCTTTCTCTCTCTCTCTCTCTCTCTCTCTCTCTAAAATAAATAAATAAATAAATCTTTTAAAAAAACCACACACCTAGTTCTGTCAACTCTTTGAGGGAAACTCTTAAAAGTTTAACCACAGCCTTCAAGGCCCTGCACAATCTCACCCTGTTATTTCACCTCATCTCTTACTAAAGTGGCCTCCTCACATAGACCGGGCACCTACCTCATGGCTCCCCTACTTGATGTTTCCTCTGCCTACAATCATCTTGCTTCAAGATCTCTGAGTGGCTCACTCCCTCTCATTAAGCAGGCTTTCCTGGGATGCCACCTTCTCGAGGTGGCCTTTCCTCTCACCCTATTTAAATTTCAACCCTCCCTCCAAACGTTCTCTCCACCTCTTCTGGTTTATTTTTCTCCATAGCATTTATCACCAATAACATATTACACATTTTACTTATTTCTTTCTTTTCCCTTCCCCATTAGAATGTAAACTCCACGGGGTGCCTGGGTGGCTCAGTCGTTAAGCGTCTGCCTTCAGCTCAGGTCATGGTCCCAGGGTTCTGGGATTGAGCCCCACATCGGGCTCCCTGCTCAGCGGGAAGCCTGCTTCTCCCTCTCCCACTCCCCCTGCTTGTGTTCCCTCTCTCGCTGTGTCTCTCTCTGTCAAATAAATAAATAAAACCTTTAAAAAAAAAAAAAAAGAATGTAAACTCCACAAGGACAGGGAAATTTGCCTGTTTTGTTCACTGTTTTTACCTTCAGTACCTAGAACAGTAGCTGTCGCATTAGGTGCTTGATATCTGTTTAAAGAAAAACAAATACTGGGGCGCCTGGGTGGCTCAGTCGGTTAAGCGTCTGCCTTCTGCAGGGTCCTGGGATCGAGCCCTGCATGGGTCTCCCTGCTCAGTGGGGAATCTGCTTCTCCTCTCCCTCTGCTGCTCCCCCTGCTTGTGCTCTCTCTCTTTCTGTCAAATAAATAAATAAAATCTTTAAAAAATAAAAACAAGTGAATAATTGCTATTAATTTATTTGTATTTTTGTTAATGGTTATTTATATAATTTCTGTATATGTAAATTCACCAATCAACCCTAACACTATTGCTTCTACTTTCTTGAGCTCTTTATTGTGAATTGCTTTTTTTGGTCTAGTTAGATTCTGCATTTGTTTTCTATTACTGAGTAATGAATTACCACAAACTTCATTGCTAAACATAACACTCATTCTTGAGTCAGAGTTCCGTAGATCAGAAGACAGGCACAGAGTAACGGTTCTGTGCCCAGGGTAGCACAGAGTTGAAATAAAGATGTCAGACAGGTTGAGGTCTCATCTGGAGGCTCTGAACCGTCCTCCAAGCCATTCTAAGTGTTGGCTGGATTCATATACATACAGTTGTAGGACTTAGTTCCCTGTTTACTTGCTGAATATCAGCTGGAGGCTGCTTGCCTTCCTTGCCACGTGGCCCCCTCCATCTGCAAACCAGCAATGTTGCACTAAATTCTTTTCATGCTACACATATCTGACTTTTTAAATTCTGCAGTCAGTTTGAAAATGCTCTGTTCTTAAAGGTTCATGTGATCAGGTCTGGCCTACCTGGATGATTTCCCCCTTTTAAGACCAACTGATTTGGAAACTTACTTATGTCTGCAAAAGCTCTTTGAGGTAGTATCTAGACTGTGTTTAATTGAATAACTGGGAGCAGGTGTGTGCCTAGCAGAGGCTGGGAATTCTGGGAGCCATCTTAGAATTCTACCTACCACAGGTTTCAATAATAAGATTCTTTCCTTCTCACAAGAAGGGTTTGGAAGATCTGTATCCGGGCACTGCTGCAAGCTTGAGAAACTTGTCTTAGAGCTGGGTAAACAATTATTGTTTTACAATATTTTTTACAAGAAAGCTGTAAACGTCTCCCCTCTAGGTAGTACACTGCTCTTTTTCCTGCCCGTTTCCCAATTGTCTTCTGATTCACTGGATTTAATCTTTCAGTCATTGGGTTTTCTTTCAAGAAGGAATGGATCCTGAATGCCATATTCCTGGAGGTTTTAAAGCATGTTTGAAAAACACTTGCTCATTGAACGGAAAAAAATGGCTGGACATGATATTCTTTCTGTCCAGACTTGGTAAAGATGATCTGTTATCTCCTCATACTGGCTTCCACTGGAAAGCAGCTTGGTCTCTCCTTTCAAGCCTGAAAAATTATTTATCTTTGAGTTTCAAACTTAAACACATCTCAATATTTCCATCTTTTATATAAACTTTTAAGAAATGAATTCAGGTCCTATACCAAAGAATTTTTTATATCTTCAACTATATTTTATTTTAGAGGTTTTCTACTTAAAAAAAAAATTATCCTTCAGAATTTTTTATATCTTCAACTATATTTTATTTTAGAGGTTTTCTACTTAAAAAAATAATTATCCTTCAGAAGCGTATTTGTCTACTTTTGTTTTCAAGATCTTCAAGCTTTTCCTTAGGTCATTAATTGGATTTTTCCTTTCTGTTTTCTCTTCTTTTCCTCGAATTCAGGATGATTCTCTAGAATACTGAGCCCAGGTGGTATTTCTCTGTCTCTGCTAGGATGCAGCGATGGTAAGCATGAACTTCTGCATTTAAGTATTTTTTACTGGTTTTATGTGTGAAAACCCATTCCACTTAGGAGTAGAATGAGTCACATGATATGCATATGCTCAATTTCATAAACAATGTCAAATGGTTTTCCAATATGGTTTTACCAACATACACTTACACCTACAATGTTTGAAAATTGCTGTCACTCCACACACTTGCCGACACTTAGAATTGCCACTCTTTTTATTTCTAGCCATCTGGTGGGTGTGTGGTAAACTCATTTGCAGATTTAAGTTTTATTTTTCTGATTTGGAAGGAATGATGTCGGACATTATTCTAAACTATCTGTTGTCAACCTGGCATTACTACCAAGATATTTTCTGCATCACAGAGAAGCCAGATTACATTTCCAAGAACTTCCTGTTTGCTTGATTCTGGGTTAGAGTCTGACATTGAGAGGCAGTTCTAAGAAGGGAAGGAAAGGTTATATTGTCTAGAAGAGGTTGTAGCCAGACTGACAGGTATGTATTGTCAGCAGGTTCTTGAGCACCACTTGCTTTGCTGATGCAGCCTGAGAGATGGTGGGAGCGTCTCTGAGCTTTGCTCCCCCGCCAATGTTTACATGTTTGTGGAAGTTTCTAATTCTCTGTACTAAAGCCCTTCATACCCAAAATACATAATGTGGCTTCTGTTTTCCTATGCAGAGACTTGCTGGTATCAATAGCCTTTCACATGTTTATTGATCCTTGAGATTCTTTTGTGAAGTGCTTGTTCACGTCTCTTGCTTTTTTCCCACGGTGGACAGTCTGTCTTCTTATTATTAATTGGTAGGAGACTTTTATATTATTTTTAGATGGTGTTATAGATGATATAAATACTTCTCCCACTCCATGGCTTGCTTTTTTACTTTCCTACATGCTGTATTTTGATAAAGAGTACTTAATTTTGAAGTAGTTTAACAAATTTATGATTAAAACTTTTATGTTTTATTTTTAAAAAGCTATTTTCTAATCAGTAGTCATGAAGATATTCTCCTACGTTATCCTTATTTTTCCTTTCACATTTATGTCTAAAAGCTAAAAATCTATCTGGAAAAAAATTTTTTAATAAGACATGATGAAGAAATCCCTTTTTCCCCGCATATAGCTATGCAATTGACTTAACACTTTTTATCAAAAAGACCATTGTTTCTCCCATTTCTCTAAAGTGCTAACTTTTGCATAAATTGAGTGTCTATATTTATGTGGGTCTCTTTCTGGGTTGTATATTCTACTATTTTGATCTATTTGTCTATTTTTCAGTCATGTTTTTCTAGAAGCCTTTCCTGAATCCCTCAAGCAGGGCTAAGGACTCTCTTCTCTAGGCTATAGATATTGTACAAAATCTCTATAATTACTGCCTGTATATTACTCTATAGCCTTAAAATTATTTAGGCATCATTCCCATCTCCCCAATAAGAGGACAGAGATCCATATTAATCATCTTAAATAATCAACATTTAGGGCAAATGCCTCTTATATATGCTTATTTATAGAAACAGAGAGTTGACATTTTAGCTTGGTATAATATTGGTTTATATTATTTTCCTCTAAGTCATTTCTAGAGACTTCTTTTGATGATTTTAAAGAACTCAGGGACACATTTCAGAGCAGCATTAAAAATAGATGGGGATTCTATGGGGAAATGGCTCTGCCCTGGTGCCTTGGTGATCTTATGTGACTTCCATAGGCCCTGTGGCCAACCTTGACCATAGTCTAACCCAAGTCTCATTGGAAAGTCCTGCAGCTCCTTGTAGAGCCAGGAGAGGTAAGCCTTGTAAGAAATGTCCACAAGGCAGTTTCTCATCCCAGTCTTAGGGGAAGAGTACCACAAATCCGATTCCCATCCATCTCCCTCGCTTCAGTGGAGCACAGGACCTTCTAACTCACCTCATCCATTGGAGTACAGCTTCAGGCTTCTACGTAAGTTTATAAAACCGTTCAGTTGTGGTTTAGAAGCTGATCCTCAATGAAGGAGTAACCCTTCACCTGTGTCATCTGTCATCTGACCCTTCTGGTTTAGTGTCATAACATGGGGCTAGGGATGTGAGGATCTAGCACCATGCTGATCTCACTTTGCTTTTGCATAAGTTGTAAACTGAATCTATTTGAATTTGTTGACTTTTTACTGGCCAAATCTATGGAAAGGTGGCAAGACAACCTGCCAATTGCAGTACTCACACTTGTGGTCCTGTTACCACCATGCTGCTAGCTTGGGAATGTTTGACCACTTGATAGATTCTTAAAATGTCAGCTGGTTAAAAAACTCTGCTGCAAATTCTGTCAGCGGCCAACAAAAATACCTAAAAATATGCTGTTACAGATTAAAAACTCATTGATAACATTAAAAAAAGAACCTACAATCTACCTGTTGAAATAGAAGCCACAAATTTAAACAATAGAAAGGATGGGTGCCAACATGTATCAGGTTCATTTATAGGGAAAGTCACGCTTCATATCTCCCTCACTGCATGGTTTCTGTTTCATACACAGGAGATCTGTGCCAGGTTCTTTTCTATCAGGACATTGGCAGGCTGTGTTTCCTCTTCCTGTTCACCAATCTGCTCTTACTTGACAATCACATATATACTCATCACATGTTTGACTCCTTTTCACCCTTCAGTCCTCAGAGAATCATCCTCTGAACTACTATCTGTGTAACACTCAATTTTCTAAAGTTACTTCATACTTTCACTTCATCAAATTTACCACAGTTCATCTTTAAAGATAAAAGAGAAAACCAGAGAAATAGAAAAATTGATGTTGATTATTCACATTTATCTCCCTAGACTGTGAGGTTCATGAACACAAAGATCATAGTTTTTGTTTATTTATTTGTCTGGTCTTTGTCACCACCGTATTTCCACCCCTTAGCTCGTGGCATATAGAGGAGCTTAATAAATAGTTGTTGAATAAAGAAAAAAAATGATGGAGTGATAAACTAGAAAAGTGAACCACAACCTTTGTTTTCTTGGGTGCTAATTCTTGAGTGCTATATTTCTCCCACCCCTTAAATTTTCCCTTTTCCTGCTATATCAAGTCAGGGATTTAAAATCCCAAAAGTATTTAATAGAAAGCATGTGGTTGGATGGAGTGGTGGGGACTGAGCTGAAGGTTTGGTGGAGAAAAGTGATGTCATTGAAGGGAGACTGGTAGGAAGGAAGGAGGTTGGCGATGTCACATTGCAACTTTGGAAATAGAATCCTCACAAGTAAATTATGCAGGTAGAGTAGATGTCAGAAAAATGTGGAAATGTTTTGAATGAGTGGGTAGTTTTTTTAAAATATATTTTTTCTTTGGTTTCATGTCAAAGTAACAGGCTGAGGAATTATAAGATGTTCCCATGTTGGTCCTCAGATCTGAATTAGATATTGGTTTTGGGGATTGGAGCTTTACATATCAAGAAGCAATATATCTGAGTAGTTGTGGTCATCACCTAAGGGGTAAAAGAGCCCACATCAAACAAATAAACAGAGAAAATCATTAACTGTAGTTATTTGCCTATATCAAGTTCTTTGATGATCTCTATGAAGTTAAAAGTGAGTTAAAAAAAATTACAGACATATAATGACCTTGCAATATTGCAGCACAAAGAAAAAAGGACCAGTATCCTAAAGATTCAGAGTAATACCAATGTTTTTAAACCAGATGAAAATTTTAGGAGATTGACACCCTAATCTAAGAAAAAAGGACCCTGGCCAGGAACAGAAACAATTATAAAAATGGGTATAGGTGCTAAAGTTACATATAAGAGAATATAGAGGTGATAGATGTAACTGGGGTGAAGGAAAATTTATAAACAAAACAAATTAACTAAAAAGCTAGGTAACAATGAAAATCAGTGGCTAGAAGACAGACAACAAGCTCTCTAGGTGACAGAAGAAAAAGACAGATGAACTCAAGTATTATAGTTATTCCTGAGGAAACTACAAGAACTAAGAAAATAATCCAAAATCTACCATGCAAAATTTCCAAAGGCAACATTCCTCCAGGAAAGATAATATAAGTCATTCAAAGGAAAAATAAATTATCTTGATGTACATGATTAGAAGGAAAAATATTTGTGGCAAACAAACTTCACCATAAAAATTATAATTATTTTTATTAAAGCACGAAGATGGAGAAGAATAGACTCATGTACTGGATACCAGAGGGTCCACAAGGGAAAAAATAAGACCATGGACCTAACTCAGGTCATAGGATCTCAAACCAGGGGAATTTACTAAAATGTAGGTTTCAAACATGCCTCTTTTTTTTATCCACTCTACTTTTGATCTTATACCTATAAAATTTATATTGACATTCTCTCCCATTACCTATTAAACAACAATTTTGTGAACATGCTAAAAAAAAGAAGTTTTAAATACTCCAGATGTAGTTTGGCAGAATTAAGGAAATAGAAGTAGTCTAGCAAAAGAAAAATAAAGAATAAGAATAAAAAATGGAAAATCATTTTATAAGAAGTTATAGAAATATTGTGGATTGTCTGTGTGTACCTTTAAAGAAACATAATTTTAAACAGTATTCTGAACACTTGCAGAGGAGATTTGCTAAGAATTAATTTGACAGACCTCTCTTTAAGAAATGAATTATTGGCAGTTTGTGTAAAAGTCTAAGTAAATAAATCATAGAAAACAATTGCAGGATAAAGGGATCAAGACAGCTGTTCTGCAAGCAGTATAAAGCCCAACACAAAATAATATGTCATGTGGAACTTCACCCACCAAATTGCAGTAATATGCCCATTTTAATCTATTTAATAACATACTCACTTTATTATGTTTTAAAAGTAACTCATGTCAGTTCATTGACCACAAATCTTTAGGTATTTTTCCTGGACAAAAAGTTGGAAATCGTAGGAGAATGGCATGATCTCACCACCCAATAGCACAACTATAATAATTTTGTTATAATCCCATCTAATAATTTTTCATATTAATAAATTTTATAATAATTTTAAATTTAATAATAATTTTTACTTAACTTGTTTGCAATCATTGTACACATGTAATTTTATATTTTGACATTTTATACTGAATACTAGATAATGAGCTTCATGTTACAACATAGTCTTCCTAATTATTTTGTTACATAATATCCCATTGACTAGATGGGTCCTAATTTTCTCATCCTTTTTTCTTCATTTTAACATTCAACTTGCTTCCTATATAGAACACAAATCATGTACACCGTTTTTATTTTATTATTTCTTAAAATGGTTTTCATGCATATTATTACCATATCAAAATGGTACCAAAATGGTACCAAACCAATATCAGTCTTGAGCTATATTGCCCAATTAAACTAAAGCATGGTTTTGCCCCTATGTGATGAGAGTACAAGCTTTACTCCATGTTTATTCTTACTGAATTTAAATTTTTTTTTCCAATTTGAAAGATGTTGTTTCATTATATTAAAAACATCTTTGAAAATTGACAAAGGTGAAAATTTTCCATATATTTATTTATTGGTTTACTATATAATAACATTTACTTCTATTTATTTAAAATTTGATAGCTACGAGTAGAATACAACAAATCACACAGCCGCAATGTAGCAGTGACTTTAGCAGAGGTGGAGAGGATCTAGATATTGGACTTTGGAAAACTGGTAACTCTTGTTAAGAAATAGAAAACATTTGGTCAAAATGTTGCCTACTGTCCTTTGGGAGGTGGATCAAGTTCCAGCCAAGAGGTAAATAAGTGGGGAAAAAAATCAGAATGTGGTTGTGTGCTGGCTACTTCTTGATACTTCCAGTAAACAATTTTATCAAAAAATTTCTGCAGTAGGGACGCCTGAGTGACTCAGTCGGTTAAGCGTCCAACTCTTGATTTCACCTCAGGTCATGACCTCAGGGTCATGAGATCAAGCCCTGAATTGGGCTCCCCCTCTGCCCCTCCCCCCAACACCCCCTCGTTCTTGTGCGCGCACACATGCTCTCTCTCTCAAAGGAAAAAAAAAGATATCTGCAGTAAACTCGTGTTAGAATAAATTAGCATGCAAGCAGAGACAAAGGTAATACAGCTTTGTGAAGAAAGATATTGTGTGTGGACTGCAGTCTAAAGTGACTGAGAATCCAGAAATTTGAAATCTTGTTGCGTAAAAAAGTCAATTATGTCTATGCCCAAATTGAAATGGTTAAGCATTAGAACCCCACCTGACAAACTGTGAGACTGCCAATAAAGGCAGGCTTCCGGGGGTTGCCTACTACCCCTCATGATTTCAGAGTTGGGGGGCTATGGGGAAGAGGCGAGGGCCCAGAAACCAAAACACCATGGTCTGGGTCTAAATAAGAAGTTTGGCATGGTTATCCCCATCTTAGTTCAGGCTCCTATAACAAAGTACTATAGACTAGGAGGGTTATAAACAACTGAAATTTATTTCTGGAGGCTGGAAGTCCAAGATCAGGATGCCATGATGCTCAAGTTCTGGTGAGAGCCTTCTTCAGGGTTGCAGACTGCTGACTTATTGTCCTCCCATAGCAAGAGCAGAGAGAGGATGCAAGCTCTTGCAAGACCCTTACAGGGCACTAATCCCTCTCATGAAGGTTCTACCTTTCTCATCAAATCCTAACTTCCTAATTCCCAAAGGTCCCACCCTCTAATACCACCAACATTTGAATTTTGGGAAGACACAGACATTTAGTCCATAACATTCTACCCCTGGCCCCCCAGATTCATGACCTTCTCGCATGCAAATACATTCATTCCATCCTAACAGCCCCCAAAAGTTTTGAGTCATTCCAGCATCAACTCTAAAGTCTGAAGTTCAAAATCTCATTTAAATCAGACAAGGATGAGACTCAGGGTACATTCATCCTGAGGCAAAATTCCTCTCCAGCTGTGAACCTGTAAAACCAAACAAGTTATATTCTTCCAAAATACAATGGTGGGACAGGCACAGGATAGATATTCTCGTTCCAAAGAGGAGAAACAGGAAAGCGGGAAGAGGTGATAGGTCTCAAGCAAGCCCCAGACCTAGCAGGGCAAAGTACATTAGACCTAATTAGACCAATTAGAAATCATGGTCTTGGGCTCGATGCTCTGCTTTCCAGGCCCACTGGGGTGGCTGTCCTGTCCTGGCAGCCCTGCGCCCCGGAGGCTCCGTCAGGTGGCCCTGTCCCCGAGGCTTACTGACAGTGAGGCAATAGTTTCCCTATTTTGAAACCAACGAGGGAGCCCTGCTGGTCTCTGAATTGCCTTTAGGGTCATTCTTCCATTGTCTTGAAGAATAGTGCAACTTCAGAGGCAATAGCTCTATGAACTTGTCCTGTGAAATCCAAGAAGTCCAACAGCCTTCCTTCACACACTCCTGCCCCCCTCTGTAGTTCAAACCAGCAGTTTCCTGCTGGAGTGGCTGATTAAGTCCATTGTCCCCATGCATACTAATCTCACCAAATAGATGCTTGGCCATACTTACGTGTTCTTTTCTGAACATACTTTCTCATTTGGGGCAATAGGCTAAGTAGGCTGAGAATTACCCAAACCTTTTAGTTCTGCTTTCTTCGTGCTTAACAATCCCGTCTACGAGCCCTTTCTCTCTTCTTGCATTTTACTATAAGTTGTCAGAAACGAAATGGCACCCACAACACTTTTAGAAATGTCTTCATCTAAATATCCAATTTCACCTCTCACTAGTGCTACCTTCCACAGAACACTGGCACATGAACACAGTTCAGCCAAGTTCTTTGCCACCTTATAACCAGGATCTCCTTTCCTCCAGTTTCCAATAACATGTTCCTCATGTCTGTCTGAGATCTCCTGAGCATGGCCTTCACAGTCCATATTGCTGCCAATATTCTGTTTGGATTACTTAGAGATTGTCTAGGAAGAGGGAGGCTTTCTCTGCAGCTCTCCTCTTTTCTTTCTGAATCTCTCTTACAGCTTTGTCCATGGCAATGTCGGTTTTTTCTAGCATGCACCTCAAAACTCTTCTAGCCTCTGCCCATTACCCCGTTCCAAAGCTGCCCCCAAGGATTTAGGTATTTGTTACAATGCCACCCCCACTTCTTGGTGCCAATGTCTGTCTTAGTTCAGGCTGCTATAACAAAGCACCACAGACTGGGTGGCTTACAAACAACAGAAACTATTTCTCCCAGTTCTGGAGGCTGGGAGACCCAGCTCAGGGTGCCCGCGCACTCCTGTTCTGGTGAGAGCCCTCTTGGGGGTTGCAGACTGCGGGCTTCTCACTGTATCCTCACGTGGCGAGAGCAGAGAGAGGAGCAAGCTCTCTCCCGAGGCCCATAGCGCATTCATCCCACTCAGGAGGGCTGCACCGCCTCAGCTAATCCTAATTACCTCACAAAGGCCCCGCCTCCTAATACCGTCACAAGAGGGGCAGCATTTCAACAAATGAATCTGGTGGGGGGGTGGTTGGAGAGAACACGTTCATTCCATAACACCCTCACGTAGAACTGACCAGAGTAGTTTCTAAATGTCTTTAAATAGTGTACAATACGCTCCCTTGCTTGTGCCCCCCTCTTACTACTTTCATCAGTCTCTGCTCTCTTCATTCTCCACTCCTCCGCAGAAGCATGAGACTCCCATTTCCCAGTGCATGTAGCTTTAATGACAGTCCATTGGGTTCTAGAGCTAGCTCACCGTGACTGTCACTCCCTTTCTCCTTTTGCCCCGATTGAACTTTTACTCATTTTGGAATCCATGGGAGTATCACTCACAGTGTCATAAATAAAGAAATAAAATTGTGATAAGATTGAATTGAAACAAATCATCAGAGAAACATGCCTCCTTCTGGTGGGTCATGATGGTGGAGAGGGCGCTTTTGTCTAAGTGGGACTGTTTCATGATATTGTCCCTATTCAGTTAGGACTGAATACATATTTTTTATTTCAGTAACATATATCCAGCCATGGAAAGAACCCCCGCTCTCTCTTTCTCTCTCTCTCTCTCACACACACACACATACACACAAACTACTTTATACCCATTATTACATGAAACATATTAGCAGAATGTAAACATGCCCCAAATTCCACTACCAACAAATTATTGAAAAATCACTTGAACTAAAACCTGGTTAATGACTGGCTTATTGTTCTGCTTGCCCGTATATTCATTTTTTCTTATTTTTCCCGTATTTTTATTATTCCAAGGTATCGCCAAGACAGCATGTGTGAACCTTAGAAAGGCCCCTTTCCTCAGGGTAACCCCACAGCCATCAGGAAATGTTCTTGTAAGCAAATGAACGGCACAGCATAAAGGCTCAGAATTACAAATTTTATCCCATTGCAGATATAGATCCATTCCCTGTCTTAAAATGACATTGTGCCTTTTACGGAACAGCAAGCCAAATGTGATCATATTCACAAAGCAACCGGCTGAAGAGCATGTGGAATGCTGAACAAATAATAAACAAAAGTGTAAATGAAACTGGGCTTTCTGCCTAGAAAACAGAATCTGTGTGCAAACAACACAGATTCAAGCCAAATTTTAGACCCTCTGAGAGGCCATTCAACTGCGTTTGTCTCTAAGCATAGAGCCAAAGAGGAAATAGGTGAATTTTCTATCAGTACACAGTGGGAAGATGTAAGGTGTAGGAATCATAAATCTGCTTCGGGAAAGACTGAACAAAAGGATGAAAATTCAACCGAGCTTCATCCTTAATTTGACAGGTTGTCATGTCAAGCTAGGAATAGCCACCAACACCCAACAAGTCCTAGGAATCATTTCATGGTTGAGCTCCATATTGTGTAGTTTCTTTTGGTTCATCAAAGGCTACTTTTTGTAGCAGTGAGACCTCAAAGGCTAGAATTGGTATTAAATGACATGTATCTTATTTCAGATTATGTAATGGACAAATCACTTTCTTCTGGTCCCATCTGTATTTTTTTTTTTTTTTTTTTTTAGTTTAATTCTGGTCCCATCTTTACAACAAAGTTAACCGTTTCACAAAGTCAGAAGGATGAAACGCTCTATCAGTACCAGGTGCTCTTGTTGTTATAGTTAGCAGGGAAGGGGAAGCACATTCCAGGCAGAATAATGCTCAGTCGGGCTGAGGATTCCTCAGGGCAGCAGGAGCAGGGAGCCAGGCCACAGCTAGGAGACAAGTGGTACATTTCTCTGGCTGGTCCAATAAGTTTTACAGATTTTTTTTTTTAATTTATTTGATACAGAGAGAGAGACAGCAAGATAGCACATGCAGGGGGAGCAGCAGAGGGAGAGGAAGAGGCAGACTCCCCGCTGAGCAGGGAGCCCACTCAGGGGGGGGCTCGATCCCAGGACCCCGTGATCACTACCCGAGCCAAAGGCAGACACTCAACTGACTGAGGCTCCCCTTTACAGATCTTTTTAATGCTCCCATTAGTCTGTAACTATTAGTTCAGAATAACCATTCTCTTCCTTTGATGGCTTCTCAACTCATTTATCCACAGGCAGCTAATACCTTGCTATAGTTATTATCTGAAAATTAGGGAAACAATCTTCTACATGATTTGAGGGGCCATGGCCTCACTTTCTCTCCGTTCTGATCCATCATGTCCAAATCTCTGTTTCCATGTACCTGCTGAAAATTCTACAAAAATTCACTGTAAGAAGCTGAGCATTTCAACATCCTTTATTATCTACCCCTGCTCAAATAATCTAAATTTGCTTTCCATTAAATTCTGGTCAGGGCCATATCTTCTGTTTCTAGAGAACATGCTTAACCAGATCTTCCTCTCCCCCCAAGCTCAGTCTCTTTCTCCTAAAATTTCTTTCTTCTCTTCCTACCTCATTCTTCTTTGCCCACTCATCAAGGGCAGGATGTCTTGAAGTTTCTGCCAACTTTTGCAGCCTGTTTACTCCTGTGAATCCATTTAGCCCTTTCCAATTGTATCATGTCACTTAACACTTGATTATATTTTGTCACACATATTTTATATTTCAAGATAGCCCGATTAGATTATAATTGGGCATAGGGAGTTTTGCTTTTCCCATGCATAATAGATGACTCAAAATGCAACCTGATTGATACATTAACTGATTGGGAGGGAATCTGGAAAGTCATTCAGAGTCTGAAAATACAGCAAAGCCACTTCTTTTGAACATTCAAATTCGCAGACTGCCCAGTATCTCCCTTGACAAAAGCTTATGAGATTTAGGATTGTACCTTCAAAATTATAATGAATATCAGTGGAGACAAACTTTACTTGAATCAAATTGGTAGGCTTAAGCCACTACTGTAAAAGACAGAATTATTTAGAATAATAAATTGTCCCTGTTGAGTTTTATGATAAGATGTTTCATAAGTTTCCTTTGAGGGTTAAGATATGATTTAAATATATTAGTGATCCATAGATTAAGTGTAGCTCTAAAACCAGAAGTGTGGCTTTCTGAAATTCAAACTATCCATCTGTTTCAGTGTAATCTATGTAGTATGTGCATAGTATGCATTATTTATATTTAGTATTTAGATTTTTCAGGACTGAAAAAAGTCATACCACACCTAGAAAGGGTGTGAACACAGAATGCAATGCTTGTGGAAAGGTGTGCATCTCTACAATATTTTTGATCTAAAGTTGTTTCTATGGTTACAAATACTATCACCCTTATCATGCACGGTGGACTAAGCCACTATATTTTTTATGTTACTTGGTTACTGAAATATGAAATTCATGTGACGCTAAATAATATCTTTAAGAATAAAGCAGCCACATCTACTATGCTTTTTCTGTTAATGAGAAAGACATGTTGCTCTCAAGTCTCCCGTAATCTAGTCTTTTGGAAATAGATAGGTATGGCTGGATCTATTCTCAGAGAAATTATCCATTCTAAAGAGCTTGATTTGAGGGACTATGTTTATTATTTGTATTTTATTTCACTACTAACCTATTAAGTGAAATGACACTGTGCTTCAAAAAACTGAACCCGTTCTGTAATTATGCAGAATACTATGTATGACGTTGTGTTTACCATCCCTTTCTTTTTTTTTTTTTAAGATTTTATTTATTTGACAGAGAGAGACACAGTGAGAGAGGGAATACAAGCAGGGGGAGTGGAAGAGGGAGGAGCAGGCTTCCGCTGAGCAAGGAGCCTGATGTGGGGCTCGATCCCAGGACCCTGGGATCATGACCTGAGCCGAAGGCAGACGCTTAACGATTGAGCCACCCAGGTGCCCTGTACCACCTCTTTCAAAGACAAATGTAGGCCTGGTTTCTATGGAGAATTCTAGAGAGGAGATGAAGAATAGGGACTTTATCACTGAAAGGAGTGTCACACCACTCCTGACAGTTTCCAGTGTTACAACCCTAATCTGATCTATTTTAAAGGGCCGTGGCATGAAGGCAGACTAAAATGATTTAGTGTGCAACTGAAATGTCACATGCCATGTGCCTTTAAACTTGGGGAATTCCTTTCCTAGATAAAATAATCTTAGCAGCAGTCTGGAGCCGTGCATCAGCTTGGGCTGGAGCACATGACATGTGAAGGTCTGCAAAAGTGAGGCTGAAGGTATTGTGTGAAGGAAAGGACAAGATGGCAGAGGTGAGGGAGGAGGACCTCGGAGGTTGCCGTCTTCCTGCAGCTCCGCATTTCCTGGCAAGAAGCTCCGCTGGGGAAGCCCGGAGCTTCATCAAGATCTGAAGTAAATGGAACATCCAGCAGTCTGCAGGATTAGAGTTTCCTAGTTGTTGCCTCCTACAAAGAACTTTTGTTACCCTTTGAGGAACAAAAGCACATTTATATCCATCAACTTCCATTACTCAAACCTCCCTGCATTGTATCTGTTGACTACATATTTACAGATTAAATATGATGGGTGTGAATATCAGTAAGTGGCTGCAAAGTGTAACTAACAGCAGTGGTGTAACATAAGGGAACACTAACTTGATCCCCTCCACCTGTCCATGCCAAGAACGCCAAAATGAAGACCATTTTACAGTCCCTGCACCTGGACTCTGTATTAAATTTCAGGTCAACCTTTATATAAATTTCACTTTAATTGAATACCAAAACCATGAAATGAAGTCCCCCTGAAAGTACTATGTGGACTCAAGTAAGTTAGATGCTTTGATATGATATAGTTATATATTATCAAAAGAAGCTTAGAGCTATTCTATTTCCATGTTTATTCTCCAGTTAGTCATTATAAAATTTAGTGTTCACATAACTTTCCCAAAGGAATCAGTTTCTCTGCATGGCACTGTGATAAGCATGGCACCATTAAAAAAAAAAATGGTAGTTGTACCTGTGATTTATGGATCTGGGTAAGCCATATGATATATATGTCATTAGTTGAGCTGGATGGAATCCAGAGTAGTCAAATACTCATCTTCCCATCTCTGCACAGAAAAGTTCTGAATTTCAACCTGCCAGAAACATTATTTATTAGCACATTAGATGCTTCATGCTCTGAAATACTCAAAAGTCTGTCAGCACTTTCTGCTGAAACCTTCAAATGTCCCTATCAACTTTTCTTCTTTCCTTTTATACTGTTTCTCTGTGTCTTTCTTCTCTCTCTCACACATGCTACACAGGGTTGATACTTCTTGTCTCCTTTTGCAGTATATAAATTTGAATGCTCAAGAAAGTTTGGCAAACTTGTGATCATGTTTACTTTTTTTTTTTTTTTTGGTAAAGAAGTTTGAATAAACAAGTTCCTCCTCAACACTTTGCCTTCCCTACTGGGCCGTTTCCCTCTCTCGATCTCTTTTAACTCTAGGGGGAGAAAAAAGTATGATTTAGACTGTCCTTATTATGGGACTGGCACTGCCTTAAGGATTTTGCCTATTTGTCTCATGCAATCCACATAACTGCCCCAGAAAATGTACTCATTTTAGTCCTTTTTCTGTTCCAACATCACTGTTTCAAGTAAGCCTTCTAGGTCAAGGCCTTATCTACATAAACCTGTCTAAATAGTAGCTGCTTCTATCATCCCAATCCCCTTTCCCTAAGTTATTTTTCTTCTTGGCACTTATCACCAATCCTATTATAGAGATTTTGTTTGATTATTTTGTTCCCCCTGCTATAGCAGAAGCATCATGAGAGTAACCAGTTTGCTTTTTTTTTTTTTCTTTCCAGCTCTATCTTCATTGCTTAGGAGCGTAGCTGACACATAATAGATGCGAATAAATATCTGTAGAATGAATGATTAGATAAGTGATTGACCTCAGGGTAAAGAGCCAAGACTCTGTCTTCCTAATGTCTGGGCTCAGCATCCAGAGAGACAAGAGAAGGTAGCTGTCAAGTGTGTGGTCTTGGAGCCAGGATATTTGGTTCGGACCCCAGCTTTCCCATTCATTAGCTGTGTGACTTTGAATGAGATACTTAATTGCCAGGGCCTCTAGTAATACTGGAGGTAATAATAACAACCAGCTCATGGGGTTGTGTGAGAGGTGAATTAATAAATACTATGTGCTTAGAAAAGTACCTGGCATTCATGTTAAAGGTTATCATTAACCTCAGTTCACAGATGAAGAAACTGAGTTTCAAAGAAGTCCTACCACACATTAGGTGGGAAAATAGGACTTCCAACAGAACTGCTTCCGATGCCACAGATGATTTTTTTAGTAAACAATTCTTTTCTCTAAGCTGCATTTCTTCTCCTCTTCTTATTCTTCATTTTCTCTATACTTTTAATAACATTCTTATTAAAAATAATAATTGGAATTCGAGTATGGCTTAGATGTGAACATTTTAGGTTGTAAATAAAGTCCTCTCTTTAAGAACACCACTGTGGGAAAAGATAGAGTGTAGAAAAATACACTTGGATATATAAAAGGAATAATAATTTGTAATCCCATTTTCCCCTAAAATCTTCGAATACTGAAACTTCTACCTACAGAGATAGCTCTGAATTGCTTATTTAAAAAATGTTTGACCATGACATGATATGCTATCCGAGTACCACAAATACAGATCCTCTTATAGTGTTAATAAGGCCCCTGGATTGCGAATTTTATGAATTTTGTCTTAGTCCTTTCTTTAGCGTCATAGGTTTTTTAAATGTGTAGTGGGATCTACCTTTTAATGGAATCTAAGTCATCTCTCTGACACCTATAGCAGTTTTGTACCCATCTTTTTTTTAATTTTGTTCAGACAATCCTTTCTTCAGAAATTTACTGGGAAGTTAAATATAGAAACTAAGTGCAGTTGCTCTTACTGAAGTAGGATGGAGTCCTGTGGAGTCCAGCTTCCCCAGCCCCCCGGCCCCCCCAACCAGCCCTCCAACACACAGGGAGGACTCTGCGGAAGATCTTCATTTCGAAAGAAATGTAGTAAAGGCTAGTTTCTTGTATAGTAACTTCTCCTTAAAGGAGATTTAAAAAGCAAAGTAACATTTAAACTGACAATTTTAAGAAGCTTCAGATGAGCTTCAAATCAGAATTAATTTTCTCTTTATTCCCCCTTCTCTCACTCTAAGCTTGATTTATTACTGTCATTTGCCTTTTTAAAGAACCAGTGATTTCTAATTTATTCCAATTATGAAAGCTTTATCTCAAAACTCATTGCTGTCTTCTCACTTACATTTAAAATGTGACCAGCAATCAGGCGGACACGGTAACCTGGGTTGATTCTCACTGTACTGTACATCCATCTCTTTCCTTCCACCCCACCTGTCCCCCGTGCCCCAGTATCATGTGGCCTGGCTGTGTAAGAGGTCCTGCGGGGAGTCTGCTGGAGCTGAAAACTGCTCTGGTCTTAGCGCACCAGAGAAGTTAGGACGGGAGATCAGCTATACGCATACACGTGTGCACACGCACTTGCACGCACGCACACACACACGCACCCACACAGGAGAGACAGTCCGGGAGCCACTTCCATGGACAAGGAGAGGGGTGGTCTTGGGGCAAAGTGACTTCCAGGGCCTTAGGTTACCCGAGCAAGGTACTAAGGGCCCCCAGCCAGGCCGCTCCCCAACATGGACTACTGAATGAGAGTCCCCTCCGATCAGGGATTCTGCCCCCTTGGAAAATAATTACATGTGAGAGTGCAGTTAGGAGCCCTTTCCCTGACAGGGAGGGCAGGAAAAGCTTAGATGTTGCCTCTAATCATGAATAAACAGCCATTTTGCAGTGTCAGTAAAGTGGAAGTTTATTTAAAGCAGGTCAAGAAATTGAATTTTTTTTCTTTCTTTTCTTTTCTCTTTCTTTCCCCACACCATTTGCCCTCTAAAATGTACAAATAATTTAAAATTATTTCTGGTGAGCATAGGACAATGTATAGAGGTGTAGAATCACCAGGTTGTACACCTGAAACTAATGTAAACTTATGTGTCAACTATACAACAATAAAAATGAATAGCTAAATAAAAATAAAAATATTCACTTTAGGTTTTTTTTCTGATAATCTCTAAACGTACAAAAATTATTTCACGTGTTTTGGGTGTACAATTGTGTATTTTGTTTTCCCAAGATTGGATATTAACTTAATGTGTTTGTCTAATAGTATTTTCAAGTAGAACAGAGAGTCATCAAAGACTGATATTGAGAAGATGGTGATGGGGTTTATTGTTCCTGACTACATACCATATATAAGTGAATATTTTAAATTTCCTTTAGTCGGGGCACCTGGGTGGCTCAGATGGTTAAGCGTCTGCCTTCAGCTCAGGTCATGATCCCAGGGTCCTGGGATCGAGCCCCGCATCGGGCTCCTAGCTCAGCGAGGAGCCTGCTTCTCCCTCTGCCTCTGCCTCTCTCCCTGCTCATGCTTTCTCTCTCTCTCTCTGTATCCCTGTGTCTCAAATGAATAAATAAAATCTTTAAAAAAAAAAATTTCCTTTAGTGAACAGTCTCCTCTTAAATATGTCCAATTTCTAACCTGATACTTGATTTATAATATTAATTTGTTAGCAAATACTTTAAAGAGTAAAATGCTAAGGTTTGTTAAAAACTAGTCCAGCTACAATCATAAGATAAATTGCTACAAATTGTATGGCAGTTTTGTTGTATTTACATTGCTAAGATTTAAATGCTACGAAAGACATTATTTAGCATTGATAGCAACAATTTTAATTCTGTAAAACAGAAGTGAGAAAAGACAAACACAAAGGAATGTCTACATATCCTTTCAGAAGTGTTTAATTTTCTTTCCACATAATCTTATTCTTTAATAAAGGGCACAATCTTCTGCGGAGCCCCCCCATAAAGGCTTAAATGACTGGTTTTTGTGGATAAGGGAGTGATGATAAAGAATGGGTGGGGAGAACTTAATAAATATTCTGTATACTTTGTGTTTAAAAGAATTAAACTAGCTGTAAGCAGTAGCTTTGTGGGCAGTTGTAACTACAAAACTCATTAGGTGACCAGTAGCTACAAGGCTTTCCCATACAGATCTCCCCTAGATTTGGATTAGAGCTGATTAATAGCATTTTTTTAAGCAAATCCAGTTTCATTTGCTGCTTGGTTTCACTTCAGGCCTTTCTGCTGCCACCTCATCCATCATAAAGCCTGGGTTGCCTGCTGGGATAGCAGTTTCCCAAAGGGTTGTAGTAAGGCACACCATGTGAAACTTCTTTCTCTGCGCTCTTTGGTCCACCCCCTCGCTTAGAGTTGCTATAAACCAACTGTACTCTATTAGCTATTCTTTCAATAAATACAAAGTTATTAAAATTAAAACAATGCCTGACATATGTTAGATACTTAATATGTTCAGCACAGTGCTCAGCATTTTAGACTCCCTAACTTATCCCTATGACACAGATATTGAAACAGAGAGAGATAAGGTCATTTTTCCATGGTTAATATTAGCTAATCAGTGTCAAAAGTGGGATTCAAATCTAGATCTGGTTCTAAAGCTTGTTCTTTTACATCCTGACAATATGTTGCCTCTGTGCACCCAACCTGCGTCATTGTGTTAAGTTCATTCATTCGTGGGTTTAAACAACATCATTCAGTATCTAAAGTAAGGTGTTGGAATATAAAAATGCATGGAACAGAATGTCCAGCCTCTTGGGCCTTTCTGCATGGTGAGAGGGGGAAAAAATTGTTAAATGGGTAGGGAGGAAAACACAATTCAATTCTTTTGAAGTACCCAAGGATAAATTTCTCAAATGATGGTGATGTTAGAATTGATTACTGAAGGATGAATAGGTATTGGGATATAAAAAAATCATGTTGGCTTTGAAGAAGAACATCAAAGTTAGAGCACAAAAGTGGCAAAACTGGAGGGGTAGACAAAGTCACATTTTGCTTAGCATTCTAATAAGAATGAATTATACTCCAGATGTAGATATAGGGTAAACACAGGAGTATTTCAAGTGGAGAATTTCCATAAGCCTGACTTTTTATCAAGGTTACTATAAAGTATATCAGAGAATATTAAGCCTCCTTGAAGACTGGTTGAATTCTGGATCTCAATTTTGGTAACTGCCTTTCCTTCTAGAAAAGAAATAATAATTATTTTTAAAATAATTATAATTAAAAACTTTCTGGCATTTGTTTTTCCTTTGATCATATTTCTTCCTTTAGAGTTGGGTAGAAAGTTAAAAGAAATTGAAAAAGCAACAAGCTTCTGAATGAAAAGGCATTAGTAGAATATTCATCAGTGAATTCTAAGAAATACTGGGGTTGTAATTAGAAGAACTGGGTTTAGATTCTGCCTCCACTAATTAGGAAAGCTCTTTATTCTTTTGTAAAAATTGGGATTTTTTTTCTATGTATCTCACAAAAATAATATGAGCTTCAAATGGTAATGTCCATTAAAGTGCTTTGTGAGTTTTGCAAGTACCAGAGAAGGAGTGAGCCTGAGCTTCCAGTGTGTGAAGAAGTTTGAGGTGGAGGCCTCTTGTTTGCCTCAATTGGAGAGCCTTAACGTTTTAGTGTGGTTTATAGTATGGTGATTGTCATGCTTACCCCTCATCAGAATAGGGGGCAAAATAAGAATCACTGCTCTTGTGAGTTTCATGATCAGGGAAACATCTCCCTTAGGGATGGCAAAAAAAGTTACTGAGATAGGAAAGAACTCATGAAGTAGAGGTATGGCAAGGGAATGGCTATCAGTCTTCTAACACTCAGCCAAGGGCCTCCAGTTGATACCGGGACCCCAGTGTGATCCAAAAGATTTTCCAATATAAAGCTTTGCCTTTGGAACTTCCTTCCCTTTTGAATGTGGCAGAGCAGAGAACAGCCACAGTTATAATGAATAGGGAAATTACTATAACTACATCATTTTAATTTATTTGGAGCTATTAATTTCATCCTGTGCGTTAATGACTGAATTGTGTATCCGTAATTTATATATGGAAGCCCTAAACCCCAAAGTGATTGTATTTGGAAAAAAGGTCTTTAAAGGTGTAATTGAGGTGAAATTGGGTCATAAGGATGGAGCCCTAATCTTGTTGGACTGGAATTCTTATAAGGGGAAGAGACACCAGAGCTCTCTCTCTCTCTGTCTGCGTGTGCCAGAGACAGACTAGGTGAGGACACAAGAAGCCAGCCCCCCAGAAATTTATACCCCATTTATCCCCTAAACAGGGCCTATTTTTTCCTCAGCTATATTAATCAGTCTACTTGTATATCCTTAAAAGGACCTACACCCTTCTTTGCCTTTACCTGATATTCCCTAGAATGCCTTTACCATCATATTTATTTCATCAAATGCTAGTCATCCTTCAAACCTTAGCTTATGTATCTGTCTTCAAGACTCTTCTCTTCATCTATCGGTCTGATCGAGTTGACTCTCCACTGTGTTTCTATTACTCCTAACGTATACCTTTATCAAAGCCTGATTATGTTTTGCTATAGATCAGAATTGTCTTACTCATTCCGAGTAAGCCCTCTAAAGGGAGTAAAGGGTAAGCTCTCCAAGGATTCTCATCCCAGCAGTTAATACCTAGCCTTTTAGTAGGTTGTTCAGTAAATATTTTTTGAATCTGTCTAGTGGATTACAAGAAAGAGACATAAGGAATTAAAGTAGAGAAAGAAATGAAGAGAAAGCACATGAAAAAGGAAAAATGGTAGCCTCAGTTGAGCATAGCTTGAACACAAAATCATTAAGTACGGAAAATTAGAAGAAAGAATGGAAATTGAATGTGTGAATATGACAAACAGTTTGCAGAAATTAAGTAATCACACTTAAAACTTTATGTGGACGCAAAAAAATACAAAAGGTTACAATACCTGGCACACAGAAAGAGCTCAGGATGTATTGGCTTTAAAAAAATGAATGGATGAATATTTAATAGGTAACTGAATAAAAAGTGAAGGAATGGGCAGTAGAGTATAGGGTAGAGAAGGTACTGAGGATAAATGTAAGAACAAAGAGATAAAGCAATAATGACAGAATGTGGCTGATATTCCATATGATGAACTTCCAAATGATGACTCCCAATGGTGGATTTCTTAGACATCCTAAGACTAGCATTTGATCTTCTGAGTAATTATCTATTTCACTCATCTTTAATAATAATGATAAATTTGAATGGATTTCTATTTTGTGAAGGACGTTCATATGCATAACTCTATTTAATTGTACAATCAGTAGGTGAGACACTTAAGGTAGGTCAGGCTTCCATTTTACAAATGAGGAAGCAGAGGATAGACTAAGTCATTTGCCCACTCGTACTTTCCAGTCCATGTTGGAGCTAGAGTAGATCCTTGGATCATGGCAGCTACCTACTTACTTTGCAGAAAAAGACAGCTCCAGGTGTTTGCCATGACTAGCTATGAGTTAAAGACCTGCTAGTCAGATTTACCCAGCTCGGAGCTTCCAGTCACGTGCATTTCTATTTAAATCAAATTGTTTCTTTATCATTGTCTATATCATATGCTTTAATTTTTTTTAATATCCAGTGCTTTTAAAATGTCAGAATTTTTCATGTATTTTGTGCTACATTTTTGTAATTTTGTGGTAATATTCCTATATTAAAATATTGCACCTCATAACCTTGTCCTAGGGAGGTTTTATTTGCACAAACCCCAACTGACAAGGTTCTGTGAAGATTGCCCATGTAAGAAAGTGAGGTGATCCTGTTTTGGTTTTTTTGTTCTTTTTTCTGGTTCCCCAGCTGAACCAAGACAATGGGGAAGAATTTGCAAATAAAAATAAAATCTATAATATGACATTTTTCTCACTGGCATAGCTTCAATTTTGAGGCTCTTTCTTGTGGCTGCCAGTATCTGTCTTTTTAAGGAGGAGGTTCAGAGAAAGAAATCAACGTGTTCACCTGGTCACATACAACACATTTGTACCTCTACCAACTCCAGTCTCATCCAGCTACACACATAAATCGAAGCTTAGAATTCCTTCTTCTCATCAGCTGCCAGTATTTTCTCTTTAAATATCAGAAGAAACTCCTTGCTGATTTTTCAAAATACCCAAAACATGCCTACAGTTAACAGAGGAAATAATTCTACATCTAATATCTTATTGTATTAAAAGGTCTATTTTAGGGATATTTCATTCAGAAAATCCCTACAAAAAATGAAACCAATGTTCTTCAAGTTTGGGGGGAAACGTAGACTTACTTGAAGTTGGAGCAACAAGAAAAAAATGTGAAAGCATACCTCAAAGGGCTTTTGTGAAAGTTAATGAGCTAGTGTTTATAAAACATGATGGGAATCTGTCTTGAAAGGAACGCTGTGAGCAAAATGTTTTAATATTATCATATATGCTCATATTACAAAGATTTAAAATTACAGGTTGAAGGGTGTGCAATGGAAAGTTTACTGCTTGGTTTAAAAAGTTCCCAATTAATACTCTACCAGTTGGGGTCCACCTGAAGGTGCCTAGCTTAACTCAGACAGCATGCTGTTAGACCAGTAAGGAGAGAACAAGTTCCCGCTTCGACTTCGCTTATTTTTGTCTTTTAGACCAAATAATCTCTAAATATTTTAGATGAAACAAATTATTCTACTATTTTGCCACCTACCTAACAGCATCGGAGCAGGAATATTTGTAAATGTTGACACCATGACTCCTGTGAGAAAGAATTATATTTATTAAACTTGACTCCTTTGGGTTCTACAACTTAATTTCTGTTTGCCCAGTACAAAGATGATAATGCACCACAGAAAGTTATCACACCACGTAACTTCGTAATGAGAATCGCTGTAAAGTTTCAGCCCCAGAGAGAGATGCAGAATTAAAATGATTTCTAAGTAAAAATGTGGTTTGATTCAAATCATCAAGAGAAAATTTGGAGAGTAAATAGAGGGAAGAAAGGAAAGGGGAGAGAGGGGAGAAAGGGGAAAGAAAAATGGTAACATTTTCTATCTGCTTAATATATACATCTTTCTTTACAAACCCTTTTCTCACAGATGAGGCAATTTATTCAGTGGTGAATCCCGTGCTTTTGTCTACCCTTATTCCTTTCTTCAGGGAACCATCTTTTCTGCTCCACCCATTCCTAGAGATGCATGTAAGACCACCCTTCCCCTGCAGTTCGCTGCTCCTCAGGAGATAGTGATTAGTGTAGGGACAGGCATGTGACCTAGGCTGCGGTAATCAGAGTCTTTCTGGAAACTATAAGAGAGGATCTCAGCTCCCTTTGGGTTATAAGATGTAAGAATACACGGTGGGGGCTCCCGGCATCCCTCTCTCTGTGTACACAGTAAAAGGTTGCTTGAGATTTAAGCCCACAGAAAAACCTACGTAATACCGTTTGAGTCCCTGTTCCTAACTCTGCTTGGACTTCACAGTTACATGAGTCAGTATGTTTTCTTTTATTTTTTAAGTGGACTAATTTTTGTTGAATTTCTTTCAACCCAAAAGATTTGACTAATACAACCTTTAGATGACTTTTTCTCAATTAATCCTCTCAAAAACCTAATGTTACAAATGAGAGGCTTAGGGAGGTTGAGCAAATTATCCCCGTTCACATGTAGGAAGCGTCACAGCCAGATTCAGATCCACACAGTCTGACTGGGGTTCCCTTAAGCACGATGCCAAAGCCATTAAAAGACTGGACCATAGGGGCTGGTATCCATGCAGATCACACTCTTTTTCCTTTTTCTTTTTTTTTTTAATTTTTTATTTGTTCGATTATTTTAATTAACATATCTTTATTTCTTTTCATTCTAATATACCTTTCATTAAATTTCAAATGGAAGTTCGTCCCTTGTCAGTAGCAAAAACTCACCTTTGGCAACTATGAGATCATTGTTGCATATATAACTTGGTAATTTAGAACTATTGCCACTGAAAAGAACACATAAAACAATGATTTATAATTCTAAATTTATATTACTGACTTCATGTAGTTTTATAAATTGATCACATTTCTGATATATTTTTCTCAGATGTTTTGGGGAGATGTTGAAAGAGAATTGCTTGGCAACAAAAGGCTTCTGTGTCCCCAACATGCCCCTTTCTTCTCTCAATAAATCCAGCTTATTATTTCTCTCTCTGACTCACGAAGTTTCTGTTCCAATGTCATGCTCCCCAAATCTTTTCATGCATAAATCAAAAACTTCCTTTCTCTCACCCTCTTTTACATTTCCTCCTTGGTTCTACTGTTCCATTTGCTGCTACCAAACTTACTTGGAATTTAATTTTCTGCCTGCCTACTTGCTCTGCCACACGTGAAGAAATTGTACTAACTAGGGCCTTGTACCCTGCCCAGCCATGGATGTGCAAAAATTATGACATGACCTATAGCCTTAAAGAGCAATATGTTTAGTTGGCAAGACAGGCATGTTAACAAAATTCTGTAGCAAAGCCATTAGTCTTATGATATAGGTACATACAGCTTACAAAGGGGGCCCAGATATAGGAGCAACTAACACAAAGAAGACTCAGTGAGAATGTTAGAAGTCAGTCATCAAGGATAGACAAGGGCTGTTGAGACACAGTTGGAGAGGAAGCAGTGGTGTCAAACAGAGGCAAGCCAGACATATAAAACAAGAGGTGTAAAGACATGAGGCATGAAAGAATTTAGCTTGGGTCACAAAGGTAATTTTGAAATGCCTACCCGGTTCACAGTGGGCCCTTTAACAACATCTCCCTCCCTTGACAGTTCTATCCATAGTAGTTGGTCCCCCAGAAGCCATATTTATGCAGTATGTCCATAATTGCACTCCTGATTATGGTTCAGTAGACCAGAGTGCTTACCTGATTCAAGTTGAATGAACAAGCATCCCATCCACCAGTTTAGAATTTGACTGAAAAGAGAAAGAGAGAAATAGAACAAGAGATTTCTAGCCATTGGATTTATACTTGGGAGTTTCTCTAGTGCACCTGCTATGTGGAAGAAAGAAGCAAAGAAAGCCATGAAGAGAACAATGGAACAGACTGAACAGAGGGAATCCCAACCCATTCATTGATACATCAAAATGCATTACAGGATTACACCATGGAAGACATTGTGAAGGTTCAGAGAGCTGAAGGGTAAGAAATAAAAATGCAGGCTATTTTCATGAAGCCAACAGTCTAATGCAAAGGATAGACAAAACAAATAAACAAGACATCAAATAGTGATTAAACTATAGTGCAATGAATCAAAGGGATGTGGTAAAGGATATCTTGGGGACTAATTTGGATTGGGGTTCAGAGAAGGCCTCTATAAGGAAATAGCAACTAAGCTAAGATCTTAGTTACAAGAAAAACTGGTGGAGATACAGGGAGGAAACTTTCAAGCTGAACTTGAAGGAGAGAAAACATAACATTTAGCATGTCAAAGGCACAGAAAGGTCAGGGTGATTGGAGCTCAATGAGAGAAGGCAAGAATAGTAAGAGGTGACAGAGAGGGAAGCAGGGGCCAGATCAAGGAGGACCTTTTTGCCAGGTTAAGGATTTGGGATTTTATTTTATTTTTTTTAAGATTTTATTTATTTATCTGAACAGAGAGAGAGATTGAGAGAGAGCACAAGCAGGGAAAGCAGCAGGCAGAGGGAGAGGGAGAAGCAGACTCCCCGCTGAACCCGAGAGCCCAATGCGGGGCTCGATCCCAGGACCCTGGGATCATGACCTGAGCTGAAGGCAGTCGCTTAACCAACTGAGCCACCCAGGCACCCCTGGGATTTTATTTTAAATTCAATCATAAGCCACTAAAGATTATTAAGTAAGCCAATGATATTATCTGATTTAAGTGTTGAAAAACCATTTTCACTTGCAAAATAGATTGTAGTGAGAAAAGAGGGAAGCAAGGAAACCAGGACACTGATAACCTGAAATAACTCAAAGAAGAGAAAAAAAACTTTTACTGCCAGGCTGGTAATAATGTTGATGTAAGAAATAAAACATTTGGAGATAGAGAAAAGACTTGCTAATAGATTGGAAATAGATGATGGAGGGTAAAAAAGAAAGCAAGAATGATTTCTAGGTTTGGGGATTAAGTGATTAAGTAGATGAAGATGCAGTTTTCTGAGATGGGTATGACTGTTAGAAAAACAAGTGTGGGGTTTAGCGGGGTGAATTCAGAGCTTCTATTTTGACTGTTCTGAACTTGAGATGCCTATTGGACATCCAGGTGGGTGTATCACGTGGGCAGTTAGATATTTGAGTCTGCAGTCCAGGAGAGCAATCTTGGGTGAAGATATAAATTTTTGGTGTGGGTAGTGTTACATTTTGAGCTGCAAGATACTACCTAAACAAAAGCATAGATAGAAGGAGAAGCTCTGGGCAGTTAAAGATTAGGAGAACGAGAAAGTCAGGAAGGAAAAAAAAAAACAAAACTGAGTGACAGTATGGTAGAAGGAAAACACTAGAGTGTGACATTTCAGAAGCCACCAGAAGTAAGGGTTTCAAGGAGGAGGGAGTATTTAACAATGTTGAATAGTTTAGGAAGTTGAGCCAGATGAGGACACAGGTGAGGACAGTGGGTTTGGTGAGGAGGGAGACTTTGATACATGGCAAGTATCAGTGCCAGGATGGTGATAGAGACAGAAACCCTACTGTTGAGGCAAGAATAAGAAGTGATTTGGTGAATGAATTAAATTGGTACAATTCTTTCAGGATTCTGTTGTTAAGAAGACCAGAAACAGGCTGGGGGAGTGGAGGAAGAAAATTGCTACAATGTGACCCTGTGCCAGGGAGAATGAAAGAATGAAACACTACAGACAGTGAGGCCAGTGCAGCCGGAGAGAGAGGAGATAGATGCAGGTGTAGAGTAGGAGTTGGGTTCCTGAGACAGGGCTAGGAGATGCGAGTGGGGAGGGAAGGAGGGAGAGCGTGATTCCGGGTTGAGTGGGGGCAGCTCAT
Source organism: Halichoerus grypus (assembly GCF_964656455.1). NCBI lineage: Eukaryota > Metazoa > Chordata > Mammalia > Carnivora > Phocidae > Halichoerus > Halichoerus grypus. The sequence continues at coordinate 108,702,739 of NC_135717.1, forward strand.
CTATTGCAGCAGGACAGTCAGCACAGGGTGCTGGGATAGATGCCAGGAGAGTGGTAGATTTGGGGATAAGAAAGTGTGGGAGTTCCTGCCTGATCCTAGTTTCTCCTTGAGGATATTAGCTAAGAGTAAGGAAAGAAGGTGGAGTGTTGGAGCTCCACGAAAGGGAGGCAGTTTAAAAACACTGTTTCAGAGAATAGGAGAGCAAACATTCTAGAGTAGTTGGTAGGATTCCTGGCCAAGATGAATCCTCGCTTGAGACTTGTGGTCATGAACATAAGGTGAGACCAGTTGGTACAGTTGTGGTTTTTCCAGCAACATTTATATGCTCAAGTATTGATAGGAAAATAGCTGGGATTTACCAGACTTGGAGCCTTCCTGAGCAGGAATTGAAAGAAGGAGGGAGATACATAATTGTTGAGGAGGTGTTTTTGTTTTGTTTTGTTTTGTTTTTTAAGAAAGTGATTTTCATTACTGGCTATGAAATCTAAGCTGTATAACCATTAGCAATGAGAATTAGAGGGATATGGTTGATATAGAAAGAAAACAGTAAAGAATTAGAGGTCTCAAAGAGGGCAAAGAATTACTGGACTAAGAGAACTAGAGTAAGTAAGCTAAATGGGTAGGAGGTGGTAGTTAGAGTCTGAAGATTGATAAAGAAATCATGGCAGCATTTGAGTTTTTGATGATTATAAATGTCAAAGGTAAGACCATGGGTGTTGGTAAACAAGATGAGGAGAGAGAGAGAGAAAAAAAAAAAAAAAACATAAGTGAGGACAAAGAATTAAGAAGCCAAGGTAAGGGAAAGAATACCAACAGATACTGAGTCAGCAAGAACTGTCCCAGAGTAACTGTGGTGAAGAAAAAAGGGAGCAACTACTAAAGTCCTGAAGAGAAGGGGAGCGGCCAGAGGTCAGCACAGGACCCTCAGAAGGATGGGCAGCAATTGATGAAGTCTGTTGGCATAAACTTCAAAGGGCTTGATGTATTTAAATGGGAAGGATGCAGACAGTTTGGAAGCAGCATTGGGGAGCAAGAAAGATATGCACCTTCCCCTTTGCTGAGCCCTGAGGTCTGTGGAGGGAAGGGAAGACCAACGCTTTCCACTCCTGAGCTTTGCCTGGCATGCAGGGGCAGTGGGAGGTGGCAGCTTTCCTTGAGGATAAGACAGGAGAAGGAACGTTCAGAAAAAATTTACCTTAAAAGGGGAGGTGGCTACTGATCAACTACATGTTCCAAAGGGCACACGGAAGAGATTTGGAGGGTGGAGATGGATGACAGATTGGGTCCCATCAGCCTCTGCGGCGTTGGATCGTGAGCCACGTTAAGGAATATGTTTTACATCCAAGTCCCAGCACATGTACACAGCATGCACACAGGTGACTGAAGGCAGAATTTCGCAAAACCAGCACTCTCTCACTTAGTACGGGTGATGTACTCTGACCAGTCCTAATCTCCTTCTCTACAAAGAAAATGCTATTTTGGACCCACTAAATCACTTTGACCAGTGTTTGAACACTTATAAACTACCCGGTCTTTGAATAAACTAGATTGGCTCCTGCTTTGCCTTTGGGTGTCTCAGAGGTTCCCCTGTTGTCTTCTAAAGTGGCTCAGTTATTCTCCATCTTCTTTCCTTATTTATTTGTTTTGTGACGTTGGTAACCTGTAATCCTCCTGCTTCCTGTCTAGTTATTATTGTTCACAACCTCTCTAAAATGTGAGCTTTACGGAGGCAGTGGCCGGGATGTCCTGTCTGCCGTTCGACCACCAGCGCAGTCCCTAGTGCCTGCCTCACACTCTCCATGTGAAGAGTGAATGGGTGCATTATTGAGAACACCAGCTGTTCATGTGCTAGGCTGGAAGATAGCCAGCTTGTCTCTAGCATGAAGTTTTAGACCTTGACTATGCTCGCTAAATAAATACCCTGTACATGGTGCCTGACAAGTATTTCTTTATCTTTTTGCTTCGTCTCTATGTCAAACAATAAAATGAAGAAGAAAACCCTGCTAGGTCTTCACCATTGGTCCCTCCAGATTCACCTCCTTTCCCTTTCCACCCCTTTAGGGGACTCTTTGTTGATTGCTTCTCCTCCGGCTTCCACTTGGGCCTGGCCAAGAAAGTGGAAGGGCCACTTCCTTCCAATGGACTAGAGGAACTAGAGGAACGGAAGCCAGGTGTTTGTTCACCTGACTCTCTGACTCTGTCCCTTTGGGCAGGTTGAAGTGGCCGTGCTCCTCCTTGGAAAGCTTTCTGGGGTTTCTGTGATTGCTGCTTCTCTCTGTGCCTTGAGGCCTAGAGGGGGTAATGGTCCTCTCCCCACCCCCAGCCACCATACCTTGTTTCATTCTCCCTACACTGCCCACATCTAAGTACTTTCTTCCAGAAACTCTCCCAATCACCTCGTGGGAGTGTACCATTTGTTTCCTGCCTGGACCCTGACTGAAAGAGAAATGTTTCGTATTTAAAGTATTACAGTACTGGGCGCCTGGGTGGCTCAGTCGGTTGAGCGTCTGCCTTCGGCTCAGGTCATGATCCTGGAGTCCCGGTACGAGCCCCACATTGGGCTCCCTGCTCAGCTTGTCTGCTTCTCCCTCTGCCCCTCACCCTGCTTGCGCTCTCTCTCGCTCTCAAATAAATAAATAAAATCTTTTAAAAAAATAAAGTATTACAGTACCTACGTGCCTCTGGGTTTAAAAGTCATGCCAAGGGCATTTCTGGACAAGTGTATAGATGCCTCAGAAGATAGATCCTCCACTCCCCACCTCTACCCTAAACTCAGCAACTGAAGAGGGTGTTTCACAGCTCTAGGCAAACCTTCCATTATCACCATGCCAGGGTCATTCCTTCAACCGAAAATCGTTTGCCAACCACCTACTATGTGCCAGAGCGTGCTCAGCACTAAGACACAGGCAAATAGGTCACAGTGCCTGTTGTCAAGGGACGTAAAACATTCTTGTGAAAATCCCAACCCATATTGGCATTCAAAGCAAAATAAGGGCTGAGGGCCATAGTTTTAAACCCAAAAATATCCAATGTGAAAGCTCTGGAAAGAGCAACCAAATATATAGGAGATATTCAGTGTTTTGACAGATAAAAAGTAAAAATACTAGTTCTTTCTGAAGCATACACCTAGCAGTTATTTGATATAAAATTAAAAATCGGAAAGAATATATGCACAAAAATATCAGTTTTTTTCCTTTGAGGTTCTAAGGAGTAAAACACTGATATAAAGCGGAAGGCAATTCCTTAGATAATCTGGGACAAAATATTGTTGGATTAGGTAAGGGACTGTCTTCAGTACAACATGGTCTTCAGTGTAAGAGCGTAACATCTAATATGAAGCACTTGCACTTCTAATTTAAGATCTGTTAAATGGTTAAAATGGTTGGTATGTGTTGTGGGTAAATTGTGTAGCCTCCAAAGATATGTTGAAGGCCCAACACCAGGCACCTGTGAATGTGAACTGATTTGGAAATATAGGGTCTTTGCAGATGTAATCAAGTTCAGACGAGGTCATCCTCTGTCAGGCTGAGTCCTAAATCTGACTGGTTACTTTGTAAAAAAAAAAAAAAAGAGAGAGAGAGAGAGAAATTTGGACACAGACACCAGACACACACCCACAGAGGAAAAGGTCATGTGATAATCATGGAGGGAGAAAATAGAGTGACAACTACAAGCCACAGCTTGCCAAGGATGGCCGCTGCCACCAGGAGCTGGGAAGAAGCAGGCAGGATTCTTCCCGAGAATCTTCCGAGAGATCACAGCCCTGCTGACAGGACTTCCGGCCTCCAAGACTGATAGAATAAATTTCAGTGTTTAAAGCCCCACAGTTTGTAGTACTTTGTTACAGCGGTCTTAGGAAACTAATACAGTTATATAAGGTTTTCACAGATGACCAGATTTTTCTCATTCATGGGTAAAGAAGGCCAAGTACATGAATTCCATCAAAACAAACCAAATATATACAATTATAAGCAAAGCATAAATGGATCATGAGGCCATCCATAGAAGCCTGCTGGAGTAGCTATGCTAAAGACTTCTGCAAGGTCCAGGACAAAACATTCATTTGACATTCAGCAGCGATTTGATCCTAGCTCTGCAATCATAAGGAACATACAATTCATCTTCAAATTGGATTATTTGAATTTATGTTAAACAGAGAGGATCTAACACTTAGTTTCTGTGATATACCAGGCCCGGTAAAAGTCACTTTATTTTTAGCATGTAATCTAATCCTTGCAATGACTCTGAAACAGAAGTGTAGCATGTTCATTTTCCAAATAAGGAAATGATCAAGAAGTTGCCCAAGTTATAAACTGAGCTGCCTGAGATCACACAGTGGTAAGTAGCAAGGACGGAATTTGAACCTACGTCTAAGGCGCAGATCAAGGTTTTTGGGGGGCTTACAATTTATACAGTGTGTAAGGATAAGCATTATTTAAGCAAAAGAAAACAAAATTACGAATCAAAATGCCTGCTTCAGGCAAGTAAGGGGCCCCAAAACTTAAGCAACGTTTGGTCAGTTACTGACTGGGGGTCTCTGATTTCCAGGCATTTTCTTCCAGGCATTTGATAAGTAATTAAAGTTTGTTACAGAAAAATTATAAACTACAATTAATTATTTTTAAAATCACTCAAAATTCTACCACCAAGAGTTAACTACTGTTAACTACAAATTTTTGTATATCCTCCCAGAGATCTTTCTGTACATATGCCTTTATGGTCTGATTTTTTTTTTCTACTTAATATGTTATTGACGTTTAAAATACAAACCAGACTTAAAATCACAATACTCCCCTGTTCATAACCATCTAATGGCTTCCATATTCATTGGGATTACTTTCATTTGTATCAAAATAACATAAGTTCTTAATTAAAAAATGAAATACTGCTGGGAAACTTACAATTAATAATAGGAACCCCCTGTCACAACATTATCAAATCCCACACCCTAAACACAATGCTTTTAAATTCTTTAGATCTTTCTTCTTGCATTTCCTCTAAAGTTTAAATAAGATATTTATACAAACTCTCAGATATTATCTACTGACCTTCTTATAAGGAATAGATGAATTTAGTATTTTTACATTCCCTTTCCCCAATTTTCTCTCTTTTTACTCTCCTAACTTTTTAGGTTAACTCGATATTCAGGATTTAACTTATTAAAATTATGTTAATATTATTTACTGTGGAGCCAAGAGACACACCTTTTCTTTCTTGTGCCCCAGCACCTTTTCTTCTGGAGTTAAACTTCTTCTGGAGTCTGCTTATTTTTGTTATCCCCTTCTTATCAGTTCTTCCGAAATTGTCAAACAGAACTCTCAGACCCTATAAGTACTACATTCCTCACCGTCCCACATGAAATAACCTTCCAATACCAGTTTGTTGTTGTTTTAAATAAAGATATTCCTTCTGGAGTTCAAATACACTGCTGTCCTGAGACCTCCCTGGGCTTCTCTCTCTTTTTTTTTTTTTTTTTTTTTAAGATTTTATTTATTTATTTGAGAGAGAGAGCATGCACAAGCAGAGGGAGAGGGAGAAGCAGGCTCCCTGCTGAGCTGGGAGCCCAAGAACTTGGAGCTTGATCCCGGGATCCTGGGATCATGACCTGAGCCAAAGGCAGACGCTTCACCGACTGAGCCACCCAGGCACCTCTGGGCTTCTCCCATATGCCCACGGCTGTTCCCTTTATCCCAACCTGCAACAGAGAACAAGTGGTTCTCTGTTCACTCCCTGATTTTGGTGGGATGCATCCTACAGTAGCTTCCAAAGAATGTGCATATGGAAAACAAATTCTTTGAGAACCTCGATAGTTTGAAATGTCTTCATCCTACCCCCACACAGATGTATAGAATTCTAGCTGAGAAATAATTTTCCCTCTGCATTTTGACAGCTTTATTCTATGATCTTTAAGCTTCTAGTATTGTGGGGAGTCCAAAGCCATGCTAATTCCCAATCCTGTCTAGATAACCAGTTTTGTTTTGTTTTGTTTTTGTTTTATGCAGATTCCACATTATTATTAAAATACATCATGAAAAGATATCTGCTTAGAAGATCCACAATGGTGTTATTACAGTGCAAATACAAATGATAAAAAGATAAAATGATTAAATATTCATTGTAAGAAAATAATATCTAATGTATGGTGATTAACACAACATAATAGGTAACCAGTTTTTATTCCCTTTCTGGAAGCTTTTAGAGTCACTGTTTTTTTTTCCTTCCTTTTCTGAAATTCCTCGCGGAGCCCCTGGTGTCATTGTTTCTCGTTCATTGCACTTTCAATGATATCGCCAGGCTCACATTTGGTCCATCCTAGGAAATTTTCTTGTATTTTTTCCTTCATAGAAGTTTCTCTTCCCTGCTTTCTCTTTCTAGAACTCTTTTTTATTTTATTAAAGCTGTGGAAGTTCCTGATTTAATATCTGATTATCTTCTTTCCAACCATTTTCCCATGTCTGTCCCGTTTCTTGTTCTTTCTGATGTCTTCTGTTTTATTTTCCAACACTTTCACTGACATTTTATTTCTGCTATCCTATTTTTAGCCAAGCTCTTGCTTGTTTCTGCATGTTCCCTTCTCCTTTCAAGGCCCCTTTTTAGGCATCATGCTCTTGTTGTAAGTATACAAAGTATTTTCTTATTTTTCTGGCCATATCTATAGTGGGTGGTTTTTCTGTTTCCTGCTTTATGTTTCTTCTAATATTCTCTTTTTCTGCTTGTTTTCCATTCTACATTTCATATGAAAATCTCTTCACAAATGTCTAGAAACCCTTCCTTATCTACTCAAAACATTTAAGAGGTGGTACTAAGAAATCAATTGAAAATTCTATGTGTATGGGGATAAAACTCATCAATGGATAGATCTCTCAGAAAGTGATTGAGTTGTGTGCAGGTTATTACCACCATATGTTGGGGGAGTCAGGAGGTAAGCAGGTATAGTGTGTGTGTATGTTGAACTGCACTCTTCTTAAAGCTTCACCATTATTTTTCAACTTTTACTCAATTTTTCTGTTTCAGTGTAAGAGTTGAACTTTCCAGTTAAATACTGCAAATAGATCTCAGATGTGCCATGAGATATTGATTTCCTAAGTCCTTAGATGACCAGCGGAAGCCTGGGTGGGGCCATGGCGAGATAACCATACTTCCCAGTAGACCCAACAGTCTTGCTTGACACCAGTTGCCTCATCGTAGTTAAATAGCACCCTCTTTCACTTTTAAATGTGTCCTGATTTTGATAATAAATTTTATGATCACCAGCCTGTCACTTAAAACAGCAACAAGGAGCCTTGCTCAGGGTCTCTCAAGGGTGGCATGTTTGTTCCCTTCAATCTCTATGGGTGGTAGCATGATGAGCAAATCCAGAATTAGCAGATTTACTGGGTTGCATCTCATCCCCTTGACATATCCTTTAGCAGCCTGCTGCAGACTGTCGCCCTGACCATCATAGACAAGAATCCCATGGAGCTGACAGAGGGGTTTGTATTCTGTTATTCAAAGAGGCTCCTGGTAGGGACTAGGGAACAAGGATGTTAGGTAGATGTCCAGAAGATAGCCTGACTTTTTATTTCCATTTTTTGAATACTTTATTTGCAGTTTATTTACTTGGATGTATGTAATTATATACAATGCCTTTGTAGTCCCTTCAAGCGAGCTGCAGGGAGATTGTTCTAGCAATGCATATGTGTTCTAGAAATTAGAGCTTCATTATTTTACTGAAATAATTTGTATGACAATGTTAAATTAGAAATGCACTATATTCAAAATAATACGAGTAACTTTAACATTTCATTTTAGAACAAGGTTAGCAAGGGGAGTTAAGTAATGTTTGACTGCTTGCAGAAATATTGCAATAAAACAAACCCATGATATCCTAAGTTCTTTTTAACATTGAAGAACTACTGTTATGACAAATCAGATTAGTCCTCCATCACACTATCCCATGGTATGAAAGAACACTATCAAAATCTGCGTTGTTAGTCTATATAATGCTGAACAGCCAGTTTACTATTATCCACATTTAGTGTTCAACTTTACTTTTTAATAGGAGAAAAAATAATTCTAATTTTTTGAAGGCTTTTTCTCTATTATGATACATCAAAATAGTCACTAAATCAATATTTGCAAATGTCATTTTTTAAAGACTATGACTGTTCTCTGAGTGCTTTCAGAATGTTCTAGAGAGTATGCAAACTTTCTCTCTCTCTCTCTCTCTTTTTCACTATCCAACTTTTCTAAAGATTGATGATGCTTTTTATTCAACAAATCCACTCATTCTGGTCATTGTTTCCTTTTCTCAAATGGTACCAATGACTTACTTCTTGCTGATCCAATGTTATTTCCTCTCTCACTCAGGCTGCCTTGATATTGTTAACTATTTATTCACTACTCTTAGTGTCTAAGATGAATAATTTTCTTGCATCTCTCAAAATCAATTATTGTACTTTACACATGACTCCATCTTTGGTTCTTTGTTTCTGCCTCTATATCCAGTTCATGCTTCTGCATGTTCATGATTTCAATTTCCATTTGAGTGCCAATGGCTGCAAAATGCATGATTACCTAATATCACTTTTCATTACATTAACCTTTTGAGTTCTAAACAATTGGTGGGGTATATATACAGTTGCCGTTTTATGTGCCTATTTAGCTAAGTGTGTACGGAAATCAGTTGTAGGAACAAGAGGACCACTGAAATGCCGTCCTTTTGCACATCCCTTCAAAGTTTACCTTCTCTACAATATTATTTTCTGATCATTCTAAATCACAGTTCTTATCCTCAGATTTCCTATAACATTTCATTTTTAGCCATTGAGCTTTTGCTAACTTTTCATCTGCTCACTTCCTTTACCCAATCGTATTGTAAATTCATGGGTAGCAAAAATTGTATCCTCTACCATTATATCCCCTTGAGTGCCCTTCACTGGGCAATGGGTAGGTACTCATTAAATACTCATTGAAAACTTTTTAATCATATTGGTGGGATTTTCCCCATACTTTGGATTCAATTCAAACATCATTTAATACATATCCTTTCTTAGTAAAAAAAATTACAAACTAAGACTTTTTAATCTGGTTACTGGCCTTTAATTATGCTAACTGCCACTACTAAGTTGCATGACTGAGCCAAAGAAAACACTGACTGTTGGTTATTTTCTGACTTGTGATTGATGAAATGTTATTAAGTAACATTAGGTCATATTCTTTGTCAGAATGTGACTTGGTATTTGGCAGCTACACCATCAATTAGCAATACTGCTGATAACCTCTATTTTATATAGCAAGCAATTTGTTTTTCCATATAAGCTGGGAGAAGGAGAGAAGGAAATGATAGTCGCTCATTGCCACAAGTCATCTGTAGTAAGAATACTAGATTAAAAAAAAAAATTCTTTAAAGCTTTTTTAAAAAAATCTTTAAAATATCTATGTGGTTAACTACATTTTTAGGCATGCATACATGGCCATCTTGGTAGGATTTCTGATCTATCATTAAGTATTAATTTATTTTTATTGCCCACTTTTAATCTAGCTATTTGATGCTTCATTTCTTACCTAAAACTTTTGAATCAGAGTCAAATATCCATGTCTCCATACCAAGGTTCCAGGAGCATTCACATTGCCAAACCAGAATTGCTAACTTAACTTCTTTTCCCCTCCTTTTCTGAAATACATTCTACTGAAGTAAATTCAGACCTCAATGCTTTTATCCCAAGTACTAAAAAAAGGAAAAAAAGTATTTATTTAATATCTACTATGTGCCAAGTAATATGGTGGCCATTTCTCAGAAATTAATAAACAATAAATGAAAAACATAGGCCCTGAATAACTCATACCAAAACAATATGTAGCTCATTAGGTACCAATCTAGTTTTCAATCTTCAGTCTTTTTCATTCCCAACTTTAATTTCCAACTATTGCTCTACCACTAACACAGACCTAGTCTTCCCTTTATACATAATTAGAACCATAATTGATATTGCTCCTCTAGGGCATACATTCAGCAATAACTTTTATGACCATGTACTAGTAAAAGGCCATAGTGATACTGCATTGGCATAGAAGTAACTCAAAAAGTCTAAGAGAGTAAACTGTTTTTCAGTGTTTTTCAGTGTTCTGAGTAACTTATAATTAACATGCAATCAATAAGGAGAATCATCTACTTTGGAATTAGACTGTTAAAATCATCTGCATTAGTGGCATAAGTCCAGTTCTGCTTCTCCTCTAAAGATAAGAATTTTAGAGGTTTTCCACTTATCTAATATTGTTTTTATATTTACCAAAACTGTCAGTTGGTGTGGGGAAATATAAATTCCATATGGATTTCTAGAGTAGATAGAACATATCCCAAGCTTCAAAAATAAACATACGTATAGAAGTATGCGGGAAGAAGAAAGAGCTTTTTTTGATGGAAACTGAAACATATTGGGTAAATAATAAACTCCAAAAGTCCTTCTAAGGAGTCACTATTTTTAAAATCCCTAAACTAACTGATAAGAAAATAAAAGATTAAGGCTTAAAGTCAGATTTACAAAATCTAACATGCTGCTATAATTGATTTAATGTTTTCTATACAAGTGAACACATTTTACAGAGACAGTTGGGCATTATTATTAACCTTTACTTCTTAGTACACAAGGAGCCAAGTAATAAATATTAGTCAACTATTCTAAGACTCAACCCTATCAGTAGCCCCATTTTGCTATGCCTATAGATGTATGTGTATTTTTATTGGTAATCCAGGCATAGATCCAATGCACGGTCATACATGAATTTACAGAATATAATGTAGTCCAAAAGAGAAAGGAGTATAATGTGCAGTGAAAACCAAGGCATTCCATGTAATTTGGAAAAAAAAAGTGCACTTTTCTGAATTACATCTGTGTTCAAATTCTAAATTAAAGTTGAACAGCTTTAAACCACTATTTGAGAACAACAGTGGAAAACCAGACCCAGGCAGTAACATTTAAAAATAATGTGGACACATTTTTATGCATTTATTTCCAAATATGCCCTGTATAAAAGTACACCTATCTTTTGCTTAATAATTTTAATTTGTTCCTGAAACTCTTCTGCTAGGTGAAAATTTATTAAATGAAGAAACATTCTCATTAATCCTAATGGGAAAAATTTATAGATATCCCATCCCACACAAGGTACCCAAACAGTTCTTATAGGTAGTATAATGTATCAATTGAATGAAAACAAATTTATATAAGTTATAAAAAATTTGAACATAAATAATACATTTTGTACATAAAAAGTAAGGTAATTGAGGTTTATTTTATTCACCAAAGAAAAGAATACTTGGTAATGGTTTAAGATTGGTGGAATTTGTGGAAGAGGGTTACAAAGGAGTCATCCTTCAGAAGATGATAGAAACTCAAGTAACTAACTTCTCTCAGCAGGTCTTCAAAATAAGTCCCATGTGCTTGATAACAGCCCTAAGGCCTTTTTTTTTTTTTTAATACATGGAAATAGCATGCAGTCAAACAAACTGAGAAGTTGTAGAAGATGGTCTCTCTTCATCTCTCTTGCTGGTGTACATTTGCAAAGCAAAACTTTTTAGGTTCATCCAAATATGACATACAATCCAAATTTGTTCCAAATGACAGTCTTTGTTTTATGTGAAATGGTGAATGTAACATATCATAACATATATAGTATATGTTTGAGAGAAAAAGAAAAAGTATATATGGAATCATTGTCCAGAAAGTGTTATAACTTTTTAAGGGCCATTAAGCAAAAAATGATGAACTGAACATCCCTTATGTGGAATCAGTCTATATAATTATGCTATAATCAGAAGAAGCATACAGCAATTCAGATGAAAGGTGATGGGGCTCAAATCAGACTGGCAACTGTGGCAATAATGAGAAATGCCTGATTATGAATATCTTTGTATGTTATACACAGTAGGATTTCTGAAGAATTTAAAATTGAGTATGAGAGAGAGAGATCAAGAATGACTATATGGTTTTTAGCCTGAGCAATTAGAAGGATGAAGTTGAAGGTTGGGAGTGGAGCAGATTTAGGTGAGAAAATAAGGAACTCAGTTCTGATATGAGCTTGAAAAATCCATCAGATATACAATTGGAGATGTTGGAGATGGAGGGAGAGACAGCCTGGAGATGTAAATGTGGCAGTCTTTGGCAGGTAGATGGTATTTAAAGGAATGAGACCTGGAGCACTCCACCACTGAAATGAGGAAGAAGAGAAGGAATCAACACAGGAGATAGAGAGGGGTGACTATCACGGTGGAAAGAAAATTAGGTTAGTACATGGTCCTGGGAGCCAAGAAACAAAGAAAGAAAAGGGTAAAGTGATCTACTGAGTCAAATGCTGCTGATAAGCACCCCCCCCCAAAAAAGATGAGGAATGAGAATTGATCTTTGGATTTATCAACATAGAGGTCTTTGATGACTTTGAAAGTACCGTTTCTATGGAGATTAACAAAGTCTTATTAATTTATCTTTAGTAATTGATTAGTGGTAAGTTCAATTTGTTCTTCTGGAGTTTGATGTGTTAGCCTAATTATTTCAAATAGAATAAGCAAGATCCTTATTTAAGTAACTTGAGATACCAAATTTTACTGCTTTAGCACCAATATTGAAATACAGTTTTTTTCTCTATTTCAACTAATTGTTGTGCATCTTCTATATACATTGCTCACTTTTTATATATAAAATTAAATGAGGTATATTTTATCTTACCCTCAGAAGCTTTATAACAGATGAGATATTTCATGATAACGAGCAGTATAGAAGCAGACAGGTTCAACCCTCTTCAGGAGTCCATGTTATATTGCCAATATGGGAGTATAAAATATGGGTAGTTAATGTGACCTGGTGGTAAATTTCCTCATCTGGAATAAGTGAGAAAAATTTATATTAAGATATTTAGCACAGTGCTAATATCTAATAAATGAAAGATGTTAATATCGTAACTCCCTAAAGCCTTTTAGTCACCAGTAGTGATAACACATTCCATTATAAGATAGTTTTTAAAATAATAAAACTCCATTATGAAATACAATTCAAATTTTTCTTGAATTGACATTGGCATACTGAAAATATAGTTATCGAAATATTTAATATCAGATCATGAATTTAACAAAATATTTTACCTAGTTCTTTGTCATAATTAGTACTTCACACATTTAGAGTTATCTGTATTTAACTTTACTCCAAAAACATTTTTTTTACTTATTTAGTAAATAAATAAAAACTCCTATCTATAAGGCTAGCTTTCTCATTGTATAATTTCTTCAGTTAGACCGAAATACTTATTCCCCTATAATTTCCTTCACTCTGCTATTTTACATCTGATAGACATTTGAAATTTTATTTCTGCTGTATGATATATCATGGACACTGGATTGATTTTCCTGGTTTTAAGAAACACTGATGCCTCCTTTAAAAATTTTTACAATTTTTTAGTGTGCACTGTTTATTTTACTGTGTGGCTGACAAAAATAGTACAAATTAATCTATAGAATATCAGTAGTTTATTAAGATTTGAACATAGAAAGAATCTTCTGACAGGGCTGATGAGGTATGTGGTTGTCCTAATTATACAATGTGCTAGAGGGTTTTCTATAAAGGGCCTATAGATAGTAAATACTTTAGGCCTTATGGTCCAGACAGTCTCTGTTACCATTCCAAAAACAGCCATAGGTAATATATAAACAAATAAGCAGAGCTTTATTCCAATAAAACCATATTTATAAAATTGGTGGCCATTCAGAAAGGGCCATAGGCCATAATTTGCCAACCCTTCTCTAGAGAACCAAATTTTTAGCTAGGCTATGACCTTCACATTAGACTGGGCTACTTTAGTGGCACATACTCTTTTAACATTAATAGATTCAGAACTGAAAGAAGAACAACAGAAGTTCATTCAACCATACCCTCAAAGTGCATGCTGTAGATGACCTCGTGAGCATAAAACTATCATATTAAAAGTTATTTTGGATTCTTCAGAAAGTAAACTAATTTGTATATAATTCAAGAAATGTTTGTGTATAAAGAAATCTTTAGAGAAGAATATTTAAAGCTTTTCTTCACTGTAACTAATAAGTTTAAGTTCACATCCTTATAAATTAGTATCTTTTATTTTAAATTTTATTTTAAACAGAAAATTCCTGTGATTTTTTTTTTTCAATTCAAGAGGTATATAGGGAGGGAAAGGTGACATGCAGAATTTTGACATTGCTAGGATGTGATTTATTTAGGGATGTTTGCAAGGTTCATCAAAAACATAATTTTAAAATGGGATTTTAGAAATGGAGAAAATTAATAACTGTTATAAAAATAAATTAGTCTACTAAAACAGAGGAAGCGATAACTCCTTTTAAAAAGTAAAGGGAATCAGGGGCACCTGGGTGGCTCAGTCGGTTGAGTGGCCAACTCTTGATTTCAGCTCAGGTCATGATCTCAGGGTCCTGGGATCAAGCCCCCTTGTAGGGCTCTGCACTCAGAGGGGAGTTTACTTCAGGATTCTCTCCCTTCCTCTGCCCCTCCCCACCTGCTCTTTCTCTCTCAGATAAATAAATACATAAATACATCTTAAAAAAAAAAAAGGAAAGGGAATCAGTGTGATTAGATATAGCAGGTGGAAAAAGATGCAAAACCCACAGGTCATGGGCAGAGAAGAGAGGGTTCCCGCTGGAGCTGGAGAATAAAGCAAAGGAATGTATTTTCAAATAGATAATGATATTGATATTTTGTTTTTATTATCATCAGTTATAGAAATTTAAGTACGATTTAATGCCAACACAGAAAAACTGTGTTATTGATTAGTGTGCACATCAAAACAATCTATTTGAGAAAAAGGAGGTAGTAAGATCTCCCTTCAAAAAGTTCTTTGTTGTAAATCTCCTTCAGACAGTGTTTTTTGATTAGGGTCTAAACTCAGGCTGAACACTGCCAACCATGATAAACACAGAACAATTAAGTTTGGGAAATTGTATGAGTCAATGGACAAAAAAACGTATCCTATTAAAACCATTCTAGTGGATTATTTTCTGAATGCTAAGATATGTAAAATATGTTTACCCAAAAAGGCTTAAAATGCGCATTTTAATGTGACTATTTAACCAATTTCTTTCTTTGTTAAATTTCCATAATTCACTTAGACATTGAAAAAAACTAAGGAAACGTTAATTTGGAGAAGTGCATATATACAATTTATCAGTAGAATAAGACCTATGGAGACTTAGACACCAAAGTTCATCAGAGAGCGGGCTTTAACATACAAATGAGAACAGAATTTTTCAGAAAAGCCAGAGTTAATTTTTGACAGTTTGCTGGATATAATTAAATAAAGTGGGATTACTAATAGCTAGTAAGGAATGTTGATGTGAAGTTTACTCACATGCATTTTGTTGTGATTGATATTTTATTACACATTATTTTTCATTTTCAAATTTTATGATAGTTTAATATTTGGATAATTTCCTTACAACTTTCTCAAGACTGCCACTAACTTTATCAGCAGCTATTCCGGAGACATGTGCCTGCCAGGGCTCCAGCTGATTATACCAGGTAATAGAGTAAGTGGGTAGTCAACAAGGTGCCAATGGTAACATTTATCGCATTAGTGGAGGTCAGTTAAAATTGGAGGTGGAGAAAGACAGAAATGGAAATTAAATAAAAGATGAAAGACTATGGAAAAGATAGGATTCCATCCCAGACTGCTTCACTGTCTTTAACCCTTTGTTCCCACTTTGCCTACATCACTGAGGAGGCAGATGGTAGGATTATGCCAAATAAGTAGAGGCATTAGAGTTGAAGGGTCGGGGTGAAGAATAAAAGAAGGAATCAATTTTATATAAGCTTTACTGGTGACCTAAATCCTACCTACAGATCCCTGTTATTTAAAAGGAGATGGAAGACTGACTTTTCTACTAAAATGTTGTTTATTAATTTCTTTTATTCATTCAATAAATATTTGTAGAGCATTTACCATGTGGTAGATATTATTTTTTTAAGATTTTATTTATTTATTTGACAGAAAGAGAGAGAGCACAAGCAGAGGGAGAAGCAGGCAAGGGGAGAAGCAGGCTCCCCACTGAGCAAGGAGCCCAATGTGGGGCTTGATCCCCGGACCCTGGGATCATGACCTGAGCCGCAGGCTGACGCTTAATGACTAAGCCACTCAGGCACCCCTGTGGTAGATATTATTTTGGGTATCAGAGTTACAACAGAGAGCAAAAACTAGACAAAAATCTCCACCTTCATGCAGGCTCTTACACAGTAAGTTAAATTAAGAAAACGTATATTTTATTAAACAAAAGATTTTTTTAAAGCTCAAGATTCTCACAGGCCAGAACATAAAATTTTTACTAAATAGAAAGCTATGCCCTTTATTTATTTTCTACCTGAAGCTGAATTTCTATAGGAAGAGTCTGATTGGCAGGAGAATTGCAGGTAACTTGTTTCTGAATTAATCCTAGAAAAAGTTAATTATTTTCTCACTGAAATTTTCTATCCTATTGAGTTGACATTTTTTTTACATAGCACTGATTTTAGAGAGGGACCTGGATGTTTCTGTTCAAACATGCTTGAGGAAGAGGTTTTCAAAAATATTATGGTGTGGTAAAGAAGGATTTTAATCATTCAGTTGACATTTATATAGGGTCTATGGGTATTATTAAGTGTAATTGAAAATATAACTATTTTGTGTTTAATCTCAAGTTTGAAAAGAAATTTAAGAAGCAAAAGGCAACAGTTCTTGGTGCTAACCTTTTCAAAACTAAGAAGGACAAAAGCTAAATAGTTAAAATGTAGAAAAAAAACACATTAATCTTCAAATTAGTTGACCAAAGTTCATATTCTAGCCTGTGATTTTGGACTATTCATTTCAAGTTCTGAAACTCAGGGTTTTCATCTGTACAGTAGTGATAATAATACCTGTTCTTCCTCAAGGAGTTGATGTGAGAGAAGATCAAAGACATAAAGGAGGTGAATATGTTTTTATTAACACTAAAGTCCTAAATAAATTTTAAAAAATTGTCTTCAATCTATAAAAGACTACTGCTGAGTATAATGTAATGAGAGCAATTTATTCATTTTGAGTCAGATATTAAATGTTTTTGTTTTTTTAAGCTTTTTTCACTTGCTCATTTCTTATTTCTAATGTGACCCCTATGTAGACAAAAGACAAAACATAATAGCAAAATGAGATCAAATTAATGTTTGTCGTTCAGACATATTTATTGATTTTTAGCTTCCTTTTCTATTTTGCTTTTCAGAAGACATGAGGGATCATTTCCCTTGACTTTTACGAAGACATCTTGTTCCTATGTCAAGCAGTAACACTTATTGTAATTCTCTTCACAGATCCTTTAGGATGCTTGGCTTAGCTTTGGGGTGAGCCAATTGCATTTTAATGGAATGATATTTAAACTTCATTTCAAAGTCCTAATTCCAAGAATTAAAGTAAATGCTCTGGAAATCCTCTGATGTACTTTTTTTTTTTTCCCTCCCTCGTATTTCTTTCTTTGTGTTTATAGCCGGCTTCCTCTTAATACTTCACACTTCACTTTTCCCTCCTGTTAATGATATTAGATGAACAGTAAAGACCTTTCTTTTATTCTTATAGATATAATTTTGCAAAATTAATTATAATTAAGCAGATTTATTGGAAGGTATGAAAATCAATCATTTATAACAGAAATCCACTAGACAAAAATCTTGTAGTGGAAAAGTTTCTGTGGACACTTAGGGAGTTTCTTTTTTTTTTAAGATTTCATTTATTTATTAGAGAGACAGATAGAGCACAAGTAGGGGGAGGGGCAGAGGGAGATGGAGAAGCAGGGAGCCCGACATGGGGCTCAATCCCAGGACCCTGAGATCATGACCTGAGCCAAAGGCAGACACTTAACCAACTGAGCCACCCAGGTGCCCCATTTGGGGAATTTCTGACAATCCACAGCTTAAGCAAATTGGCCATTCTCCTGAAATTTCACTTTAATAAAATTTACTTTAGTGTTTACTAATAATGGTGGTTTCAGTATTTAATTGTTCAAAACTTTGTCTTTGTTAGCAATTTAATGTTTTGTAAACAGTGTGAGATTGATAAGTTAGCTGAGGAAAATCCTTAAGTTTTACTTTGTTGTTGATTTTCTGTATCTTTTTTTTAAAAATGACAAGCTTTGGGGTGTCTGTGTGGCTTAGTCGGTTAAGTGTTCAACTCCTGATTTCATCTCAGGTCATGATCTCAGGGTCATGAGATCGAGCCCCACATTGGGCTCCACACTGGGCATGGAGCCTGCTTAAGATTCTCTCTCTCCCTCTCCCTCTGCCCTACCTCCACTTAGGCTCTCTCTCTTAAAAAAAAAAAAAAAAAATCTTGTATTTTTCTGGGATGGATTGTTAACAAAATTGTGAAGTAGATAAAGTTACTCTTCAGTGAAACCTAAAACTCTCCAAAAGCAACCTCAGCCCCTCCTTTTGGCCTCTGCTCCATTTCATTCAGAAAATCCAATTTGGTTAGGCCAGCTTGCTGAGTATGAATCCTGCTCTGAGTGATCTTGTCCATCTGTAAGACGGGATTAATAATAAAACTTACCTGTTACAATTGCCATAAAGATTAAATGATTTAATAAGTGTAAAGCACTTAGGAAAAGCCTGACACAGGGTGTCATAACCCATTATCATAGTAAGCATTAGTACTAGGGCCTTCAAGCTCAGGCAACCAGAACTCCCTCTCCATGACTTTCCAGATGACCTGCCCTCCCTAGAGGCACTCACTCTCCGCTCTTCTAAGTTCCCTGCTTTATTCTGCCAGGGATGTGATACGCAATGACTAACATGATAAAGTGATTGCCCAGGGATGAAAATGATTGATAAAAGCCAACTTGGAAAGAATGAGCGCTATGGGGCTTGAGAAACCTGGGTTTAAATCCCCTATGATTTAAGGTCAATTATCCTCTTTTAGGTATAGTGCCTTCAACTGAAAAATTAAGAAAAGGGTTGTTATCACATACCGGGAATCCTATGGATTCCATCACAAAAACTGATCCACTCTGAGGGACATAACACATTTATTACAGGGATTAGACCTTGTGGGATTGTGGGAGCTGGGGGGGCAGCCGGTTTAAGTGTGCTGCTCCAGTATCTGGAGGTGTGCCTGCAGTGGGCAAGGCCAGCAGCGAAGGGAAGATGGATGTGAAGTGTGGGGAGCAAGGACAAACTGCAGCCTACGGAGATGAGCTGGAGTCCATGAGGCCACACTGGGCCCTGCCTCTGCCTTTCGCTGGCACTGGTATCCATGTCTCACTGTCTCTAAGCCTCCAACTTTGAAGATGTTGAGCAGATGTGGCCATGGAGCGACACCTGAAACTAGCCCAGAACCGGGGACCCCAGTAGAGGATCCGGTGAGAGCTGCCGGAGCTGTCGACCCTGAGTTGTTGTTGTGTACAAGCTGAGCCAGCAGATCCAGGACACCGTGTGGGAGCTGCACCAGCATGGGAGCCTACAGGAGACTTCCCAGCGGAAATATGGCTGCCTCCTGATGTTTACACAGGTTACACTCATGGCCTATCCTAGTCCAAACCCAGGCAGGGAAAGGAATTCTCAAAACAGTAATCCAGCCTAGCTAAATTGTCACCCGATAAACCCACCACGCTGGTGTGACACTGTTAAAGCTGCATACACTCTATCTTAGAGGTGTGTAAGATTATAGCTCCCCCATGTTCTACAACAGACTTCTTCTTGCTCCTGAGACTGAATCACACCACGCTGAAAGGAGGAAGGACATAAGCTTGTCAATGAAAAGTGCCTTCCTTTGGTTTAGACTGTCTCTTGGCGGGGCGGGGCCGGGGGGTGGGGTTGTTAAAATATCTTTTAGGTAAATGCTTAGTGTTTAAGAGTATCTTCATCAACCCATCCCCACCCAGGACTTGTTCCCTTCACTCCTCCTTCTAACCAAGATGGCATCTCTGTATGAGATCGAGTTTATAAGATCAAGTAAAAATAGAGCAGGGTATAGGCCTCAGATTCATAGGGACCCACTGAGTATGGTGCTGGTACCTGCCACTGAAATCTGAGTCTGTGACACTTGTGGCCTAATTTTAGCACAGTTAAGGCCTTGTAGGGTGACCAACTCATTCTGGTTTTTTCAGGGTTGTCCCAGTTTTGAAACTGAAAGTGCTCAGTCCCAGGCAAATCCAACCGATTGGTTATCCTCGGGCTTGATGTTCCTCCCCCTGGCTCCACTCTTTTTAGTGTTACAAATAGTCAGAATGGTTCTTTCTTGGTCCACCTCACGCCATGTCTGCCCTACAGTTTCTGTCTCAGGGTCACCTACTCCTCCTCCGTGGCAACCACCATTATCTCTCTACACATCTAATTTTCAGGTGCCACTTGGAGCACCTGACAACTTCTAAATCCATTTTGTACTGCAGAGAAGCAGAGGAAAATTAGGGAGGTGAGGATGCTGTTTCAAGTCCTGAGCATTTATTTCCAAGGGAGTTTGAAAATATTCAGTTTTCTCCTTAGATGATAAATGTTTCCCTAGATGATAAACCACATGGCAGGGCTTAAATGACGGAAGTCAGAGTTAGATTGGGACAAAATTACTCAATGTTTGTAAATATTATGCTTCTTTACAAATATGCCTTTCCGCTCTTCTTTTTGTTTCCTTGGGATGTTTACTAGAGTGTTCTGTTGTTGCTGCTCTGATAAAATAAAAAAGACAAATGTATAATAATCTTTAGATTACCTGTTTGATAAGGAACTCTTTTTGAGAAGAAGGCCTTTATGATAGTGCTTTTTAAATGACAAAACAAAAACTACACACTTTGCTGATATATGACCATACATACCTCTTTGAGAATGTTTTACTGTGGTCAAGCCCAGAGTTTGGGTGTCATCAGAAATAGGAGGTCCAGGTAAACCATTGCAAAAGAGAGGAAAAGTGTATTTTAGTAATACCTTGCCCTTATGTGTTATTTTTCCCATTGTAAATAGAATTCAAATCTCTTGTCACAACTCAGTAATAACTAATATTTACATGAAAAGAACAATTAGCCAGATATTTTATGTATATACTAACTCATCTAATATCCCTCCTACAAACCTCTGTGTTAACATACGAACAAAATAAGGCACATGGAAGTGAAGTGACATGCTCAAGGACACACTTAAGGAGATGGCCGAACCATGATTAAAAAGAGGTGGTAACTGGTGGCTCAGTCAGTTAAGCTTCTGCCTTTGACTCAGGTCATGATCCCAGGGTCCCAGGATCGAGTCCCACATTGGGCTCCCTGCTCAGTGGGGAGTCTGCTTCTCCCTCTACCCCTGTCCCCTGCTCATGATCTCTCTCTCACACACACACTCTCTCTCTCAAATAAATAAATAAAATCTTTAAAAAAACAAAAAACAAAAGAGGTGGTATAGTGGTTGAATGGTGGCTTGCAAAAAATATATATCCACATCCTAACACCCAGAACCTATGAATATGACCTTATTTGGGGAAAAAAAAGTGGCGGGACTTTGCAGAGGTACTTAAACTAAGGATCTTGAGATGAAGGGAGGTGGGTGAGGGGATGGGCTAAATCGGTTATGGCATTAAGGAGGGCACTTGTGATGAGCACTGGTTGTTGTATGTAAGTGATGAGTTGCTAGATTCTACTCTTGAAACTAATATTACACTGTATGTTAACTAACTAGAATTTAAATAAAAACTTGAAACATAAAAAAACATTAAAAAAACCCAATTCTGATAGACAACATAACATTGAAAAAAAACAATAAAAATAACAATAATGTTACCCATATAAATATGATATTGATGAAGGCTTTGAAAACCATAATTATTTCTATACTATGATTTTTTAATTTGTTTAATATCTTATTATTAAAAGATAAAAAATTCTCTAGAAATTAGGTCCAAAGTTATTTACTCTATAGAGCTAAATACTTGAAATAAGTTCATAGCTCTGATCATTTTTAACTGTTCCACTTTACTTTGCTCATGTATTTCAGATAAATGATTTTCATAACACCACACACACACACTCACACATACACACACACACACACGCACCTGAGATGAGACTATCTGGATTACCCAGGTGGGCCCTAATTCCAATGACAAGTGTCCTTGTAAGAGACACACAGAGAAGAGACAAGGAAGAGGAGGAGGCAATGTGACCATGGAGGCAGAGGGTGGCATGAGACAGCCACAGCCCAGGATTGCCTGAAGTCACCAGATGGTGGGAGAGGCAAGGAAGAAACCTTCCCTAGAGACTTCAGAGGGAGATGGTCCTGCTGACACTTTGAGCTCAGACTTCTGGTCTCCAGAACTGTGAGAAAATAAATTTCTGTTGTAAATCACCCAGTTTATGGTAGTTTCTTGGGACAGTCCTAGGACACTAATATAGGTGGTCTGATTCTACAGTCTGTTCTCAATCCCCGAGCAATACTGAATCTCAAACGGCCAGTCCCCGGCATTTGAAACTTCCATTACTCTTGCCCAGGGTATTTGCTTCTCCATATTTGCTTGACCACACTTTCACATTATACTGTAGTGTAAACTTTGTGATAAATCATGTGACCATATATGTGTAGGTTGATTAGATTCTTTTTTATTGTGTAGCCTACATAAAATTTTGGATAAAAATTAAACTTATCAAGGGGCGCCTGGGTGGCTCAGTCGTTAAGCGTCTGCCTTTGGCTCAGGTCATGATCCCAGGGTCCTGGGATCAAGCCCCGCATCAGGCTCCCTGCTCAGCAGGAGGCCTGCTTCTCCCTCTCCCACTCCCCCTGCTTGTGTTCCCTCTCTCGGTGTGTTTCTCTCTGTCAAATAAATAAATAAAATCTTTAAAAGAAAAAAAAAGCTTATCAAAGTGATTCTTATATCCTCAAAGAGGGTAATATTTTCCCACAACAGAGAATGTGAAATCCACTAATGAACACACAGACATGTGATAGACAGATAGACCTTTGCACACACACACACAGGTATCTAGACATCTATCCTCTCTCAATCACAAATTAACTTTTGTTAATTCATTAGGTAAATATTGTTCCCTTGTTGCTCCTCTATTTAGCATGTCTTTGACTTAATGAAATCAACCTTTTGTTTATTTCTTAGTTATTTGTATGTCTTTCCTGTAAGTGCTCTTTGCTCATTTCTTTGTTAGGAATTTAATAATTTTCTTAAAGATATAACCTGCCTACTTATTACTTATTTTTGCTTTATTTTATTGTTAATATCCAGAAGTTTTAAAAGTAATGTAGCCAAACCTACTGAGATTTTTCTCTAGTTTCTTCAGAATGATTTCCAGAAATTTCAATATTTAATTATTTAATACATGTGGGACTTATCCAAGCAAATGGAGATTGGTCAAAACTGAAATGGATTCTGCTCTAAATATGCAAGTAATTTTCCTCACATCATTTACTGAATACACACATACCTTGGAGATATTGCGAGTTTGGTTCCAGACCACTGCAATAAAGTGAATATCACAATAAAGGAAGTCAAATAATTTTTTTTATTTCCTAGTGCATATAAAAGTTATGTCTACAATATACTGTAGTCTATTAAGTGGGCAATAGCATTATGTCTAAAAAATAATGTACATACCTTAATTAAAAAATGTGTTATTGCAAAAAAATGCTAACCATCATCTGAGCTTTCAGCGAGTCATAATCACTGATCACAGATCATGATAACAAATATTGTAATAATGAAAAAGTTTGAAATATGGGAAAATTATCAAAATGTGATGCAGAGATATGAAGTGAGCAAATGCTATTGGAAAAAATGGCACCAATAGACTTATTCAACGCAGGGTTGCCACAGACTTTCAAT
This sequence comes from Halichoerus grypus, assembly GCF_964656455.1. Lineage (NCBI taxonomy): Eukaryota > Metazoa > Chordata > Mammalia > Carnivora > Phocidae > Halichoerus > Halichoerus grypus. The sequence continues at coordinate 108,726,556 of NC_135717.1, forward strand.
CAGTAGAAAACACTATCTGTGAAGCACAATAAAATGACGTATGCCTATACTCTACTTCTTTCCCAATATCTGTGCTGGATACTAGGGTTAGATAATATAGGAAGTCTTGGGTCAGGGTTAACTCTTGTAGTATTTGTGTGGAACCCAATCCTCTATCTAATTAATTCCCTCTCCTTTCAATCTCCACGCCCCGCCCCCCCAAAATCCTCCAGGTTCTATACTGTATCTTGGAGGCTTAGGGTATCTCCACAGCCCAGAGGAATGTTCTGTATGTCTGTGTTCTGTCTTTCTCTCTCAGCTTCTCTTAATATTTTATGTATGCCTTTTATTTAGCTATACTACCCATAGTAGAAAAATTAACAAAGAGAAATAATTTGTATAATTTTTAGGAGCTCTCTCTGGCTATGAAAAATAGAACTGATAAATAGCTATAGAAATTATCCTCTCATAGCAAATGTTCAGCAGACTTAATAGAAGACAAAGTCAGGTAGAGAGCCTATTTGCTTTTTCTGGTTTTAATTTAAGTATGGATTAAATTAATCAATTTCATACCTAAATGTCTCTATAGTCATTATATGAATCTACTGTAAGTAAGTATAATTAATGCAGTCATTTTTGGGGAAATATGCTTTGGTGATATGCAGGCATGCAAATTGAATTAGAACTACTACGAAGAGATTAAAAGAGAAGTTGTTAAATGGATATGAATGCAGTGAGGCCTCCCTGTGGTTTTCTTTCCTTTTCCCTCCCCTCCCCTCCATTCTCCTGCCCTTCATTTCTTGTCTCCCATTCTGTTTTTTCTTTTATTTTCCTCTTGTTTTCATAAGAAACAGAGAATTGAATTAATCATAATCCTTGGTTCATGATACATCATCATCAGTCTGTGCAATGCCCTTTGTTTTCTTTTCTCTTCCTCCTCCGTGTTTTTGTTGTTTCTATTTCACTCCCCACTGCCATTTCTTTCCTTCCATAGTCACCTGCTCTAATGCACTTAATATGTGTTTTTGGAAATATATATATATAGATTTAAGTATGGATATATATCCTTGAAAAATATATGTTATTTTATGAATGTATCTGGTTTTTATTTTTAAAAATGGTATTCTGCTACAGTTATGCTTATGGTTATTTTTTACCTCAATGTGTGGCTTTGGGCCCAGCTGTATGCTATAGGTATATGTAGATCATTTCTTTTGCCTACTGCAGAGCCCACAGGCGATTCCTACCACACTTTTCCCCTCTCTCCTGGAGATGAACACCTAGGTTTCCCATAACTCCCTGGTCCCCAGACAAAGCTGCACCAAACCTCCTGGATCAGCCTGTGGAAGAGGCTCCCAGGAGAAGGTTTGCTGGGGCATAAGTGCTGTCAGATTATTCTCCAGATTTGTAGGCTTGTATTTCTTAGTATTTTGGCAAGACTCACATTAATTTGAAAATCTGGTTTTGTGCCAACATTTAGGAGCAGGTTAAATTTTATAACAGTGAGAAAAGTCAAAAAGAAAGCTAATGTTTAAGGCACTTTAATATACAATGTTCTTTTAGACTATTTAACTGAAAAACAGCAGTTTTGAGAATAGTGCATGCAGTATTTAGTTTTATCCATATTTATTGATGTGGGCCAGATTTTAGGAAAAACATTTAAATTAATTTTATTTCATAGCATTTTAACAGGGATTACATATTGTATGATTTATAGAATAACTCAAAATTTTATGATTGTGTTACAGTTTACATTTACAAAGCCCTAAGATAAATTGTTTCCCCAGAGAAAACAAGAGCTGCCATTTATTAAACACCTCCTATATGTCAGAGAAATAAGCACTATTTCATTATTCTTCAACAATCACTGTGTAGGAGTCATTGTTTTGCTCATTTTACAGGTATAAAAATTAATATTCGGAAAGGTGAAATCATTTCCCACAATATTGCATAGCTGGTATATAAAGGAGCTAGGATTCAGTTCAGGGACTACATTAACTACAAAAACTTAGTCTTCACTAGGGATTTCCAAAAAAAAAAAAAAAAAAAAAAAAAAAAGATGGTGTAGTGGATAGCATAAAGATAGTTCGGCTTAGTGGTTAAGAACAGAGTCTCTAAAGCTAAATGTCCAAGTATGAATCCCAGTGTTGCCTCTTAAGAACTCCAAAATCTTGAGCAAGTCACTCAAACTCTCTAGGTCTCAGTTTCCTTGTCTGTAAAACAAAGATGATGACAATAATAATACCTACCTCCTAGAGTTGTTTTGACTTGTAAATGACTAAAATACATTTAAAGCTTAGCACAGCTTCTGGAACATAGTAAGCAGTCAATTAATTACAACCTGATTTTTTTTCAAAGAGGACTGCTTTTGTTCAGACATTTGTTTCTGTTAGAACCCTGCTCACCCAGGAGAAGCTGAGTACATCTTAGCTTCATGTGTGGGTCCTGGTCAGTCTGAGTCAATCAACATAATGACATGACCTTTGCTGGTGACTGGTTCTGGAATGCTCTAATGTGCAATTATGGACAATGAGACTCAAGATTTTGGGGGTGGTGGGGGTGGGGCTGGGAGATGGATTCTGGGGAAGCTCTTTGCTTGCTTTTCTGGGAAAAACTCCCTCCGTGAGCCCTCAACAGAACACTGAAAATTAGTGGCACCCATTCTTCAGCCATGAGGGGAACCAGCCTTAGAAGTCAGCCAGGGTCATAATAGGACACAACCCGAGTCACTGACGGCATCCTGAAGCCACTGGATGAACCCCAGCCTAACCCAGCTCTAGACCCCAACCTTTTGTTTAGACCAGCATGAGTTGAATTTTTGGTAGGGTGGATTGCTGAAATTTGTATTCATGTGTCTGTAAACAGATCATGAATTAATATCATCCCTTTTCCTAGCTCTGAGATTTTAGTGATTAGGGGCATGAACTACTTCGTTTTTCCTGAGTTTATTGAGGGAGAATTCAGTTGCCACAGGAAATCAAGTTAAGTTGGAATGACAGATGTGAAGAAGTTTTCCTAGGAAAGTTTGAGTTGTTGATAAAGATTCTTGGAAATAGAAGAGGGATTACACAGGAGGGCATTGTGAAAACAGCTGAAAATGGGTTAAAAAGATAAGCAACTGTGATCAAAAATTTTTAAAAAGAAAGAAACTGAGTCAGAAAGGATTGAGGGAAAACAGTTAATCCAACAGGCTTGTAACTTAGATGGTGATTATGGATTAGGCAACATGGAGCTAGGAGGTGGACAAGAAGCACATGAGTGGAATTAATCAACCTCTCTATTACAATCAGAAACTTGGTGTGCAGCTGTGGAATGACTCTGCAAATGAATACTTTAATCATAACCTTAACTATGAACCAAAATTGCACATAATTTAAACTATCATATTTATTTAACATTAAATAAACTTTTGCTGAATACTGCATTGTGAATACAAAGTTGTGTAAAAAATTGTTCTTCATAAAAAGTACAATTTTAGCACAGCATATATCAAATAAAGGTAAATGATATCACAAAACTGGTGAAAAAGATTTGCAACATAAATGAAAGATTGTTCTTGGGGGTTTCAACAAACCAGATGGAAAACTCCAGAAGGAAGAAAGTGGTTTCCCTAGCTCATGTTCAAACTTGCACTCAGTGGTACACTCTTCTCTCTAGGCACCTAACAAGAAATACAGATTTATTTAATGGATGTGGTGAGATATGTACAAAACAAAGACTCATTTCTTCTCTTCTCAAAATAAGAGCGATAATTGATAATTTATGTTTTAAAATCCTCTTGCAAAGAATAACATATGCTCTTCTTTCCTCAACTTTTAAAGATAGATGATCATAAACAAAACTTAACAATGTTATACAGGCAGATAAAAATTAGTATCCTCAGTAGATAAAGGCTCATATATCAATTACAAAAAAAAAAAACAACCCTCAAATATTATGATAAAAATGTGAAGGGTAAATCCCATGAAGGAATACCCGTGGACAATAATCATTAAAAACATTCAACTCCACTGGTAAACAAAGAAATGCAGATTAAAATAACATGATGAGATTTTTTTCTTTCTTTTTTTCTTTGGAGGGAGGACATTCAGTGTGGTGGGACATGTATATTCACACACTGCTCTCTATGTATAATTGTTACAATATTTCCGGAGTGCAATAACGAGGGCAAACACTTATATAATATTAACTGTGCTTCAAGGTTCTATGTCACGTTTATTACACAGTCTCACAACAATCCAATGAGGGAGGAGTAATCATTATTCTCATTTCACAGATGATAAGAAACTAAGTGAGGGAAAAGTTAACTAAACTTGTTAAGACTAAGCCATTTGGTGGCAATGTTGGGATTTACTTTACCCTAATAAAGAATAGGATACCCTGAATTTGGGAGCTTAGAATTTAAACTTGCTTCACACATCATGCTGTAGTATATGATCATATTGTAATATAATGATGAATGGTTATTAAGGCATTCAAAACGTAGATATTTTGACCAATAATTTGGGAGCTTTCACTAAGCAACAAATTGATTTAATGAACTTACCATATTCACAACTTTGTTGAAATCTGAAAGTTTTGGGAAATATCTAGAAGATATTAAAATTACGTAAAATCTTCATTGAAGACCTAAACACAAACTAAGGTTTCAACCAATATATATTTTTATTAAGCCAGGACTCAAGGAATTGAGGCAATTGGTCTATTATACAGAAAACCTCAGCTATTTGGAAAAAAAAAAAGAAAAGATAAGAAACCTCTCAGCTATTTGAGATCAGCTATGTAGGACAAAATGATCTAAAAATACAACCCCACTGGCGTTACAAAGAATAAGGTCAATATTCTCATTCATACCAATTACTCAAAGACTTCTAATAAATATGGTTCTAGAATTTTCCTCCTTAGAGAAAGGAAAAAGTGGTAGCCTTTAAACACTTGAATTCAAATAGACACAATTATAGCATTCACATATTAGTTTCGATAGTGCATTTTATCCTAAAACAATTCCATAGTAGATGTAGGGGGGAAAGTCTTTACAGAGTAGTGTTTAAAAGTGAGGGTTCTTTAATGAGGCAGGTTTTGGTTTAATCCTAGGTTCTGCCACTTTCTATTTGTGTAAACTTGGACAAATTGTGGGGATAATAATACTATCTACCCAAAATGATCATTAGAGAATTGAATGAGATCGTACATGTAAAAAGCATACTGGTGTGTCTGTCACATAGGAAAGAGCTATTACATATTAGCCATTATAGCTGTTCCTGATACCTTCCCTCTTTGTCAGTGACTGTGATCCACAAGGATAGAACACAAAATCAAGCTTAATTAAATGCAGGATTTAATATGCTTTCCTGTACAGAGCATCTCTCACAACAGGCCTCTCTTAAATAGGATAGTAATGTTACCCTAAGTAATGTCTCATGGACTTTAGAAAATCAGTCTGTAGTTGATTTGAGAGTTGCCACAATTTTCAATTTAATATCTCACTTTAACTTGGTTTTCTTCAGAGTCTTCCTTGTGCTTTGTCCGATAATTCATTCCCACAGAGACTGTATAATTACTATAAATCACTTACTGTATTCTTGTACATAATAGTTTTGTTCACATCATTTTATTCCTCTTAAAGATGTCATTTGCGACTGTCATGCTGCCTCTTCTAACTCTTCATTTTGCCAAAAATCACTGAAAAGCAAAATAATAGCAAATAACTCCTAATGGCTTACACGTCAACAAACAGGGATGATTAAGGATTGATATTGCTCTATGTTCTCTGGGTTTAACTGCGTATTTTCCAAAGAGTCTAAACCCATAACCAAAGGTGTCTTTCTCTGGCATGTTATCAGTATATCTTGTAAAAATAGCTGTCTTGTTTCAATAAGCTTTCAAATACGGTTGACCCTTGAATAACATGGGTTTGAACTGCATGGTCCACTTAGATGTGGGTTTTCTACAGGACTATAAATGTAGTTTCCCTTCCTTATGATTTTCTTAATAACATTTTCTCTATCTTACTTATTATAAGGATGTCACATATGAAATCTGTGTTAATCAACTGTTTATGATATTGATAAGGCTTCCTGTCAACAGTAGGTGATAGTGGTTATGTTTTTGAGAGTCAAAAGTTTTTTTTTGTTTTTTTTTTTTTAAAGATTTTATTTATTTATCTGACAGAGAGAGACACAGCGAGAGAGAGAACACAAGCAGGGGGAGTGGGAGAGGGAGAAGCAGGCTTTCCACTGAGCAGGGAGCTCGATGCGGGGCTCGATCCCAGGACCCTGGGATCATGACCTGAGCCGAAAGCAGACGCTTAACGACTGAGCCACCCAGGCGCCCCGAGAGTCAAAAGTTTCATGTGGATTTTCAACTGTGCGGAGGTTGGCACCCCTAACTCCTGTGTTGTTCAAGGGTTAACTCAGCATCTCTTACTGTTTTTATCACGTTCAGAATTTTTAAATATTCTCAAGTTGACCCTGTTATTATCTCATGCTTTATGAACACATTTATTTATGCCACCAGTTTCAGTTCTGATCTTGGATTATGACACAAAAATGTATCATGATAACAAAAATGAATGTTAACTTCAATCACACACAGAAATGTATTCCACAGTCACTATTTTGACCTGAACTAGCTGGATATTTTTGCCTCTTCTACCAGAGGAATCTTATTTCACTATATCTTAAATTTAGGTCACCTTGAAAAAATACATATAATTATAGATTATAATACTAATTCATGACAAATGACCAGGGATTCAGGGAAAAGAATATATAAATGATGAGATTTCAAGTTTTTATAAGAGAAGATTTAAAAATTATTGTCATGTTAAAAGCACCAACTTAAGCTATATGAACATGTATGAAATAAAAATTATATATTCCAAAAATTTCTTTGAATTTCTTCAAAATTTCCCTTTCTTCCTGATTTTATGATTCCTAATCAAATGCATGAGACAACATGAAAAAAATTACACATGAGTTGCTGTGAAGTATTATCTGTGCATGGGGTGGGGAAAAAAATGATCTCTTTCTCCTTTTTCCCCTCTCTAATCATCATTTCTGAGTCTTGGAATATACCATTTCAATATCAGATCTGTTAGCATTTGACTTAACAATCAGTAGCTCTCAGATTCCCTATTCATCTTGGAAGTCCGGATGACTCAGAGCTACGTTGGAAGGCTGCCTCCGCTCACTGGAAACACCCGCGGGCATACTCTAGTTTCATTATTGCCGGGAATTGGCCCAAGGAATATAGCAAGTTAGTTTTTTATCTGTTTTCATGAATATATGACAGTGGATTGAAGCAAAAACTAGTTTCTACACTGAAAATACCCAACCAAATACTAGTTACAGATATTTTGTTATGCCATGGTCCTCGACCTGGAGATGAGCTAAGGCTATGTATTGTTTTTCCCTTGTCTCTCAGTTGGCAAAGCATACTCTCAGGTCCAGTCTGAATCAAAGGTGACAAGCCTGGGGCTGGCCCCGAACTGCAGGACTGCTAGAAGTTGACCTTGCCCAATAAGAAGGAAGACACTCACCTGCCTTTCAGCTTTTCCTCATGTTGCCAGTCAGCATGCAACTTTCACTAGCCAGAGATTAAAAGAAAATTATCATCAGTGAAAACATAAGGATATGCCCAAGCTCATTACACAAGGTGCTAATTTGTCTCATTTGCCAAAGACATTTAAATGTTACTAGATCTGCTTTGCTGAAATATTTGGGCATATTTTAAACTTATTCCAAGTGCTTTCTTTGCTTACCTAAGCTAATTAGTTCAATCTAATTAGGCTCCATGTTCCTCGCTCACCCAAACTTTTCCAAGATATCACAATTTTCCTAATATATAGAATAACCTTTTATATTCTGGGAAGTGAAATCACACGGTTTGGCTCAAGTGCTGTCACAGATTTATCATGCACAACATTTTCAGATGGAAAGAGTCTATGAGGTTCACCTGGGCGTGTCCATTCCCTTAGTGTTGGACTTCTGTAATATTTTTCTCCTGGTACTTCACTATTTTGGAAGTGCTGAAGCTTGCATTTTCTCATGTAAAAGATTTTCCTAAGCTCCCTTTTGGGCTACTTCATTACTTGGCCTCACTTCACATGCTCTCATTTTTTAAACTTGTTATTCTCTGTGGACAAGGTTTTTGGCATCCATCTTCTCTTTAACAATCAAAACGTTATACATTCTGGAATTATCCATACCATGATCTGCTCATGTTCCTTACTTTTGTGACAAGAGTTGCATGGGTGTACCAAGGACATCGTATGATTATTGTTTTATTTTTTTTCTTTTCAAGTAACTGCAAGCCTCATTTTCCTCATACCTCAATAGAATATTTTTTAGATTCCATCTCTTTACTCTCTTTTTAAAGGTTCTCACTGCCATTATGTTTATTGTGAAACAATAAATGTCAAGCCCTAGCTATAAAGTCATAGCTATAAGTCATAGCTTTTCCAATAACTAAAAAAAGATGGAATAGATCCCTCCTGCCTGGAATTATTTGAATAAATTCTATAACATTGTGCTTTACCTGGTCTATGCAATTCATAAGAATATGTTCACGCTGTTAATGTTAAATGACTCCTTAATTATGCAGGAATTTATCATTTGTTTATTTACCTGGCAAAAGATAGGCCAAAGGGTAGGAGGAAATTTGCAGCATTGTGGCAAATGTTACTTTATTACATAGCTGCATGTATAAAGCATGAAACACGGCATCTTATTTTTAAAGAAATTTAAAAGCATATCAAATATCTGGAAAGGCACTCCAGGATCCTCACTCATTATTGAACTGCTCTAATAAAAACTCATCTTTCAACTAGAAAGAAGTCTCAGAAGGTTTTTAGTAACCTCTATTATTAGCTTTTGTTAATTCTTCAATTAGCACCAAGGATTTAAAGGACAAAATCTGGGGCGCCTGGGTGGCTCAGATGGTTAAGCGTCTGTCTTCGGCTCAGGTCATGATCCCAGGGTCCTGGCATCGAGTCCCGCATCAGGCTCCCTGCTAGGCGGGGAGCCTGCTTCTCCCTTTGCCTCTCTCTCTCTCTGACTCTCATGAATAAATAAATAAAACATTTTTTTTTTTTAAAAAAGGACAAAATCTGGAGCCTTTTTCATGCTTTTTAACTGATACCTTTGGTGCTTTAAAAAAGTACACAGTTTTCTGAAAACAACGCTCAGCTGGCAGTGAGGAATCATCAATGATTAATTTAGGAAGCCTGTCCTAATCATGTGGAAGTAGCTTCAGAATAATGGCAGTAAGTGGTGTGTATCCAGGTGATAGGGTTGCTTTGCATTCCTAAATTTCTGAAGATGGTGAAGGAAGCTGGGGAAGGAGGGCTTGGAGGGAACCCCTTACTACGTATTTTCTGGAGGGCCTGGCATGCTACATACTTTAAAGAGTCAAATGGAAGAAGGGGTGCTTTGATCTAAACTGTATATTCACTGTAAATAAGATATTATTTTGCTGCTTTCCTTCATAATCTTTTCCTTTAATTCTCCTTTCCAGGTGCCCAAATGATCACATGCCCATTCCCAGTGGTAAAATACCTGTGCAATTAGAAGATGGATGGCGTGGTGATTGAACCTGGAGTCAGACTGCCGAGTAACAGAATCCTGGCGTCCTCACACGGTAGGAGGCCTTGAATGGCGGTTCAAGTTCTAAGAGGGAGGTGTCCTAAGGCGAGCACCTGGTCTTTTCCCCATCTTCCCTGTCAGTCTTCATCCCGCCTCGCTACACTCACCTGATTTCTGGATTGTGATTTGAGAAGCCTGGCTCTGTAGATACCTCATAGTGATTTCCTAAGGTCGCAGCCACTTAGCTGGTGATTTTGTAGTTAGCTGGTTTGAGAGAAAAGAAGTGCATGTATTTCAAACACATTTATTGAAGATCCCCTGGATGCGGGGCGATGAGAATTCAGCGGAAAACCGACGGACAAAAATCTTGCTCTCCGTGAGTTTACAGCCTGGTGGAATTAAAAGTTGTTTCTCAACATCTGCGCTGTGCCCGTTATCAGCTCTGCCTGAAGACTGGGCCATTGTAAGCTGGCCTCGGCTCTCCGCGGACAAAATTTGAAAGAATATAAATTGCAGAGCCGCGAATGAGACGTGGGTGGGGGTGAGTGTTGGGGGGGGTCACTTGAGGTGGCGTCTATTAGCGTCAACACGGCGGAGTCAGGGGACCCAGCCAGAGCCTGAAAACTTCAAGCCAAACAAACTCTGGGATCGCAACCCCCCACCTTTCTCCTCCCCTCCGACAGCCAGGGCCACTGCCGCAGGAAAGCCGTCCCAGGGGTAGCCCGGGGGAGACTTGGAGAAAGTGGACTCGGATTCGCTCCCCCTTCTCCCTCTCCCGACTATGGGCTTTGCCCTGGAGCGCTTCGCCGAAGCGGTGGACCCGGATTTCAAGTGCAAGCTGTGCGGCCAGGTGCTGGAGGAGCCCCTGTGCACGCCGTGCGGACACGTCTTCTGCGCCAGCTGCCTGCTGCCCTGGGTGGCGCGCCAGCGCCGGTGCCCGCTGCAGTGCCAGCCCCTGGCGCCGGGCAAGCTGTACCGGGTGCTGCCTCTGCGCAGCCTCATCCAGAAGCTGCGCATCCAGTGCGACTACCGCCCCCGCGGCTGCGGCCGCTCGGTCCGGCTCCACGAGCTGGCGGCGCACGTCGAGCGCTGCGCCTTCGGCCCTGCCCGCCCTCGGCGGGACTGCGTCTCGGGGCCCGGCGGCCGCGGCGGCGTGGACGTGCCCGCGCGGGGGGGCTGCGGAACGGCGCCGGGGCCCGGCCGGGGCGGGGGCGCGCGCGGGGGCCCGCCGGGCGTCCGCGGCGGGAGCGGGCGGGGTCCCGGGCCGCTAGTCCTCGCCTGGAGTCGGCGCGAGAAGGCGCTGCTGGCGCAGCTCTGGGCGCTGCAGGGCGAGGTGCAGCTCACGACCCGCCGGTACCAAGAGAAGTTCGCCCAGTACATGGCTCACGTCCGCAACTTCGCCAGAGACCTGGGCGGCGGCCGAGGCCCGGTAAGCGCAGAGGGACCGGGCACCTGGGGAACGATTGGGGTGGAAAGAGGACCGCTTCTTTCTGGTACTTCGGGATTCCTTTGGAGGTGACCACCTTCCTTACCGTGAGGTGGGAGGCATCCACCCGCCCTGACATAGGACGTACACTATTAGTACCTTTCGGATGGATTAGTATTGCCTTTGAGAAGGATTTTCCCCTTTCCACTTATATTAAGATTGGAACGAATTAAACAAATCCAATTCCAACTTTTCGATGGAGAAAGAAGAATTAGGAAAACTCATTTTCCAACCCCGACCCTTGTTCCGCATCTTTCACTCTCCTGCGCTACCCTCTCTGCCATTGTTTTTGTTTGTTTGTTTGTTTTGTACCTTTGGCCTGTGCCTAAAGCCAATCAGAAAAGGAAAGCCAGGAAGTGAGGACTTCCCCGACTTTGCCTCCCCTCTGCTGCTGCCCCAGCATCCCTGCAGCCTTGTCAGTCACACACCTTTTCCTCTGAATGACTTAGTTTTCCTGCCAAACTACCCATATCGGCCACCTGGTACTCAGTGCAGGGACTATCAGGGATGTGAGAAACGAGGAAAACCTTGAGTTGAGAGATTAACAGATGGGATTTCTTAGACCTGCAGTTTTCATTACCCTGACCTTCCCTAAAGAATCCTTCGCTGCCTTGGGATTTCATCATAGGTGGAGTGTGTGTGTGTGTGTGTGTGTGTGTGTGTGTGTGTGTGTTTTGGGGGTGGTGGTGGTGGTGGTGGCTTGGGGAACCAAATCTGAGAGCAGCGACATCCATCTGCGGTCAGACTCGCCCTGTGAGCCCCTGGGCAGCGGCTGTTTCCCTTCTTTGTCGAAGCTTCTGGCCCCGAACTGTGCTGGTGGACTGCCCGCTTTCAGACTGAATAAACAAGCTCTTTGCAGCACCCCGTGTGAAGAGGCTTGTTTGTAAAGCTGTTACTTCTCTTCTGGAGGACTTCTGCACAGTGTTTGACATTGTTGGTCGCTGCCATGGTGAGCAGGGATTTAGCAGAACTTGCACTCCATTCAAGGAGCTGTTTTCATTCTTCAGCGTCCTGGGGAGGAGCAACACAGGATGATTCCCCTTTGGGACTGCTTTGCACTGCCTCCAACCCAGGCATTGAGTTTAGAAACTTCTGTCCTTGAACCTAAAAAAAGACAACTGAAGTGTGAGGGGCTAAGGGAGGCACAATGCTTATTAAAAGACTGGATGCTATCCCTGATTCTTTCTCTATCCTATTTAGAGCCAGGTAAATTTACAAAATGGGAAGACCCAGAGAAGAAGCGCAGAAATGTGCTCCGTATTACCAGGTCATGTTTCAAGGTTGTAGGGAAGCCATGGTTGATGGAAAGGAGCAGCAACTGGAATTGTGTGACAGAGAAGTCCATGCAACAAGTCAAGCTATGATTCTGAGAAGTGAGGAAAAACTGCCCGTGTTTTGCAGACTGTCAGAAGGCTTCTCTATGCTCCTCAGGAATGTTTTCCCACTACCAGTAGGGGCTGCTGCGTGCACTGCTTGGGAAAAGCTCCTGGGAAGAGGTGGTGATGGTGATAGCAGTGGTGATGGTACTTATGGAATTTTACCATGAATTGCCAGATGTAATTTCCTAGGGCAGTTAATAATACCCATAGCCATGAATAAACCTTACCTAGTCTGGCACTATTTCATTTTGTATTTAAGTTGGTCTTTATTAATAAACAGGTTGTAAATATAATTCCTGGTTGTTTTACTATTATCTGGCTGCCAGGAGAAGAAATACACACTATTTTACTTAACACAAGTCCTCTCTTTTTAAAATTCTGTGGGAATTATGCAAAACCAAATAAGAATACTATTGAAAATTAGGATTACTGTAATTTAGATCCTGCATTACAGTAACAATCCAAATATTACTGTTGAAAGAATTTTATCAATAGCTCACTATTACTTCAATCCCTCAAGACTTTCCAAAGTGAAATTTTTATATAAAAAATTCTGAGATTCTTTAGTTTGCTCTACTATAAAAAAAAAAAAAATAGGGATACCTGTAGGGTTACCAGAAATCTGTTTTAAATTACAATAAATCCGGAATTAGATGCCGTATTAGGAGAAAAGATAGATTGATGTGTGAAAATATAAAACCCTTAAGACATTTTTGAAAATAATCTTTCTTACAAGCAGTTTTTTAAAATATGTATTTTCAAAGTAAATTTAAGGAGAAATTAACCTTCTTCCAAATTCAACCATCCTTAGTTTTAAGGTTTTCTTCTTTTCAAATGTTAATTTAGTGACAGTTTTTTTAAAAAAAGGTTTGTGGTAGCATTTCTTTCTTTTTCTTTTCCTTTTCTTTCCTTTTTTTTTCTTTTTCTTTTTCCTTTCCTTACCTTACCTAGTTATTTTATCCCTTTTCTTCTAGGATGGAGAACATAAGCCACTCACCATCGTGTTAGAAAGAGAAAATGACACGTTGGGATTCAATATTATAGGAGGTCGACCAAATCAGGTAACCTACCTTGTTCATGCATAACTCTCTTTGCTTATCAAATAATAGAAGACGGCTTTCATTTGTAGATTTTGAATAAGGAAAACAAGTGGTTTAATCTTTAAAATCATGCTTATGATCAAATATCAGATTCCTTAATGCAAATATTCCAGGACATAACTACATTTTTTTGAGAAAACAAAATAAAAAACCCAACAACTAACAGACTTGTTCCTCTTTGCTACTTAGAAAAAAAGGAGAGTATGTTTAATATTTTATTTACGTTGGATAGCCCCATTGGTAAACTTCTTTTTTTTCCCCCCCATTGGTAAACTTCTTAAACCTATTTCACAATAATGTGTATAGGCAATTTCTACTTGATAATATTAGGTAACTGGATTGCCTGATTATACCTTCTACTTATTAAGTCAACTTGTCAGTTTTCAGAGGCTAACACAGACCAAGCAGTTTATAATGCATGTTGATTGATGGAATGAACAGTTAAAATAAGTTAAAATAAGGGATCATTGTTTTCACAGTTATATAAGAAATGCCGTGTTAAAGAAAGACAGTTGATTTGAAATATTGTTGGCTCCCAAATCAAATCTTTTATTTAATTGAATGAATAATATTTTCTACATTGATGCCAATTGTTTTCAAAATACAAAGTTATAAACTTAAACCAGATACTGTAGTCGCAAAGTTCTTTTATATCCTTCGAATACTACTACATCAACTTAATTTTCACCATAACTAGAAAATGTGGTAAAGTTTAAAGAAAAAAGCATGTTCTTTAATTTTCTTAATAAACTGCCATGAAATTCTTGCATCCTGCATTGCAGATGTTGCCCAAGGAAACTGTCTTAGAGTTGTTGACCATATGCTGTGTTTAGGTCAGGATGGCAATGACATATTTCCCCCTTACTGTTTAGTATTTTGAAAACCTAGCAACTAATGACTGCTGTGCTTCTGTTTCTAGAACAGTCCCCATTTATTATGAAGAGATAGAAGTCTTTTCATCATATCTTTTTTGTTTTCTTTTCCCCTAAAGAATATTTTTATAAAATGCCACTTGGGTGTTTGACATTTAGATGACACTGGACATTTTTAAGAAGCTCTTCAAACTCATGTTAAGGAAGGCTAATTAAGGAGAAATAATTTTATTTAAACTGCCATGAAGTAAAATGATATTTAAAATTATTATTATAATATGCTGGGCATTTTACCTAGATAAGTTTTGCAACATGTTTTCCCCAAAACTGCTAAAGTGTCCTATTTATATTATATCGGTTATATGGTTGAGGTTGAACTAATCATTAGGCTCATTGCACCTGGAAATGTGTAACAATTAGCCTTGAAAGGATTCTCTTGCAGTTAGAGTTGATCTTTTGGGATTTTACACTTGAGCAACCTCCTAGTCTCTCCTGTGAATACAGTCAGAGCTATATTTCCAAATCTGTCACATCATGAGGCTAAATTATATTTTCAAAACTCTGGCCACATCTCAAACCAAATATATAGTGAGGCTGGATATGCTTTTTGTTTTCTTGTAGCCCTTTTTAATTGCTACATCTCTTGAGAAGTAAGATGTTTTATAAATAATACTTTGAAGCCAGTCTATCACCTTGTACATACCCTTTCCTCATAGCCTTTTATGTATACTCAAAAACGTGAAGTAAATGGATAATCTTGTCAGAGATGTTGGACTCATTCATTAAAGCTGCCATCTTGATTAATGACTATTTGGTATTAAGTAAGTTAAAATTCAGTGCCAAATCCCCAGCTAAGGGAGAGAGTTGCATGTTTAGGGAAGATTGGCAATGTTATATTTACTAAATTGTCTTTTAACCAAATAAAATATTGATTACATCTTTCTTACTGCTAGTGGTTATATTTTTTATAGAATAATAAGGAAGAGAAATCAGCGGAAGGAATTTATGTTTCAAAAATTTTGGAAAATGGACCTGCCGACAGAGCAGATGGTCTGGAGATTCATGACAAAATCATTGAGGTAAGACAATAATAAAACACCAATATGAGCCATGGAAGAAATATTTGGACATTTAAAATTTCAAAACTTATTGTTTTACTTTGGTGTGGTACTTATTAGAGTATGTATTTAACTAGAATATGTATCTATCTAGAGCATATATCTAATCTATATCAATTATTAGATCTTGACATAAAAGAATACATCACCTGAAGTTTCCAAATGTGTTAATGAGTATCTGTTTTAATAAATTACTCTCCCCATAAACTATGAAGATAACTGTGTGATTATTAAGGGATTAATTTTGTATTACATTTCAAAAGATGATAAATCGCTCCTAAAGAACATTTTTGATGAGGAAATATTACTGTCTTTGAACTTGTGATTAGTATGTTACATGGAGAGTTTGGAATTATTTATACAGCTACTGTATAAATTTTACCATTTCTTAGTTTAATATGGTTATCATGTTCATGTATTTTTCCATGGGGAAAAAAAAAGAAGCAGATTTTTTTTTTTCCTGTTGGTGGGAACTCTTCATTTTCTCTATTGTGCATTGTAGCTATATTGTTGTCTGGGGGTTGACAAAGTAAATATATGTAAGTTAATGAAATTTGGGCTGTGATAATGGAATTTTAGGTCACTGCCATTTACCACCAATGTGCTTTTGAAATTTTAACTGGTTGAGATAGTATTATTTGGTGTTACTAAAAATGATTAGATTACTTTTATCAGTGGAATTGTTTCCAATGTATTAGTAAAGGCATAAATAGGAGTTTGGAAGGTTTATTGGACTCCACTCTTTTGAAAATATTCTGTTTATTCTAGATTATATAATCACTAGTGCTGTCTTTCTGATATCTATATAAAATCACTGAATGGAGATTGTTTTTCCTATTAAACTTTGAGTGAAGTTTTAGATATTCATTCATCTTCTGTGCATTAAAAAAAGTTGAATTTTGAATAATTGGACCTTGGATAAGAATAAAAGATGCAGAAGAGCCAATAGTGTTTGTGTTTCAGAAATAAAACTCATAACGTCTAGAAATTAGCTGACTACGGACTTTGGGGAAGGGAGAGAAGATGCCCTTTGGCTGAAAAACTGGGTTTTATCTGAAGAGGTCTCTTGTATTTTTTTTCTCCTTCCTGTTGTGTAGCCAAGAAAGTACAGACCTGCTTTCACTGATGCTATCCAGTTTATCTTGACAGTTTGCCCAGTGGAAATATTTACATGCTGCAGTTTGTATAGTTAGAAATTTTCTATTTCTACTTGTGTTTGTGCAATATGATTTAAAGGGCAGCATAATTTAAACAACAAAAAATTATCCTCATTACTTTCTGCCTTATCTCTAAAGCATTTTGATCTTTCCAGTTAAATGGAAAATGAATGCCTACATTTGATACTCTTAGAAAAGCAAATGGAACTGAATACATATATTCAGTTAGCACACACATATATACACACATAGAAATGTGTAATCGGGATTTAAAAAACAATATGTTCTAGCTATGTAACAATGTTATGTATGCTTCATTAATGTTGCATTAAAAAGGAGGAAGGAGAATTTGTTTTTTATATTGTGATATAGCACTTTTGTTAAAAATGCATTTTTTAATGTGAAGAGATCATTTGATAAAAACTGTGGTTGATAAATCAAGTGCATCTAGACATCTAGCTAATACTGTTACTAATTATGTCAAAATAACCTTATTTAAATCACATAGCGAATGTAAAACCATGTAAAACTAAATTATAATTTATAACTAGCAGCAGTATTATTATTTCACCTTGACATGCATATATTATCAGTTAATGATGAGCTTGAAATTTGCCTCAATGATAGAAATTTATCAATGTATCTTTTATGCCAGGGTACATTGTAATAGGCATATTTTTGTTATACTTCTCTAATGGATTCATGTGAACACATTTGCAGTTGAAAATGAGTTAGATGATATACATATTTTTGGAATGTTATCTGTTAAATAGCATGAGATATTTAAAAAGGAATATTATTAGGAATCTCTCATATTCAGTTGTTCAGTAATGCCATCAGCTTTTAAAGTGAATAGATATTTGCGTGACCTTATATATATATATAAATACACATACAAGGTTGCTTGTTCTTGTGCATACACATGTGTAAAAGATCCTATATGTAACAATTAATTTAGAAATATTTGATTCCTGTCAATTATTTTAGTTTATCTGTCATTATGATATCAGTCAACTTTACACAATTTTTAGTAGTAGGCAGCTAATATGAAATATATTATTAATTTAAAATGTGCAGAGACAAAATAGGTTCTAAAATAGAGTAATTTACTTTCCATTTTTTTTGCTTGGTGATTTGTTTATTGAACTAATTTGATGCGATGGTTTTTTCAATTTTTGAATTTGAAATGGCTATGCTGGTTTTTACCTGATGCAACAAATAAATTTGTTAGCAGTATAAAGTACACAGTAGTTCATATATTATGAAACTATCCATATGAGCTAATTGCCACAGTCTGACACATTACTAAATACTTCGAGTTCTGTGATCTGTGACTGGAATAAACAGAAACTGTTAGTTCTTTTTTTTTTTTTTCACTTATAGTCAAGATATACTAAAAATATTTTGTCCAGTTAATCACTTAAAGCATACATTACAATAGGTTTATGAATTGTTCTTATAAAATAACAAAATTTTCTCAAATTATTAATTTGGAGGAGAAGGTAGATATGTTAAAAGTCTGGTTCTATTAATAATTAAAGAGATTTTACGAATTCTAATAAAAAATTAGATTTATTTGCCAAAGTTTAACAAAAGCCAACAACTCTAAACGTATTATTTTTAAAATAGTCTGCATTCCACTGAAGCTGATCAAATTCAAGAATCCTAAAAGAAAAAAATCATAGTTGTGTAAATCCATGTGGTAGTTTTCACATAATACAAAGAAAATTCATTTTTGGAGTCAGTCTCCTTGAGCAAAATTACGTTTAGTGGTTTCTAGACGTTTACACATCCATATTTGTTAAAATATTTTTGGTGTACATTCAGAAAAGAAATCCGTTGTGTTACTGGAGTTACAGTATTAGGTGTCAGGGTATCACTGGAGACCAAAAAGGCAGAAGACATTGTTAAAGGCATTTTGAAACATGACAAAAGTTAACGTAGACCAGGAATTCACCAGAGTATACATCCAAATAAAAGCATCTTTTGCGTGCTGTTTTACACCCTTTCAAGACTCAAAGGAACCACAGAAGGGTCCTGACACCATCAGAGGCTTGGGCATAGTTCTGTAAGAGCATTACTGTGAGTATCATCATGTTAGGATGCCTGTGGGGTATGTGGGAGTTGAGAATCAAAGCTCACTGCTGCTGTCAGCAGTTATTCCTCTGTTATTATTCCTGTGATGCTGATCGCAGCCAGTACAACCTTAACCCCAGAGTGGGAAGGTGAATAGAAGGGTGGAGAGTCATTCATGGCTCTTTGTTCCCACTTTCTTCTCCCTACCCTTCCTCCCAGCTCCTAGCCAGTGCTGGGTGACAGGAAAGTCCACCCTTCTCCTAGCTTCTGGAGACCAGGGAGTAGGGGTGGAGGGCCGTGAAGTCTATGGGAAGAACAGTTTGGAACAGAAAGCAGAGTTTTCTGTAGTGTATATATGAAAGTCTCTTCCATTTATTTAGTTTGAAATTCATAATGACATGCAGCATATAAGGCATTTTCATTTACTTTAGAAACAGTTCCCACATCGAACAATGTCAATGTAGCACTTTCTGCAAAGTGCTGAGTGTAGTACTAGTGGAAGGAACTTTACAAACGCAGTGTCTCAACAAGAACTTAACTATTCCCATCTGCCAGCCCCATGATCTTTTAGTTCTCTAATGGTGTATCTTTTGCATTCTTCATCATTGTGCTGCTAAAGTAAAAATCTTTGATGGTTATCATGTTTATTTGCCAAAGTCTTTGCACAGTTCATTTATAGGTGTTAACACAGGAAATGTAAGTGCAGATCAGAGCTAAACATTTAGGAATGCTGTTGAATTGGATCTACAGTGTGCTACCCCTGTGTGTGCTTGATAGCACAGTGCCTTACTACCTCATAAAGCAGCCGGGCTAATTTGTGTATGCTTAGGAAGCATTTACAAGTTTTGCAGGCCACTTGTAAATCCGGTAGGCAATTAGGTTTTTGATAAATTGCTGTATAATTTGAAGACGTCACTGAACTCTTCAATAACATATTATTATCATCCCACATTTTTAAAGTGTTTTTTAACTGTCCAGATAACATTGATTGATTCTCTGAAAGAATTAGGAAAGAACTGAAAGCAATCATGTTAGTGCAAGTAAAGAATTGTAATTGTAACGTAATCATGTTAGTGCAAGTAAAGCATTTGTAATCAGGATTAAATGCTACTTAAATTGACTGCAGTTTTAACATGACATAGTCATCATTATATAATTGTATATTTTAATGTATCTTGGCAAGTATGGTGGTGCAGTGGGAAGAGCATGAATCCTGGAATCAAGGAAATCTGGCTGGCATTCCTGTCCTGCCTCTTTAAACATATGTGACCTTGAGCAAGCCAGTTGTACCTCAGTTTCTATGCCATTCATGTTTACTGTGTATGCAAAGTGCCTGACACAAGGCAGGTTCTTAGAACCCACTATTATGAGCCTGATGTATCTCTCAGCTTATGCAAGTCGTTTGTTCTCCAGAACACAGAGACAATGGGGGAAGGGCTGTTTTCCTTTCTTGGAGAATCTAGGTCACTCTCCCCAAATTTTAGTCATTCCCATTTCTATAGATACCAGCATTTAGATGAGTAAATGTAGGAAGTTTGAACTCATATATTTTCACATATTCATAAGGACACTCGGATGCAAGAAGGGCTGTTGGGAAGACTTTGTAACTATGCACTTATGACTTAATCATTCAACAAATATTTATTAATTGCCTGTATGTGCCAGGCAGCATCTCTGTATTATGGAAATAAAGAGCAATAAGAACCATTCTCTGCCCGCAAGTAGCTTGTGGTGTACAGGTCCCATCTTCTGCCTGTACAAGGCAAAGCAGGCTTTCATGGGAAGTTGTTCCTTCAGTTGTTACAAACTTAGATGGACATCACCAGCATATCTTAGTGGAATGACACTGTAGGTTTATCCTAGTTTTCCTGTTCTCCCAGGAGTAGTTCAATTCTTTTCTAGAAATCATGATGTTGGGTTAGTAAAGGAATAGAATCTGAATGTAAGTCAGCATTGTGGTTTCAGGAAGGGGCGTGGGCTTTGACCTGGGGTCTTGGCCTTGAATTGATACTGGGTTATCTCGCAAATATTTTTCAAACTTTCTTATTTTCTGTTTCTTTCCTGTAACTATGAGAGTAAAAATAGCTAGTCCCTCAGACCTTCAATCTAGATGATCATAGCGTTTTGCCATTCTACTGAATTTCCATTATTAGTAAGTATAGTTTTATTTTAACTTGTAAGAAAAGGATGGAGAGGTCTTTATACCATCAAGCTTTAATGTGTTAGGCACTATCTTATCTATTTTAAATTTATAAGGTATGAACTTGAGTTTGATTTTTTTTTTTTTTTTTTTTTTGGAGTGCTAAGCTTCTGAGTAAGGAAACAGGACTACCACACGTGACGGCAGTTTGCACACTGCATGTGGGATCCATGTCAGAAAGTCTGGCCGTGGTTCCCATTCTCCTCATCAGTCTGTACTACAGAAAACCTCATCAGAGAACCTATAACATTTTTTTGTTAAGGTAAATCACGTACATACAACGTTGTATTAGTTTCAGGTGTACAACATAATGACTCAATATTTGTGTATATTGCAAAATGATCACCACAATAAATCTAGTTGACATCATCACCATACATAGCTACAGAATTTTTTTCTCTTATGATGAGAACTTTTGAGATCTGGTCTCTTAGCAGCTTTCAAATATGCAATACAGTATTATTAACTATAGTTACCATGCAGTTCATTACATCCCTATGACTTATTTAATTTATAACTAGAAGTTTGTACCGTTTGACTCCCTTCAACCATTCTACCCAATGTCTGGCCACCACCAATCTGTTCTCTGTATCTATGAGCTTGTTTGTTTTTGAGAATTATATAGTATATGTCTTGCTCTGTCTCACTCATTTCACTTAGCACAATGCTCTCAGGGTCCATCCATGTTGTTGCAAATGGCAAGATTTCTTTTTTTTTTTCATGGCTGAATAATATTCCACTGTGTGTGTGTATGCATTATATACATGGGTATTACAATTTCTTTATCCATTCATCCATCGATGGAGACTTAGGTTGTTTTCATATCTTGGCTATTGTAAATAATGTTGCAACGAAGATAGGGGTGCACGTATGTTTTGAGTTAGTATTTTTGTTTTCTTCAGATAAATACCCAGAAATGGAATTGCTGTATCATATAGTAGTTCTGTTTTTAATTTTTTGAGGAACCTCCATATCGTTTTCCGTAGTAGCTGTAGCACCAATTTACATTCCCATCAGCAGTGCACAAGGGTTCCCCTTTCTCCACAATCTCAGCAGCATGTGTTATCTCTTATCTTTTTGATAATAGCCATTCTAACAGATGTAAGATGAGATCTCATTGTAGTTTGGATTTGCATTTCCCTGGTGATTAGTGAGCATCTTTTCATGTACCTATTGGTCATTTGTCTTCTTTGGAAAATCCAAAAGGCGTATTCTGATCTCCTGCCCATTTTTAACCCAATTGTTTATTCGTTGTTGTTGTTGTTATTGAATTGTATGTGTTCTTTATATATTTTGGATATTAACCCCTTACAGATATATGATTTGCCAATATTTTCTCCCATTCCGTAGGTTGCCTTTTCACTTTGTTGATGGTCTCCTCTGCTGTGCAGAAGCTTGTTGGTTTGCTGTAGTTCCACTTGCTTATTTTTGCTTTTGTTGCCATTGCTTTTGCTATCAAATCCAAAAAAATTATTGTCAAGACCAAAGTCATGGAAATTACCATATATGTTTTCTTCTAGGAGTATTATGGTTTCAGGTCTTATGTTCAAGCTTTTAATCCACTCTCAGTTAATTTTTGTGTATGGTATAAGAAAAAAGTGGTCCAATTTCATTCTTTTGCATGTGGCTGTCCAGTTTCCCCAACACCATTTATTGAAGAGACTTTTTATTCCCATTAGGTATTCTTGGATCTTTTCTCTTAAATTAATTGACCATATATGCATGGGTTTATTTCTGGGCTATCTGTTCTGTTCCATTGATCTATTTGTCTGTTTTTACATCAGTGCCATGCTGTTTTGATTACTATAGCTTTGTAATATAGTTTGAAATCAGGGAGTGTGATGCCTCCAGCTTTGTTCCTCTTCTCAAGATTGCTTTGGCTGTTCAGGGTCTTTTGTCATTCCATACAAATTTTAGGAGTGATTTTTGTATTTCTGTGAAAAATGCCATTGGAATTTTTATAAAGATTGCATTGAATCTGTAGATTGCTTTGTGTAGTGTGGACACTAACAATATTCCTCCAATTCATGGACACAGAATATCTTTCCATTTATTTGTATCTTCAATTTTTTATTAATGTTTTATAGTTTTCAGTGTATGGATCTTTTGCTTCCTTCGTTAAGTTTATTCCTAGGTATTTTATTCTTTTTGATGCAATTGTAAGTGGGATTATTTGCTTAATTTCTTTTCCTGACAGTTTGTTATTAGTATATAGAAACTCAACAGATTTCTCTATATTGATTTAGTATCCTGCAACTTTATTGCATTCATTCATTAATTCTAACAGTTTTTTGGTGGAGTCTTAAGGGTTTTCTATATATACTATGCCATCTGCAAATAGTGATAGTTGTATTTCTTTCTAATTTGGATGACTTTAATTCTTTTTCTTGCCTAATTGCTCTGGCTAGGACTTACAATGCTAAAATAAAAGTTGAATAAAGTGGCAAAAATGGGTATTCTGTCTTGTTCCTGTACTTAGAGGAAAAGCTTTCAGCTTTCATCACTGAGTGTGATATAAGCTGTGGGTTGTCATATATGACCTTTATTTGTTGAGGTATGCTTTCTCTGTACCCACTTTGTTGGGTTTTTATCATAAATGGATGTTGAATTTTATCAAATGCTTTTTCTGCATCTATTGAGATGATCATGATATTTAACCTTCATTTTATAAATGTGGTATATCACATTGTTCGATTTGTGGATATTGAACTATCTTTGCATTCCTAGAATAAATCCCATTTTATTATGGTGTGTGATTCTTTTAATGTATTGTTGTATTTGGTTTGCTAATATTTTGTTAAGGTTTTTTGCATCTATTTTCATCAGAAATACTGGCCTGTAACTTTTTCTGTGTGTGTGGTGTCCTTGTTTGGTTTTGGTATCAGGGTAATGGTGGCTATGTAAAATGAGTTTGAAAGTGCTTCCTAGTCTTCTTTTTTTTGGAAGAGTTTGAGAAGGATTGGTATTCTTATCTGAATGTTTGGTAGAATTCACCAGTGAGAGTGTGTGGTTCCTGGGCTTTTGTTTTTTGGCAGGCTTTTGATTACTGATTGAATCTCCTTGCTAGTAATTTGTTTGTTCACTTATTCCTTTTTTCATGATTCAGTCTTGGAAGCTTGTATGTTTTTAGGAATTTACCCATTTCTCTTAGGCTATCCAATTTGTTGGCATATAATTGGTCATAGTAGTCTCATAATCTTTTGTATATCTTTTGTGTCTTTTGTAATGTCTCTTCTTTTATTTATTTGAGTCCTCCCTCTTTATTCTGTGGTGAGTCTAGCTAAAGGTTTGTCAATTTTGTTTATCTTTTCAAAGAATCAGTTCTTGGTTTCATTGATCTTTTTTATTTTTGATTTCTATTTCATCTATTTCTGCTCTGATCTCTGTTATTTCCTTCCTTCTACTAACTTCAGATTTTGTTTGTTCTTCTTTTCTTAGTTCTTTGAGATGTAAAGTTGTGTTATTTGAGATTTTTCTTGTTTCTTGAAGTAGACTTTTAGCCTATGAACTTTCCTCTTAGAACTGCTTTTGCTGCATTTGATAAGTTTTGTTATGTTGTATTTACTTTTTCATTTATCTCAATGTATTTTTTTATTTCTCCATTGACCCACTGGTTGTCCAGTAGCAAGTTATTTAATCTACATATTTTTCAATTTTCCAGTTTTTTTCTTATAACTGATTTCTAGTTTCATACAATTTTGGTTAGAAAGATGCTTGATGAATTCAATCTTACTAATTTTTTAAGGCTTGTTTTGTGACCTAATATATGATCTATCCTGGAGAATGTTTCATGTGCACTTGAGAAGAATTTGTGTTCTATTGCTTTTGGATGAAATGTTCTATATGTATCTATTAAGTCCGTCTTGCCTACTATGTCATTTTAGGCCAATTTTTTTTTTTTTTTTATTATGTATTATGCAGCCATCAAAAGGAATGAAATCTTGCCATTTGCAATGATGTGGATGGAACTGGAGGGTATTATGCTGAGCGAAATAAGTCAATCAGAGATAGGCCAATGTTTTCTTATTGATTTGCTGTCTGAATGGTGTATCCATTGCTGTTAGTGGGGTATTACAGTCCCCTATTATTTTTGTATGACAGTCTATTTCTCTTTTTAGGTCTGTTAATATTTGCTTTACTACTTAATATTAAGATGCCCCTTTTTTGGGTGCATAAATATTTATAAATGTTATATGTTCTGTTTGGATTAACCCCTTTATCATTATGTAAAACCTTTCTTATCTCAGTCTGTTTTAAAGTCCATTTTGTCTGAGTATAGCTACATCAGCTTTTTAGTCTTGGTTTGGTTTCCATTTGCATGGAATATCTTTTCTATTCCTTCACTTTCAAGTCGTGTGTGTCCTTACATCTGAAGTGACTCTCTTATAGGCAGCATATAGATAGGTCTTGTTTTTTGTTTGTTTGTTTAATCAGTTCAGCCACTCTTTGTTTTTTGATTGGAGAATTTATTTACATTTAAAGTAATTATAGATAGGTATATATTTATTGCCATTTTGTTCATTGTTTTCCGGTTGTTTTTGTAGTTCCTCTGTTCCTTTCTTTCTTTCTGGCTTTTTCTTCTGTTGTTTGATGACTTTTTTTAGTGGTATGCTTATTATCTTTTGTGTATCTTCTATAGGCTTTCACTTTGTTGTTACCATGAAGCTTATATATAACAACTTATATTTGTAACAGTCTATTTCAAGTTGATAATAGCTTAAGTTTAAATGCATTATAAAGCTCTACATTTAACCCCCCTATTCTTCATTTTGTTATCTGTGTATTTCTTAAATAATTATTGTAGTTACAGCTATTTTATTTCTTTTGTCTTTTAACCTTTATACTAGCTATATAAGTGATTAATCCACTACCTTTACTGTATATTTACCTTTACCGGTGAGATTTATATTTTTATATGTGTTCTTTTTGCTAATTAGCATCCTTTCTTCTCAGCTTAAAGAAGTCCCTTTAACATTTGTTAGGCCAGTTTAGTGGTGATGAACTCCTTTGGTTTTTGCTTATCTAGAAAACTCCTCTTTCCTTCAGTTCTGAAGAGTAATTTTGCTGGGTAGATTATTCTTGGTTGGAGGATTTTTTTTCTCTTTTAACACTTTAAATATATTGTTCCACTGCTCTCTGGCCTGCAATGTTTTTGCTGAAAAATCTGCTTGTTTGATGGGGGTTTCCTTACACATAATTTTTTTTTTCTCTCACTGCTTTTAAGATTCTCTTTTTATCTTTTTTTTTTTTTTAAGTATCTATGCCCACTGTGGAACCCAACAACCCTGAGATCAAGACCTGAGCTGAGATCAAGAGTCGGACACTTAACCGACTGAGTCACCCAGGTGCCCCAAGATACTCTACCTTTAACTTTTGACACTGTAATTATAATATGCCTTGGTGTAAGTCTCTTTTGGTCTCTCTGGACTTCCTGGGTCTGGAAGTCTGTTCTTTTTCTAGGTTAGAGATGTTTTCACCTATTATTTCTTCAAATACATTTTCTGCCCCTTTCTCTCTTCTCTTTCTGGGACCCCTATAGTATGAATGTTGGTCCACTTGATATTGTCTTATAAGCCTAGTAAGCTATCTTCACTTTTTCTTTTTTTTTTCTGTCTTTTTTTTCTTTTTGCCGTTTTGATTAGGTGAGTTCCAGGCCTCTTCACTGATCCCTTCTTCTTTTTCATCTGGTCTACTGTTGAACACCTCTGATGATTTTTCAGTTCAGTTAATGGTATTCTTCCATGTTGTGACTTTTGTTTGGTACTTTTTCTTTTCTTTTCTTTTTTTACATTTTCTTTCTCTTTGTTGAAGATTTCCTTGTGTTCATTGATTTTTTTTTTTAAAGATTTTATTTATTTATTTGACAGAGAGAGACACAACGAGAGAGGGAACACAAGCAGGGGGAGTGGGAGAGGGAGAAGCAGGCTTCCCGCCGAGCAGGGAGCCCAATGCGGGGCTCAATCCCAGGACCCTGGGATCATGACCTGAGCCGAAGGCAGATGCTTAATGACTGAGCCACACAGGCACCCCGTGTTCATTGATTCTTTTCCCAAGTTTGGTGAACATCTTTATGACCATTACTTTGAACTCTTAATTAGATAAATTATCTCTGTTTTTTTTTCCCCTGAGGTTTTATCTTATCCCTTATTTGGAACATATTTCTCCATTTCATTTTCCTTGATTCTATGTGTTGGTTTATATGTATTAGTTGAAACAAATGCCTCTCCCTGTCTTGAAGAGTTGTGTTGGAGATGAACTTACTGTTCAACTTTGCCCTAGCTCTTGGTTGTCTCTTGAACCTTTGTGATTGTCCAAGTAGCCTGTTTTATTTTTAATAGCCCTCAGTAGTTGAGTGTGTGCCAATACCCATCAGTGTCCCAAAGGGAAGGATCTCAACATTTAGATTCTGGCTGATTGGAAGCCAGGCCCACAGGCAGCAGCTTTTTAAGTATGCAAATATATATTGTCCTGTGGCACCACAAGTGTAAATCTTGCTGGCCACTGGAATAGGTGACTAGGGGTGTTCTCTGCTGGCAGTTGCAAAAATCAGGGCTCCAGATGAGTGTATAAATTCTTTTCTGGGGGATACTGGTGAGAGTAGTGAGCCAAATGGAGAGTGCAAATATGGCATCCCCTGGCCTATATTCCCTGAGAGCACCTCCATAACCTCTAGATGTGCACCGAATCTAAACCTGTTCCTAAGGCCAAAGCTCCAGGACAAGAAAGCCTTTCTTAGAAAGACTATGGGTGTGTTTCAGTCAGCTCTTTGTGCAGTGCCTGAGAGTGGGAGTGGTAATCTGTCAAGAACTGCCTCTCCAATTGTTATAGTCCCAAGGGACCCATGAATGTAAGCAGCTCTGGTCTCCAGAGCCAGGCAATCAAGAGGTGGCAGCCACAGAAACTGAGTCACAAGACATAAAAACCAGGGCACCTGGTATATGTGGAAGCTTCCCTTCAGGAAGCTCCCAGAGGGAGAGTGCAAAGCTGGCATCCTCTGAAAAAAAGAGAAAAGAAAAAGAAAGAGAATAAAGAAGAAAAAAAGAGAGAAGAAATAAGAAAAAAAGAGAGAAATATGGCACCTGCCAGCTTCAGCAAGGCAGAGGGCCAGGGTGGAAGATGTTACCTGCCTGTTAGAGCATAAAAATGTCGCCCCCCCCCCCCAAGAAAAATGTGGTGCCTGCTGACTTTAGTGAGGCAGAGGGGGAGCAGGAAGATGGGATCCATCAGCATCTATCATAGGGAGTACCTAATCCACTCCCGCCCCTCAGACCAACACATTAAAATTAGCAAAGAAGTCTTTTTCACATGAAGCCTGGGCACTTTCCAAAGGGCTGCTTCTGCACAGGGTCCTGGAGTGTGAGTCTGTACATGACCCCTTTGAGATTCATTTCTCAGTTTGCCATAGCTTTGCAGGTCTCATGGGTACAAGCCCCATTGGTCTTCAAAGCCAGATGTTTGGGGGTTTGTCTCTCAGGTGCCAGTCTTAAAAGTTGGGGTATCTGGTGTAGAGTACAAACTCCTCACTCCTCAGGGAGAAGCTTTGGGTTTTGAGTTCCCTCCTGATTACAGGTCAGTGCATTGAAATGGGAGGTAGGGATTACGGTGAGATTGTTTTTCAGCACTTCCTATCTGCTTCCATGTCCTTTTCTTCTCCTTTACCCAATGTGATGGGGTCACTGCCAATTTTAGTTTTTTTCAGAGGAAACTAGTCCATATATATCTGTAGTTTCAGTGTGTCCATGGGAAGAGGTGAGTTTAGGATCTTTCTACATTGCCATCCTGAACCAGAATTCCCTATAACATTATTAAGATTTATTTTAAAATGAGATCCAGGGGTGCCTGTGTGGCTCAGTCATGAAGTGTCTGCCTTCGGCTCAGGTCATGATCCCAGGGTACTGGGATAGAGCCCCGCATCGGGCTCCCTGCTCGGCGGGAAGCCTGCTTCTCCCTCTCCCACTCCCCCTGCTTGTGTTCCCTCTCTCGCTGTGTCTCTCTCTGTCAAATAAATAAATAAAATCTTTAAAAATAAATGAGATCCAGACTTGATTTTAAGTAAAATTTCAAAATGCTCCATACGTCACTGTCTTTTTCCCTCCTTTTCCCCTCAATCATCCTGGTCATCTGGCACCTTCTTTCTCATTGTCTTATTTCTTTGCAGCATTTGTCTTTTGGAAAAAATGTCTTTAAATTCACTTATACCAATAGATATTTGAATGATAAAAGTTCGCCCCACTCGGCGGGGTATCTGAACTTTACCTGGAGGTAAAGCCTTAATGATTCTCAAGCTTTTGCCATTTTCATCTTGAGCATAGTAGCTTCTTGAGTGAACTTGCCCTTCACCCAGTCTACCATTTGCAGCTCGGCTTGCGCGCTACTGTCAGGATTGTCATTATTTTGCTCCTTTGTTTAAGGTCCTTCATTAGCCTTCTATTGGCAGTAGGGTAAAATCCAAATTTGTTAGGCAAAAATGGACCTTCAAAACCTTTTCTTTTAGTTTGTTTGTTTGTTTGTTTAGTTTTTGCTTTTAGATCCTCTACCTTAGTCACATGAAACTCACCCCCCTTTCTTATTCCTTCTTTTCTTTTAACCTGGTGTTCTCACTCCACCCCATATCTCTTCTATAGCTGGCAAGTTTCTGATATCTTCAAAAATCCTCCACTTCCTAAAGCCCTTCACAGTCCATCCATCTGTGGATTTATCTCTGTGGTCAGTACATTTCTTTACCTCTCACTTTCATAACATTTTTCAATGTTCTGTTATGTATTTATTCTCTCCTGTTCTTCTCCTCTCACAAATGTATGGGTTTCTTAAA
The DNA here is from genome assembly GCF_964656455.1 of Halichoerus grypus. Classification (NCBI taxonomy): domain Eukaryota; kingdom Metazoa; phylum Chordata; class Mammalia; order Carnivora; family Phocidae; genus Halichoerus; species Halichoerus grypus. The sequence continues at coordinate 108,756,319 of NC_135717.1, forward strand.
AAAGTGGTTTAGGATTTTCTTGAACTTAATACCTCCAGCACCCTTCCTGCTCTCAGCATTATGACTGGCACTGCAGGCATTCTGTTGATTTTCTTTGAATGATGGCATAAATAAACAGATAGGCCTTAAGCTCAAAATTTCAGGCATTATAGTCTAGATGCAAGGGTTTTTCAGGTGCCGGGTGGGTCATCCCTGAAGGCTATCCCTGTTACATCCTATTCCTTCTCTTTGCATCTTTATCACAAGGTCAATCAGAAGTTGAAAGACTCACTGCTTCTTAAGTTTCAAAATCTCTAAGAACTAGTGATAATGGACTGGAACAATTGAATATCCCCTGACTCTTTCTTCTATCCTGTAAATAAGAGGGAACCCAAGTCTACAACACAGTGTTTCAAATTCGGTTTATATAAATACTTGAATTGGATCTGTAGATGTGTGTTTGCCTTCACCCTAACACAGATTTTTCATGATTGAACTTGAAGAACACAGTAACGCTGACTGTATTCACATGCCTGCCTGCAAAGCAGATTTGCAGAAAATGGCACTGGAGTGAACATGGAATTGAACAAAAACATGATTAACCACAGAGGAACTGAAAGATGAAAGATGTTTTCCATGTTTCCAAGCCTTGTAAATGGTTTGGTGAAAAGATAGAAGCTTCCTAGAGCCCTGGAGAGTGGCTGGGGACTCTTTGAAGTTTTCATGGTGAGAGCTGCTTGGAATAATTAACAGTAGCCCCAGCTGTGAAGCGTTCTGTGGAAGCTTAAGGAACAACTCACTAAGCTTGTGCTTGGAACTTTTTGAGGCAAGTTTTAAAAGGTTTGTGTTTTCGGGGCGTCTGGGTGGCTCAGTCGGTTAAGTGTCTGCCTTCGGCTCAGGTCATGATCCCAGGGTCCTGGGATCGAGCCCCACGTCGGGCTCCCTGCTCGGCGGGGAGTCTGTTTCTCCTCTCCAGCTCCCCCTGCTTGTGTTCCCTCTCTTGCTGTGTCTCTCTCTGTCAAATAAATAAATAAACTCTTAAAAAAATAATAAAACGTTGTGCTTTCATAGAATACATGCTGTTGTATTCCTAGTAGATTCTGGGTTTTTTTTACAGACATGAAACATACATATACATTGTGATAGTTCACTGTGTGTAGAAATGAAACTGATATTGGTATATTGATTTGGCATGGTGGAAATTGGGAGAGGCTCATGAAAGGATATAAACTTTCATCTATAAGATGACTAAGGTATGAGGATATAATCTAAAACATAACTATAGTTGATGACATGTTCGATAATTGAAATTTGTTGAGAGTAGAACTTAAGTGTCTTCACTAACATAACAAATAAGATGGAACAAGGGCCTTCCATATTTAGGAATAATGCCTTGAACCAAGTGACAAGGAGTACTGAGTGTGTCTTGCTTGGCAGCCATTTTTGCTGATTAACATAATGAAAAAATAATAGCCATTACCTAGCAGTACAGTCACACACTCTTACAGGTATTATGTCATCCCCACAAAACTCTCTGAGGTTGGTATTATAGCTACTAATGGTATCCCCATTTTACTGACTAGAAAACTGAGGCACAGGAATATCTAGTAATTTGCCAGGGTCACAGAATAAGAATTCTTGGGTCTGTGCCCTCAACCATCTCCTGATACTACATCTTACTAAGAGTTACATGGATGATTCAAGGTAGACAATGTATAATAAGTCAGTTGAAGTCAGATTTTGATCATATTCATGGAAGGCATTGTGCGTTTGGCTAAGGAGTTTAGTTTTTAGAGTATAGGCAGGGAGGAGTCAGTGATCATATCTGAGCAAGGGAATGACATGGGTAAAACAATGATTAAAAACTTAATAAACAGATTTCACTGGAATGTATAAATAAATCGAAAAGTGAAGGTATTTGAGACAAGGAGACGAGTGGGTGTCCAGATAGCAGATAATGAGGGACTATAGCAAATAAAATAGAAAACTGTCAGAAGGTAGTGACAGGCTAGTTACTTCATTCATCAGACTTCTGCTGACTCCCTTTGTCTTCACTTTCCTATAGCATGTTCATCTTAATTCAAGATGGTGCTCAGTGCTTATTTTTAAGTAAATTTTTACAGGAGAGTTACAGATCACAAGTGTCTAGTGTAATGAATGATCAGAGTGAAGCCATCATGTAGCCAGCATCCATATCAAGAGACAGATCATTATAAGCACCCCAGGAGTCTCCAGTATTACCTTGTTCCATCATTGCTTTCCTCCAAGATGGCCTATTTTTGAATTTTGTATATATATATAATCATGCCATAGGTATTCTTTAGAGTATGGCTTCTTTTATTTAACATTATGTTAGAATAATTCACTGATATTGTTGCATCTAACTGTAGTTTGTTCATTCTCATAGTTGTGTAGTATTTCACTATATGACTATACCACAATTTAGTTGTCATTTTTACTACCAGTGGAACTGCAAATTCTGGGTTATTACAGTAATAGTCTGCACATTCTTACATGTATCTTTTGGTGAATATACGCATGCATTTCTGATACGCGCACACACACACACACACACCAGGAGTACATTTTGTACATTGCAGAATCCTAGGATATGTACATGCTCAACTTTAGTAATTACTGCCAAACAGATTTGTTAAAATGGTTGTAGCAATTTACATGCTTACCAACAATGTCCTCGTTCCAATTACTCCACATACTTGCAAAGACTTGCTATTGTGTGTCTTTTTTAATTTAAGCCATCCAGTGAAGTGGTATATGCACAATTCCTTGATGTCTAATGAAGTTAAACAAGTTTATGTGTTTATTGTCCATTTCAGTATCTTTTTCTGTTCACTCCATGATGAATGCAAAAATCCTACCTTCCTCTGTACCTTCAATATCTGGCACACTGCCTGACACGGAGTGGGTACTCTGTTGTTTGATGAATGAATTAATACATACAAGACCATAAGGATAAAGCAAATCGAGCATCATGATAAAACCCTATGCTTGACATAGATGAAGTGTGTAATAAATACGTACTAAATAGATGTAAATAGCTTTCCTAAGTTTCCTTTAAACATATATCTTTCACAAAGCAATTATACTCTTCCTGTCTTACCCAGTTTTCTCTTGAAGAAAAAGTGATTTTGTGTTTCTTTTGACATTATCACCCTTGATCATATTGGCATGCTCAATTTTTAATGTTACTCTTTTTGTAAGGCCAGTCTTACCTGTATATATCCCTTCACGGTTCTTTGTTATAGTGTCACAGAGATTAATATGATCCCTAAATAAATACTGGTGGCCTAGATACACAAAGTCACAAAGACTTCCACCTTACTGAATGTGTGGGTATTATTTTTTTCAGAGGCATAATTCTTTCCAACAGATAAGAATGATCAAAGAAAAAGTCTGTTTTCCTTCTTACCTGAAATTTCACTTAGAAATTTCTTTTTATAACCCAGAACTTTATAATGCATCATCTCCTCTTAGAAATAATTTTTGTCTGGATCCAAATTAGACCTCTAGTAATGTCAGATCCTACTGATTCAGAATTAGGTCATTGAGACATACTAAGGCAACCCTGAGATAAAAGTAGATTCCCAGGCATACATGTGATAAAATAGAATCTTAGAGCCAAAAGAATTGGTTGGCTGAAAATTGTTATGCAAGGAAACACTTAAAAAATGATTTTCATATAAAAGTAAAAAGAAATGCTGAATACTCTAGCAATATTTCACATAATAATTAAATATTTTATAATGTGGAATCATGAGCTACCAATTTATCGGACTGTAACTAATACATATATGTTCAATACAGAGAGAATTCATAAAATATATTTTAACACATATAGAAATCATGTACCAAATGGCTGTTTATATTCATCATAATAATGAGGACAACAATGATTATAAAGGCTAATAATAGCTCTAATATTTATGGAGTCTTTACTGTGTGCTGAACATTCTGTTGAGAGTTATATATAATAAATATATTACTGCTGTTAAAGGATGTCAGTGAATAAAAACAACTTAAACTTGATAAGGTTCAATTTCATCATAATCAACGTTATTATGTGCCGTGAGAAAATATAGGTCAGTTTATTTGAAGGAATAGCAACCGTGAACTAACATATAATGGAGACCTGGGTAGTTAAGGGTTCTAACAACTCTTTAAACCCACAGTTAAAGTTCAAATTAGTTATAGTATTAATCAAGTTTACTGCTTAACAAAAGAATCAAGGAAATACAGTGATCATTATGTCTTTTCTTGTAGCATTTAGAGTTTATAATAGCTTTCACTGTTAAAAGATCCCAAAATGTGAAGGGATACATGCACCCCAATGTTTTTAACAGCAGTGTCTACAATAGCCAAAATATGGAAGGAGCCCAGATGTCCATCGACAGATGAATGGACAAAGATGTGATGTGTGTGTGTGTGTATACACACATAATGGGATATCAAAAAAGAATGAAATCTTGCCATTTGCAACAACATGGATGGAACTAGAGGGTGTTATGCTAAGGGAAATAAGTCAGTCAGAGAAAGACAATACAATATGATTTCACTCATGTGGAATTTAAGAAAGCAGATGAACATGGAGGAAGGGAAGGAAAAATAAAATAAGATGAAAACAAAGAGGGAGACAAATCATAAGAGACTCTTAACTCTAGGAAACAAACTGAGGGTTGCTGGAGGGGAGGGGGAATAGGGTAACTGGGTGACAGGAATTAAGGAGGGCACTTGATGGAGTGAGCATTGGGTGTTATATGCAACTGATGAATCACTAAACTCTACCTCTGAAACTAATAATACACTATGTGCTAATTAAATTGAATTTAAACAAAAAAATTTTAAAAGAAAGCCATATAGGAAAGAAAGCAAAGATGTTAATTTTTACAAATATTTTTTTTCTTGTTCTTTGTGGAGTTTTTTTTGTTTTTTTTTTTAAGAATATTGATGGGGGGAGATTTTTCAGAGGGTTTGTATGTACAAGATAATGAATTCTTCACCTTCATTTTTTCACGTTCTAGGAGTTTTTAGGAGTGTGCAGGTTAAGTTATAGGAGGCTAAGGAAGTGCATAAATCTTGTGAATTTCTATAAATATGTGTATTTGTGCATACGTGTGTGTGTGTGTGTGTGTTTATGAATTTCCTCTCTTTGCCAAGTCTGGAAGTAATGTGTCAGCACTTTGATATAAGGATCCTTTCTTATCCTTATTTTGGAAAGAGCTCCTGGGATACCAATAAGTGGCTGGAGTTTATGAACCATAAGGAGTGGTTTATTTGGAGTGGAAATGAACTAAAAAATAAAAATCAACATTTACTTTGTCAGGCTTCTAAAGGGTCATTTAGACACAGATGAAGACGTCTTTAAATTATATATCACCTTCTTTATCAACAAGCACAATATTACCAGCAAGTTCTCTTTTGGAAGTATTTGGAAACAATATAAGTGTTAATTGCTTCACATTATTGGTATCTTTTGGAGGGAGAGTGTTAAAGTATACTTACAATTTTACAACATTCTTAAAAAATGCAATGGAAGCATCATATTTCGTATCTATTGCTCATTTTCAGCAACTGGTGGACATTTTTAAAATATAAAAATGTAAGAAATATTTTAAATTATTTGTACAGTTGTTGACAGGAAAGCTATTGTGTAAAAATGTCATTTAAAATTCCTTTTTCAGGGAGCCTGGGTGGCTCAGACGGTTAAGTGTCTGCCTTTCCAGGGTCCTGGGTTCGAGCCCGCTTCTCCCTCTCCCCCTGCTTCTCTCTCTCTCTCTCTCTGTCAAATAAATAAATAAAATCTTAGAAAAAAATAAAATTCCTTTTTCTTTTGAGGGAGTATTCTTGGAAATTCTGAAAGCCAGTATAAAGGTGAACTTCCACGGTGCTCACAATGTAAGCTCTGGCTTACCTTGTTCTTTGTGTAGTTCCTGGTATTGATTGGTACATAGGGATTTTGCTGAAGGTTTAAGGTCCCAGCATTGCTCAAATGATTTCTAAGACTTCTAATGCTTTTTTCAAAAGAAACTAAAGTCTGAAAATAGTTAACTCATTTTCATGCCAAAATGTTAAAATCTATTTCTGTTTATTTATATCTCTTCTTTCTGTGTCAGGCATTAATCAAATACAATCTCTAAAACATTGTTAGTTTTGTAGATAAATTACGTCTATACATTGTGTGGTAATGTCAATGAATACAAATAATTCATAAATTAAAAAAAATGATGTAGCATTTTATTCCCTCAGCAAATACATATAATTGGAGATGTTATGTCATTGTCAATAGTCCCAGCTGCCAGAGTTATCATACTAGGGTACTTTACAAATAGTCACTTATTGAAGGAATTGTCAGTATTCCTAGTGTCCCTGAGGTGTGTGTGGGAGGGGGGGAATCATAGAGGGTAGAAAGATTACTGGATTCCAGATTAGGATTTAATTCTCAGTAGACTATTTCAGATTCTATTGTTTTAGGAGAAAATCTGTTGTAGAATATAAGGGAAGGTGCTTATCTCTTGTTGTGGCCTATTTCTGTTTCTTTTTTTTTCAAAGCCTTTTGGATAGCTCCGTTTTCTCTAATCTTGCCTACAATGTTGCAGAACCTTTTCTTAGAGGTGCTAATGTAATACCATTAGCATGAGAAGTGCTAATCACTTAAACAGGAAGATATAATCTTTATCAGAAAACTATTATCCGGAAACTGCAGCCCTAACAAAATTAAAAGAGATGCAGGAAGAAGGCCACCTGTCGATAGATACTCTCTGCTGATTGGATAATTGCGTGGTTCAGGCAGCAGACACACAAACCTGGACGTGGGAAAATGCAGCTGAATTCAAAGAGCCGTCTGAAGATCAGTTTAGGCAGAGTAAAAGCCACTTATTTCAGCCAAAATCAAAATAAAAACCTAGATTCAGGGGTATGGTTTTTAACAAGATGAGAAACCCATAACAATGACATTGTTTATTCACCTCTAGATGTTTTTCCCTCGGGGCCTCTCTTTTTATTAGTCCTTTTATATACTAGGTTCCTTTCTATCTGACTCCTAAAATAGGTAGATATGTCTTAAGTCTAACTTAAAGGAAACTTGACTTGCATTTTTTCTATTTTCTTGCATATTACTGTACTCTAGACTAGAATAAATTTTTAACTGGGCATTATGCCAGTCAGCCTAATGATGAGAAAAGCTCAATCTGGTATTAATTCAGTCTTGCTTTATACTAGTACATGTTCCAGTATCTTTGTGGGCTATAACTAGATTACACAGTTGTTATGGGAACATAAACTCCCATATAGATTTTTAAGCATTTGTTTTGCTCAGACTAAAATAGTGTTATCATAAAGACATTTTGATATCAACTCAGTATTTTTCTTCCACATGTTTTTAGTGGTTTTGCTTTTTTTTCTTTCTTTCTGTGAACTAGTAAGTAATTATACAGGAAAGTTCTTGTCTGGGTGGGTGGATTTTTCCCTAGTATTCTTATTTATTTTATGTCATTCTAAGTCTAGTATCTTTAAATATAGATAGATTGACATTCTCACGTTATTTTTGATGTGTTTTATATAAGAATAGTTGTCTGAAATCAAAGCAATACTTTCTGCAACAGTGTACTTATTCTCTAAACCTCTTTTTAAAAAATAAAATACTCATTTCCTCATTTATTCAGTAGACATTTGCCTAGCTTCTTCTATAAGCCAGCTACTGTGGTAGGTGCTGGTTATACTACACCTAAGGATCTGAAATTATGGTAAAATGATAGAGACAGAAATTAAGCAGATAGAAAATTACAAATTGTAGCAAACATATGAAAGAAAAGTTGTAGGCGTTGTTTGAGGAAATAATGGTGAAGGTGGTTTTTATTTGGAAGATCAGGGAAGTCGTCTTTGAAGAGTGTTATTTATAGCATAACTTGAAATATGAATAGTCATTAGTTAGGCAGAGATTTGGGGATAGTTTTCTAAACAGACAGATGGGTATGTGCAAGAGCTGTGAGGTGGAAGAGACTCAGTGAATTATAGGAATTGAAGGAAAGCTGGGTAGAAGAATGGTTCTCAGCGAGGGTTGGAACATTTTGAAGGAGATGATTCATGCAGTATCTCACAAGCAGGATGACCATACATCTGGGTTGCCGTGGGAAGCCTTGTTGATCTCAAAATGACTCCTAATGCCCCTACTATCAAAAGCACCTCAATTTGATGTTCAATTATATAGTTAGCCTACCTATAAATTAGGTTTTTGTTGTTGTTGTTTTTTTTATTCTAAGCAAATTGGAACCTGTCAAAGTATTTAAGCAGTGAAGTGACAGGATCAAATTAGCATTTTAAGAAAATTCTTCTGGCTGCGAAGTTGTGGAGCAGAGTTGAAGAATCAAGATGGAGACGGGAGACCAGGTAGTCAGCAGTGCGGTAGGTCAGATGCCAGATGCCAGTGGTTTGGATCAGGGGTTTAGCAATGGAGACAAAGAAAATTGGTGGACTCAACATGTATTTCAAGGGCAAATCAGGAGGCCCATAAACAACAAGTCTAACCATAATGCTACCTTTCTTCATTTCAGTAGAAATTCATAAAGGCATGCAATGCCCACACTGAAATTATATTTTAACTGACTTCTTGAGGACATATAAGGGGCTCTCTTTTATTGGCATGCTGTCTCCTGATTAACCTGTAGAAACTTTTGGAAAGCACTACTGTCAATAGTTGATCTAGGAAAATAGTATAGGGCGTTGGTTGGTTTGGAGCCAAGGCTCTGGAGTCAGAGGGCCTGGGTTGGAATTTTAGCTCTGCCATCTGCTGGTAATAGTACGGAAGAGTCACTGACGGTCTCTGGATCCTCGTTTCTTAATACGAGCATAAAGACAGTGCCCACTTCATAGAGTTGTTATCAAGATTAAATGAGCTAATATTTAGAAAAAGCTTGAAGAATTTCTAGGTACATAGTAATCCTTGTTTTATGCAATTTTGCTAAATAATTAAAAATGGATTGTTGTATGCTTTATAGCACAGTTTGATCAGAGAGTTAGTGGGATAATTTTTGGTCTAAATAGCTTATATAGCCTGTACATATGGCTATGTACGTTATCTGTTTATAACTAATAAGTCCCTTAAATATAAATAATAAATGATTGTCTAGGTCTGAACTTGACTAGAATCCTGGATGGAATAAGATTAAAGAAAGGGTTACATTTTTGAAAGAAAAATGTTTGTAGGCTTAATTTCTTCAGCCTATTGAGAGTATGGGTTTTCCATCTCAGCCTAAAATTATATCTGTATTTACAGAATGTTAGAGTGGAAAGCTATTATAGATGGCTTTTTAAAAACCCATTCTTTTGTGGTAGAGATGTAGAAATTAGGGCTTAGAAAAACTAAATTACTTGGCTTTTGAGAGAAAAAAATGTTTGAAAAGCTTTCAATGTTAAAGGCAGAATTTTATAGCTAGTAAAATCTAATACTGTCACTCTCTAGATGGTTTTCAGTACTTTAAAAAGCTGTGAGATGTATTTGTGAAATTAAAGAGACTCATGGGAGATGTATGTGCTCTTCCAGGATGGAAACAGCCTTCAAATACAGCTAGTTGGAAACACAGTAGACTGTTTCTCTTCTGTGATATGGAGAATGATGGCCTTGCTTCCCTGACCAAAATGTTTCTCTTCTTACCGGTTACATGGCTTGAATTTCCACCATTAATGATGCATTTCAAATCTTGAGGATTTCTTTTTGTTAAGTAACTTTTTAGTAAAATAAAAATTGTTTACTGGGGCATCTGAATCTAAGACTGTATCATCTAAGGATTTCTAGGAAGAGTTTCTAAAATTATAGCATAGAAATCACTATGTTGGATTCTTAAGGAACTTTTTAAAAATGCAGACTCCAGAGCCCAACCCCAGATCCACTGAAATCATCTCTGAGCTGTAGGCTCCTCAAATCTTTTATTTTTCTTTATTTAGCTATCTTTAGAAGCCCTAGATCTGTGTCATAAACTCCTCAAGTTAGACTTCTGTATGCCGAAGTTTGAGAACCACTCATGCCAGTGGTTAATTCATGGAAATGGGTGAAATGGTGCCTTTGAGGGTACAAAGGCTGACCATTGCCTCATTGATGGTGCTATTTGAATTCTGAGTATCACATTTATTATCACCAGTGGTGTTTAGAAAGTTTGTAATAAACCAAAACTGTGCAGACCCATTTCAACTCTTAGAATATTAAAGCAAGTGAAATCACTTCAGTTTAATTTGCTTTCTGGCTGATAGTTCAAAGACTGTGTGGCTGATAGTCTTTGAGGTCTCAACTGATTTGTCTGCCATGATGATAATACAAATAGGTTAGGGAATTGTTTTTGCAGATACCTGATATATCCATTTGAAGTATAACTTACACAGTTTTCACCTGAGGCAAAGACTGTCTAGAGTTACCATTATACCTCTTAGCCTAATTTCATTTTTTCCCACCATTCTCCCATCGTTCTCCCCTGTTAGAATACTTAGAGTCTGCAACTTACCCTCTTTGAGCAAACCTTGATTTTGAACAAGCTTCATAAACAGCCTCCCTTTTTAAAAAATTCCTCACTGAATTTAGCATCCTGCTCTCCTAAATCTCATGTGGCTGTGAGGATTTAGTTAGATCATTTACATGAAAACATTCTGTGAACTGTATTATACAAAAGTCAACTACTGTTACTGGTTAAAGATCTGAAAATTCCTGTTACTCCGTTTCCTGTTGCAGTCATTCCTTCCATCATTTCTTTCTCAGAACTGTGGTCTCAATCATACTAGTTAACAAAAGTATCAAGGTGATTCTGGCCTCATGAAATGAGTTTGGAAGTGTTCCCTCTTCTTTTTTTTTTTTTTTTTGGAAAAGTTTGAAAAGGATTGATATTAATGCTTCTTTGTGTGTTTGGTAGAATTCACCAGTGAAACCAACCTTTTGTTTGTTAGGAGGTTTTGATTACTGATGAAGTTTTCTTACAAATAATAAATCTGTTCATATTCTATTTCTTCATGATTCAGTCTTGGAAGTTTGTATTTTTCTAGGAATTTATCCATGTCTTCTAGGTTGTCAAACTTGGCATAACAAATTCAATTATTTTAAATAAAATTTCATCTCTGATACTAATCAGTAAGACCCATTTCCATGGGCTGAATTTGGGTTAATTAGGTACAACTAATATATATATATATATATATTTTTTACAGAGAGCCTGTACGCATACATAGGAGGTGTGGGGGAGGGGCAGAGAGCCTCTAAGCAGGTTCCACGCCCAGAGCAGAGCCCCACATGGGGCTCAGTCTCACGACCCTGAGATCATGACCTGAGCTGAAATCAATCACTTAAATGACTGAGGCACCCAGGGGCCCCAGTACAACTGATAATTTTTAATCTAGTATATGCAATGTTCTCCTATTATAGGAAAAGCAATGAGAAATTAAAATGTAGTTCTTGAAATTGTTGTAGAGATTTTCTAAAAGGAAACAAGAAGAAATACAAACAACTCTAATGCAAGTTAGTATATAATCCGTGCCAGTATTGATATAAAAACTGCTGAGGGTGGGAGTTTTTACAGGAAAAAGTAAAAGATGCAGTTTAAAGGACTCACAGATGACTCCGTAAGGACCTTGAAAGATGACTGAGATTTCAGAAACTTGTCTCAGAAAGAGTTTGACTTGAATACGAGGTAGAAATCATTTCTTAAGTATATTTTAGCTGCAAAATGTTGAGATTTGAAAGCAGGAAAATTTTTGAGTATATTTCTCATTTGTCATTTTTTATTAAAAAATACATGTCACTAGATAAGAAAGCCTACATATTCAGAATATTATATTTTATCTCCCATTGGATTTTTCTATAGTGGGCAATAATTGAGTGTTATTGTGGGCCTGTTGATCTCATCCACTCTATTGATAATTTATCTCAGAGCACAGAACAAGGTATCTGTCATGTGTTCTTTTCTTTAGGAAATATGGCATCCTCAAACATTAAATTTTTAAAAACAGCACTGAATCAACATGTTAAGTTTAAATTAATGCACTTTTATTTTTAAAAGGGAGTCACCTGCCTTACTAACATTCATTGTGGGTGCTTTGCATAGAAGAGACCTATTCATATAGAAATCTATATTTGTCTCATGAGAAAATCAACTCCCGAACATCATATCCTTCCCAAAGCAAATAGGGTAATTTCAGTTTCTTCCCTGTGCTACGGATGATTCATTTTCCTTTCTCATTTATCTAAGGAAAACTTGTAGTTCTGAAGTTAGTTTAAATAGCAGATGAGGCAAAAGTGTTACCGTGTCTCGACTTTCAGTTTAGGCTCAAGTGGCTCCTGGAGTAGAGGTCACTGACCCAAATCAGAACAGTTGACTTAGTCTGATTTCATCGTTATTAAAGTCCATACGGAGGTCCAAAAGCCTCGCAAGTGGGGCCAGCTTCATGGGCGTGCACCTGTGCAGTCACACAGGCCCTGGACTTAGAGGGCCCTGCACTTCTTTCAATGTTCTGCCATCACCATCTTGAGATACTTAATAATTTTTTTTTTTTTTAAGATTTTATCTATTTATTTGACAGAGAGAGACACAGCGAGAGAGGGATCACAAGCAGGGGGAGAGGCGGAGGGAGAAGCAGGCTTCCCGCTAAGCAGGGAGCCCGATGCGGGGCTCGATCCCAGGACCCTGGGATCATGACCTGAGCCGAAGGCAGACGCCTAACGACTGAGCCACCCAGGTACCCCAAGATACTTAATAATTTTTGAACAAGGAACATGTTCCCCTCCATCCCTGTCATGTTGTGGGTCCAGCAGATTATGTAGCTAGTCCCGCTCTATGACCTTTATTGTGGTGGCATCTCAAAACAGGAGGAAAGTACCAAGCAAGTGTTGTCATTTTTTTTTAAAGATTTTATTTATTCTTTATTTATTTATTTATTTATTTAAGGAGAGAGCAAGCAAGAGCAGGGGGAGAGGTGGAGGGAGAGGGCAAGTGAGAATCTCCAGCAGACTCCCCGCTGAGCGTAGAGCCCCACGCAGTGTTCTGTCTCACAGCCCTGAGATCAGGACCTGCGCAGAAACCAAGAGTTGGATGCTTAACCAACAGAGCCACCCAGGCGCCCCTTAGTGTGAGGAAAACATTAGCAGATTTGTGGAGTACCAATCAGTTGGAACACCAGATTCTCCCTAGAACATTGTAATTCAAAGGAAAGTTTGTTTGAAATAGTTAAGGAAGATCCAGGTAGGCTTGGTTTTTAAAAATCAGTTTAGCAAGGACTTCTGTCAGCCTGAAGGAAAACTATTCTCTGTATAAGACAAGGACCATGTGCTCACACTGACTCCAAGGTCCCTCTTGTCCTGTTTGTTTGCTTGCTTCTCTTCAGTGACACGCAGGCACCCCCATCCTAGGCATTCTTCACGTGTGCTGCCAGGGAGATAGTGCTGTGTGAACTCAGCTCGCTGAGCTCCTCTCTGTGCCCCCAGGACCCTTCTAAATCCCACCCATAACTTCAATGAAGAAATAATGAAGGGAGACCCCAAGTTACTCATAAAAACTGCCCACAGAGCATTAGGTTCCCAGACCAAATGGAAAAGGACTTGGACAAGTCAGGTAGCAAAGAGTTGAAACACTGTGAAAATGAATTCCTTCCCCAAATCGAAACTTTCGATAGAGGCAGTTTTTAGAAACTGCCATATCTTCCCACATTTTAGTTTGTCTCTCTGTCCTAATGAACCTAATGAAAAGATTAAGTCAGTTTTAGAAAAGCAGTCTTTCTTGTGTCTGAATTGTAGGGAAAATTAAAAGCCTCTTTCCTTTTTGTGTGTTGTAGGAGTGTGTGCTACTCTCCTTGTTCATTGCTTCACTGGATTTGCATTTCAACGAACACCTGTCCCCTTAGCCAGGGGAGGGTAGGATAAAGTAGATGGGACCCATAGGGGAATCTGCTCTAAAATGAAAACATGTCAAAGGCTGAAGAACAGGAGTACTATTTCAGAGCAGACCTGATCACTGATGTTGGAAATGTTGCGGGTGGAAAGTCTGTTCTGTACTATAAATCTGCATAGTTACATGTGTGATGCCCGCTTCTGATATATGTCTTGTAGTCAGGCACATTTGTTTCAGCTATTTGTAAAGGGCTAGAAAACTGCTTACAATGTAAAAATCTGACTGTCAGTATGGAGTGTTATGTTCTTTCAGTAATGGTTGTTGGAAGCAGGAAGTGACTCCTCAAGGAAGACTCTCAAATAATTTGGTTGTATCTGCTGCAATAAAACAGTATAGAATAAATTTACTTTTATCATGAACCACTGCTCATTTCCAGCAAATATGTATCACTTGTAAAGGTTGAATGGTGTTCAAATATTTTTCATCCACTGCTCCTTCCACATTTTAATTGAATTTTTATTCCTCTATGGCAAGTTCAAATATTTGGCTAAAAGCAGATAAACCTTAAATTAACTCTAGATACCTTTCGAAAACCTTAAGCAGGTATCTAGGAATAATCATGTTCTGATGGGTGGAGGTAAGTGCTGCCTCATTCAGCATACATAGGCAGAGGCTGCTCTGTGTGTGTGCAGACACAGCCCCTTTCAGGGACTCCCCCGCTGGGTCTTAGATGCTGTGCTGGAACCTGAGGGAGGATGTAAGCAAGCCCTACTTCTAGCTGGAGATGGCGGAAAGAAGCCAGGAGAAGACTGAGGAGAGTCCTTGAAGGATGTGACCTCTGACCTATATTTTGATGACTGAGTAGGAGTATATGTTAGGTGGGGTATTAAAGCTGCTAACTAACAAACCTGAACTTACCTTGAGGAGAGACAAAGTTTCCTGTTGATAAGACATACAGTCATGTTTCATGAGTGTACTAGTCAAGAAGTGACCTTGACATGATAAGAAATTAGCTGTGGGTGTTCGCTGGTTTTATAGAAAATGGATTCTTTTTCTTTAAATAAATATTTTAGAGCTATATCATGCCTTCCAAAAATTGTATTAGAAATTCTATATATTCCAGCGCATTTTTAGATACCGTGGCTTGCTGGTAATATAACCTACAACATTGGTTGGGAAAATTCTAGAGATTCTTCTGTGTCAGTTTGGCTTTAGAGACATGCCTGAATTTGTTCTCAAAGGGAGGATAAACCAGTGCAGGTGCTTTCTGTAAATGCTGCAAATGCACAGTAGACTCTTAGGGATCAGTGGCGGAGTGGTAGCAAAGGAGAGCCTAGAAGTCAAATTCCAAGAGTGCACAAGGATTTTTATCTGTCTTTTTTTGTTTTGTTTTGTTTTGTTTTGTTTTCTTATGTGAAATCTGCATTAGTTTGCTACAGCTTCCGTAACAAAGTGCCACAGACTGGGTGGCTTAAACAACAGATTTTATTTTCTCAGGTTCTGGAGGCTAGAAGTCCAGTATCAAGGTGTGGGCAGGGTTGTTTTTTTCTGAGGGTCTCTCCTCTTAGCTTTAAATGGCCAACCATCCTTCTGTGTCTTCATGTGGTCTTTCTTTTGGGTGTGTTTGTATCCTGATCTCTTCTTCTTAGAAGGACACCAGTCATATTGACTAAGGGCCCACCCTAATTACCTCATTTATCTCTTTAAAGTCCCTATCTTCAAATGCATCCATATTCTGAGATGCTGTCACCCAGGGCTCCAACATATGAATTTGATGGAGACACATTCAGCCAATAAAGAGTCCTCAATGCTTAGAGCAATATGACATAGGGTAGCACTCAGTAAATGAGTACGTGTTTGAAAGAATAAACAAAGAGAAGCTGATGTCAGAAGCTGACTTGGATCTTATGTACAACTATGGCAAGGGAGTGCATGCTACATAGGCATTCAGTTCTGTAGTCCCCAGACATAAGAGAATGGAATGAGGAGAAGGTAGTAGAAGAGACTAGGCAGTTCAGAAAGAATTTGGGCACAAGTCAAGAAGGTCTATTCATAGTAGATATTTCAGCCTTGATACTAGTTAAATGTGAGTATTTTCGACTACTCAAACCATAACTTGGAAGGAAATAAAATGCTATAGAGAAAAGCATCTGCTAACCCAGAGGGTCCATCTTCCTACATGCTCTGCCTGGAATCTAATTATAGCTGAGGCGGTGTTGTGCATCTCCATGTTGTTTTCCTTGTGGGCACACTAGAAGACCACACTTCTCCATTGCCCTGGCATATATGTGGACTGTATGACTGCATTCTGCCAAGGGAATACAAATGGAAATAATACTACTTATAGACCTGGCCATAAAGCATCCATGCAGTTGTCCCTGTGTGCCTGCTCACTGTCTGTCTCTCTCTTTTTTCTCACCTGCGTGTATGCCAGAAAGCAAAGAATAACAAAATGGTGAACCACATACTAGAAGGAGGTCAGATTCCAGAGTCACTGCTTGGAGAAAAGCTTCCCAGGAGGAATTTTGGACAGGGAGCACCACTTCAGATTTTACATTATCAAGAAACAAACATTTTATAATATTAAGCTGCTGGGATTTGAGGGTTGTTTGTCAAAGCATTTACTCATTCTAATACAGAAATTGGTACTTTGAAATGATGTTCCACAATAACATAAATATATTGCATCAACTTAGTGGTCAGGGGACATAGTAAGGAAGCTGACGACCGAGGCTGAGAGATGGTCATCCTTATTATTCAGGGGCAAAATATTGCCCCCCATTTGGGAGGCAGAACATATATCAACATCTCTAAAAGGTTGAAGAACAGAATTTTATTGGTCTGTGTTGGTTCTGATCAGCTGTGTTTGGCAAATAAAATTACTAGAAAGAGATGAACTAGGGAAAGAATTTCTCGTTTGTGGCAAAAAATAATAAGGAATAACGTATAGAAATTCAAGGCTCTACAGGTGTGGAAAAGTCAGCTGATTCTAGATTTCAAGCAGTTAGAGATCAAATGACTGTGACTGGAGAGGAACAGTCAGAAGAAGGGTTTGTATGTGGCCTTCCCACACAAGAGTGATAGACTTCAGTTGACCTCAAGCAAGTTAAATTATGAGAAAATGGCACAGGGAAAGAATGGAGAGAGTTGGGCCCCTAACTTTCCTTGCATATCTGACTACACAGTATCCAAAAGGGGATACTCATCAAGACCTACATACCTTTGGCAAAGGAAATACTGGATCAGGAGAGTCTCTCAGAGGTTGAAAGTAGGATTATGGAAAACAAAGGAGGTTTCTTCCAAAGAACAGAATCAGAATCCAATTTTTGAAAAAAGACTTCTGGGGCGCCTGGGCGGCTCAGTCATTAAGCATCTGCCTTTGGCTCATGTCATGATCTCAGGGTCCTGGGATCGAGCCTTGCATCGGGCTCCCTGCTCAGTGGGGAGTCTGCTTCTCCCTCTCCCACTCCCCCTGCTTGTGTTCCCTCTCTCACTGTCTCTCTCTCTGTCAAATACATAAATAAAATCTTTAAAAAAAAGACCTCTGTATTTCTATTATACAACTGTAGAGAAAAACATATATACTTAACAACATCAGCTATATTATTTACATCACTAAACGCCCGTGGTGATGATGAACTGATGATTTTTTGATAGAAATCTTCTAAGAGAAAGTGTGGTAAAGGAACTTGGAGGCATCAGTGGCTCACAAATTATCCCTTTAAAAAACAATGGCTGTGGTGGGGGGTTGGCACCTGTGTGTGTGACTAAAGCCCACATGAGCTCTGCTGCCCTTACCCCATGGAGCACACCATCTATCATGTAGTCGCTATAAGCAACATGCATCAAGCATCATGGGCCATATGGTACTTTTTGCTAGAAAGAATCATTTCATCTGCTCGTCATTGCCTACTAGTATTTTGTTGTTGTGTTTGTGCAAATATCAGGATGTCCTTTTGGCATTTCCCCCCCTCCCTGCCCCCCCATCTACCTTGCTTACCTAGAGTGCTGATGGCAGCCATGATGTCCTTGGGCAATTACGATGTGCAGTTTGAGAAAGAACAGGTTGTTTTTGTATAGTAGATCACACAGGGATGAGTTTGTATATTTGTTTATATTAAATTTCATCAGGTTTCACTAATAGAATTCATCCAAAAGGTAATGGAATATTTATAAGTCTTATAGAAATATTGTGAACTGGATTTTTATAGTAAATGACCTCTTAGATCGATTCTAATATACTCCTAGTATATGTCTTTAGGTGTTTTTTTGTTTGGTTTGGTTTGGTTTTTTTGTAGCTTCCTAACTTGGTTGGCTATGATTACTCATTTTTTAACAGCTCATTTTTGGTAACCAAATACATTTTTAAGATATCAGTTTTGCTCTATTATGAAGAATGGATAAAGCTTTCACAATAAGTAGATATTATAATATTTATTCATATCTTCTCAGAGTCTTTACTAACCAGTACCATAAAGGAACCCATTGTACAGACTTGATGGGTTTATTTGTATCCAGAGCATTACCATCAATATTTAGAATGTAATAACAAAATTATTTAGGTGATAGCTTATGTATGTGTATATGAAAGAAAAAATTAGTCTTAAGAGTCAGGTTCTTTTTCCTTCCCTGTTCTCTCTCTCTTTCCCCTTCTGTGTGTGTGTGTGTGTGTGTGTGTATGTATCTCTCCGTCTCTCTCTTTCTCTCTGCATGTGTGCATTTAATTCAGCCAGTCATGTAGGAGAAATGGGTGAATAACATACACCTCTTCTTCAAAAGCTCACCTCTAGTCATAGAATATGGTACATTGACAGTACTCTATTTTTAAAAAGTATAATTATTTTGTATTCCACATAATAAATGCCAAATCAGAATCCTTTTTTGTTGTTAAAGTAAATCTTACAAATAAAATAATATTGATGCTGGGAATTGTTGAGCAGTTAGATGCAGAGATGGTCAATTAGGACAATGAGCCAACGTAATAATTAAGCCTTTATTCATTTTCTTCAGCAGTGCAATCAAGAGGCAAAAAAAGAGATGCTTGCTCCCCAGTGACCCATTTGTCCCCATGAAATGGCACTGAGTGGGTGTCAAGTGGGTGCAACACAGATGAGGAGAATTGCTCACTATTGAGGAGTTCAGATAGGACCCCTGACTCTTTATGGACTTGTGGGTCCAGGGCCAGAGGAGGGGAAGGCTAGGAGTGGACAGGTACTGAGTTAAAATAGAAATAATTCTTCAGCCAAGGCCTGCCACTAAGGAGGCCTCTGCATGGAGGTGCCTGGGTTATAGGAATGCAGATTTTCATATAAATGTGGCTGGCCTAGGGGTGGAGGGTAGGAGGACTGAGGCCTGCACTGCAGCTCTCTCCAGAAAACTACTAGTTCTGATGTGGTTCTCCCCAGGAGGCCTGCCAGCCAAAGCTTGGCAGGTGCCTGTGGTTGGACCTGAAAGATGACACATAGGATTGTGGCTCCGAGCTGAGTCCTCAGGAGCTCACTATGTACCAGACATTGTGGCATTCAGTTCCCCCTAAAAGCACAGGAGTTTGGACTAATCATTCCCCATTTTACAGATTACAGGTTACCTGATTTTCAGAAAACTTATGTTACTTGCCCAGTAGATGTGTGCTATCCAACTGTCAGCCAAAGTGTGCCAGGTCTTGCTGTACCTATTTACGTATTCATAACATTAGTTTTGGTTACAATTTCTTGTGTTAAATACCATTGTCATGATTAATGGGTCAGTTATTTGCTGGAGTGTGGTGATGGGTGAACTCTTCCTGTGCATGGACACTTGATAAAATTACAGGTTCAAATGGTTTTAGTGAGGAAGTGACAAGACGCCGTGCTTCTAGTGGGTTAAAGAACAAAGGGAAGGTGAAGTCAAGAGAATTTCTGTTCCTAGAAGCCCAGAATCATCAATCCTTTATGGTCTTGGTGATCGTCCCCATTTTATACTATGGGTGAAGAGAACTTGAGTTTGTTTCTTAGTGCAATACACCAAACTAACAGTAGAGATGGGACGAGAAATCAGAATTCCTGAGTTTTAGTTCAGTTCACGTGTTACTGGAAAACAAATACAACAGCAGTGGCTATGCTGTTATTCCAATTCACAGATGAGAAGAGGAAACGGACACTCAGAGACCAGAAACTTGATCAGATTTTGAACCTGGGCAGACCAACTCCAGCTTTTATGATTTCAGCCACTATACAATAATACCTTAATACTTCTCCTATAATATTGGAATAATGGAGACCGTGTTTTTCTTAGGCATCATTCAGGACACTTGGTTTGAAAAATAACACCATATTAAAGAAGAAAATAAGGACAAATCTTGTTTATCTATGCAATCATTGTGGCTATTCATTGTTCCCTTTTCCAGTGTGTAAAAAAGTTGTGCTGCTATTTTGAGGGAAAATAATATAAACTACATGTATTCTTTTTTATCAAGAAATAGTACATTAATCTTTGAACTTACACTGTCAATCTGATGAATTTTTACTACCACAATTTTCAGAGATATTTACCATTTTAACTTTTAAAGCTAAATAAAGACAGTTGTGATTTCAGTCTATAAACAGGAAGAATAACATCTTAATGCTTTAAGCTCTGGGTCGTTGTGCAATACATTGAGAGGAAGAAAGCTAAAGACAAAAGCTCTGAAAGCAATGATGTGCAAAGAATTTTGGGGTTCAGATTTGGGGCTATGATTCATTTTATATTGTGATTATTTTTCTGACACCATATACATTACCTTTATTTATTTTTATTTTTTTAAAGATTCATTTATTTGAGAGACAGAGAGAGCGCAGGGAGGGGCAGAGGGAGAGGAAGAGAGAATCTCAAGCAGACTTCTCACTGAGCTCAGAGCCCAACTCAGGGCTCAATCCCATGACCCTGAGATCATGACCTGACCCAAAGCTAAGAGTCAGATGCTCAACTGACTGTGCCACCCAGGAGCCCCTACATTACCTTTAAATAAAATACTTTTAATCATGGGAAGTTATATTACAATTAGGTATATTCAGATGCTTTTGCAATACTTTTGCAATTTAGCTTAAAGAACCACAAATAAAAACAACACTAATTTCCCTGTCTCTTCTTTCTGGATCAACATGGATGATTCATTGCTGTAAGGTGTTGAGACAACTGAGTGTGGGGACAAGGGACCTAGAAACTTCACCCCTTACCTCCCAGTTGGGAATCAGTACAAACCCTTGACATTCCTCTAATCAGTTTTACTGTATCCATCTTCTCAGCTTCTTATGGATATTAAGTGTAAGAGCTATTAAGGTGTTCTAGGATTTGGGATCTCAGAATTTCATTTGCCTCCTGCTTTCTCCTGCCTTTCTGGGCTGTTGAGGAGCCAGGCACTCATGGGGCAGGTAACCCCTCTCAACAGCACACTCCTGCCTCCACTTGGCTGCTTTTCCTACTTTTATTTCTCTGGGCATTCCTGTTGGTCCTCAGTTTACCCATTCTGGGTCTCTTTCTCTTAGGACCTGGTTAAATGCTGCCTTAACATTTGAGCTGATCATTTGACATTATGGTTCTTAACACGACGACTGAAATTTTTTGAACAATGCTGTATGTCATATGCTATTATATATGCATTATAACAGTCTTTTCTATAGCCCATTCACTCACCAACCTCATGGCTGTTCTCAAGGTCCTTGGCGAGCGTGTGCCTGACCACCTCTTTAATTGCATCTCTCTACCCCAGATACTCCCTGCCCCCTTTACCTACTGTTTTTCTCCATAGCTCTAGTACCTCCTAATTCACTGCACAGTGTTCCTACCTATTTATTTCCTGTCTGCGCCCTACTGGATCAAAAGTTCCTTGAGTGTATGTTTTTTGTTTGTTTCTTTTTGTTTTTCATCCACTGCTAAGAAGTCCAGTCTGGAATAGGGACTGATACCTAGTAGCTGTTTGATAAATTTAGTTGAAGTAACAATGAATTATGGGGACACATGACTTTCATTGTATTCCAAGAAGAGAATTTTGTTCAGTCAAGTGGTAGTCAGAAGTAATTCTGATTTGGTCTGAGGTTTATTCTGCGTATCTCAGATCAAAGTGCTCAGATCCCAAGTGATTTTGAATAACTCCATTGCTTCTTCTTGTTTTGGTTTTTTTTTTTTTTTGGTTTTTGGTTTTTTTTTTTTTTTTAATTTTATTTAT
This sequence comes from Halichoerus grypus, assembly GCF_964656455.1. Taxonomy (NCBI): domain Eukaryota; kingdom Metazoa; phylum Chordata; class Mammalia; order Carnivora; family Phocidae; genus Halichoerus; species Halichoerus grypus. The sequence continues at coordinate 108,778,354 of NC_135717.1, forward strand.
TTGACAGAGAGAGAGACAGCGAGAGAGGGAACACAAGCAGGGGGAATGGGAGAGGGAGAAGCAGGCTCCCCGTGGAGCAGGGAGTCCGACGCGGGGCTCGATCCCAGGACCCTGTGATCATGACCTGAGCCGAAGGCAGATGCTTAACGACTGAGCCACCCAGGCGCCCCGCTTCTTCTTGTTTTGCCAGAGCCAATAAGTAATTTGCAAATGACCTATCCAGCTGCAAACTGGGATATCAAAGTCATCAGGATTATAGTGTGTGTGTGTATATATAAATATATAAAAATATATATAAATAAACATATATATATATATATATATGCCAGAAGTAGAGATAGAAAGGAAAAGCAAAAGAGACATGTCTTAAACAAAAATTGTCTTAAACAAAAATCTACACACACATACATATATATACAGCATACTACATCATGTGTACATCACAAGAGTTGATTCTATGTGTTATACACTAAAAGTAGCTTTCAGAAAAGATATTTACTAGTACTACTTTAATAACAGATTAAACTATAAGAGAAAAGGTCTTTGATGTTATCCATGATACAAATAAAATAATATGAGGGAAAAACAGTCATCTAGATTGAACTAATTTGGAGCCAAAAAGACTGAACTCTATATCTACTTATTAACAAAAGTTATGAATAGCCCTCTTCAGAATCTACCAGAGACAAATGAAGATGTTTTCAAGTTTTTCTCTAATCAGATGAACAGGGGTAGCCATTTATCAGTATATCACTATTATGTCATCATAATTATCTTAAGGCACAGAAGGAAAATGCATAAGGGTTTCTTTAGGCTGAAGGTTAATTTTAATTAAGTATCAGGGTATAAGTCAGACTTTCTGACTACAGAGTAATTTTTGTACTGCTCTGAGAATTTGTGAGCATTCAAGAAAGTTCATAACAGCATTAGTGTTATATGAATAGTCTGTTTAACTTGGATATAATAGGTCAAAAAAAAAAAAAGAGCCCAAAACAAAAATGTGACTCTAGTCTTGGATTTTGAAAGGCCCTTTGCCAGAAAAAGAGAATGTGCAGTGGGTTAGAGTGTTAATTGCGGGGGAAATCCCAGGAGAATTTTGTCTTCCTAAATAAAAACTACTTTTGTTCAGGATCTATACACTCAAGGGACTATGGCGCTCTGATTTTTTATGAATCAGACAACTATAATTTCATTGACAAGTATAAGCATGAATTTTCTTAAAAACAAAACAAAGTTGGTTGAGCTTCTTTTGAGTACCTTCAGGAACTGATGTCCCTTGACACTTCATTGAATTATTTCTATGAAAGCCAATATATCAAATGAAATGAGGTGATTTTCTTAATATTTTTGTGTTTACATGTGGAGCAAATGAATTTTTTCCATGGAGATAATTTCACAGAGTTTAAAAATTAGACAGAAGGAGCATTATGCTGGAGTATCAGTCAGATGGGGCCTAATACTCCAAACCTTAAAGAATTCTGAACAATTCAGTATGACATTCTTTTCTTTTCCCAGTAATATAAATTTCTCCCCTGAATTAGAAGTAAACCTGTTACCTCAGCCAAATCCCACATCATGCAGTGCTTTCTGATTCCCCCACACGATCTCCTGTAATGTCTACCCTGATAAACTGAGACGGATAATGTGCATTTTTGTGCCCATTCAGTTCACTGAGGTGAGAACCTGAAGATTATCACTGTAGCAGACACCCAGAAATTTGTTCAAGGGAAGAATGAAAAGCTCACAGATGGAACACGGACTACCAAATAGGATTCTTCAAAAGTTACATAACCACAAAGGTCAGATTCAAGATCAGGACCAGAATTCCTGGTGCTTTGGTATGTCTATTATATCTGCTTTCTTATTTTAGAGCAGATATTCTCTTCAAGGAAATGTGAGGAGCCAGTTATAATTATACACCACCTTGAAATTGCCAGAACTAGGCTGCACTTTGACTGTGACCTTTTCCGTGTCTTATTCCCTATGTGCTATTTCAGGGTGCAGGAATAGATGCAGTTCTGCTATCTACTTTCATCTAGTTTCACATTATGCTCTAAGAACCCGTGCCCACTAGGACCATTGTCTTGGGATTTTCATTTGTAACCCTCTCGTGCGTGCGGGGCTTCAGAAGCCTTGGGGCATTCCCAGAGCTTGAGACCTGACAGACTTCCCATTTTATTAACAACTTTTCCTCAGGGTCCTAGGTGAGGCCAGTGACATTCTCTGCATTTCTCACTAGGAGGATGGCCTCTTTTTTTCAGGCTGGAAGCTCAGGCATGATCCACCTTTACATTTTTTAAAGGCATAATGATTTTGGTTATGCATAAAATTGGTGCACTTCGTGGTTCTTAGCAAGTTTCCACAAGTGGTTTTTCGGCAGAGACAGTTCGTGACCTGGTTTTTATTGCTCTGTCAGCAATCAAATTACTACAATTACTACAACTCAACAGTAATTGATTTTCAAAATCATCCCTGTATCTCCTGAAGGCCAGAAATCACAAATCCGATCATATTTTTTAACAGAGTAGAGATTGCTGCTGAGGGGAGCACTGTGTCAGCCCAGCTCACAGTGAGAACCCGTGTGCCTTAGGTTGACGAGCTAGAGTACATATGCTCTTCCAGTTCTGGCTGAGGGATATGGCACATCCACGGACAGGTGGGGAGCTTTATGCCACACTGCATTAGAGGACACATATATCATGATTTTATCAATTGCAATTTTTTTATCCCTGCCTGCCATGTCGGAACCTCTCCTCATCATTGGATTGTGCCCAGGGAACAGAGCTGTAAAGACTGTTAGCCTGAAGAACACATATTAGGAAAGTATATCTTCCCTATAAAATCAAAAATTAAAACCATCAAATGTATTCCCAAGGGGTTATTTGTGATGTTTAAGTTATCGCTTTCCTGGATTATTTTTACTTCTGTTTTCTTCCATTGGCATATCGCTAAAAAAAATTTATCATTGCTGATAAGTTATAAATGCAGGCAGCTTTTTAAAATAAGTCTGGCACATTGTTATAATAGAGTGGCACAAACAATGTCCTATCCTGCCATCCTTGGAAATGGTAGATTCAAGTAAAGTGTATTTCATCTGTATCAGTAGACTTGAAAACTCTTTATCTTTTTCAAAGTTATTTGTATTTAAATTGTTCTTATTTTACACATTTTCAGAAAAGTAGATTTTTGTCTTTCATTTGCAACTTTTGTACCTGGTTTTATTCATCATAGTCAGATATGGTAGTTCTGTTATTTTAACACATAGCTAGTCTTTTACCCAGGAGACAGGAAAATTTGTATTTCAGCCACATTAAAAAATAACAGTATATTCTTTGTTTTGTCTTTGAGCTGTCTAATTCCTCCAGTGTAAGATTAATTTAAAGTAATTCCTGTCACTTCCCGTGCGGTTTAATGGAGTGTGAAGGTGCTTGTGTATCATATGTATGTGTTTTTAAGAAGAAATATTGAGGAGACATAGAACAGAAATCCACTCATGAGCTCACATTGCTTCCATTAGTTGCACATTCATCTTAAATGAAAAACACTGATTAGGGCTGAGCAGATACAGAGAGTTAGGAGCTGATTTGGACTTGATAAGCCCTTGAGAAACCAGACTGCTCTATTATCATTAATGGGTTTTGTAAATTTCTCAATTGCTTTTTTCAGGGTTTTTATTAGGGAAAAATATGTGGATGTTGAAATTGCCTTTGTGTTGTCAGCTTTAAAAACTCATTTGTTGGCATTTACATTGCCTAATTTGCCAATGACACCATTTGTTGCAGAAAGGATTGGACTTGCTCTGTTCTGACCTAAATGTAACAGCAAAAAAAATCCCAGCAAGATAAGATAGGTAACTTGCTGGTCTATTTAATTTAACTCCCCTGGTGTCAGAGTGATGGTAGCATGCAAATAGGTTTCCCTGGAGGTATAATTATTCCAGAGTGATGGTTTTTCCTGATCACGTAATGTAAGGTATGGTATCTTTTTTTTTTTAGACTTTATGAGAATTTACTTAGTGACTTCGGCTATTCAAAAATTGTATTAATTTAGGATTTTGGTTTATTTCTTTTTTGTTCCTGAATAATATATGACAGAAAAGCCTGAAGCTATGATTGCATGGACCCCAACCCTAGTTTGCTATATGGCCGTGATCAAGTCTCATACTTATGGAGCTGTGATTTCCTTGTTTGTCATTTGTAGTTGCTAGACTAGATCTTGAATTAGGGTCAGTTCTAGTACCAAAAATTTATGATTCCATGGAAAGCAAACTGAAAACTCTTAGCATTTAAGTTATGCTGAGAAGGGCAGAATAAAGGAACATTTCTAAAATATTGCTTATAATGAAGTTAAAGAAGTTTATTAAATTTAAAAATCAATGAATTATGGTTGTTTTAGCAAGGGAATGTGTTTATATTATTTCTTTGTTTCTTAACACAGACATAAACATTCTGACCATTTCTAAAAGGCTGTTTTTAGAAAAATACAGAGGTGTGTTACAGAATGCCATCTGTAGCAACAAACCTGCTGTCGATTACAGATTGATCAGGGAACATCATGTTTTGTTTTGTTTTTAAAGTTTTTTTTATTTATTTGAGAGAGAGAGAGCAGAGCTAGCGAGATAGAACACGAATGGGGGGGAGGAGCAGAGGGAGAAAACTCCCCGCTGAGCAGGAAGCCCGATGCAGGTGGGGGGGCTTGATCCTAGGACCCCAAGATCATGACCTGAGCCGAAGGCAGACACTTAACCGACTGAGCCACCCAGGCACCCAGGGAACTGCATGTTAAGAAGCATGTGTTCAAATTACATTCCTAAGTTTAATGAAGTGCTATCTTCATATACTATTGCTGAATACTTATTTCATAATAAAGCAGATATAAATTGATGCCCAGGTAGTCTTACCTGTCCCTTTGCATAGGATGATAAAGAGGGAGAGTACATTACTATACACTCTTTGATTCACTCTGCCCTGAATGTAAAGTGTGAAAAAGACCCCTTAGTTATTTTCCTATATGCCATTTTTGAATATGTAAGGGGGTGTTCATTAGCTGTATTATCAAGTCCTAGAATTTAACAAGTCACTGCACAATTAGCTTCTAGATGAAGGTACTCCTATTTCTACATGTTTGGCACATGGGGGTGATGCATAGCAAAGAAGTGTATATCAAGATCTAGCAAAGACCCCTTCTCTGACTGGACTCCATTATTGAGAAATATTGCTTCTTGATTAATAGAATCCTCAAGAAGCCAAATATTGAGCACCCTAGCATTTGCTTGATAATATATCTTGACATTTTCCTTTTGAAACTCATTATATGGCTGTCTATAATTTCATTATAAAACAAATATTTTAAAGTATTTAAAACATTTGTGTAATTATATTAACATGTAATAGGTTATATTATATTGATGCAGTAATTATATAATTAGGGTGACTAATACTGTCACCTTATTTTACAAAATTATTTTGGTGAGTATTGAGACCTGTAATCTTTGCTTTCAAAAGATATAGATCTTTTATAGAATAACTTCTCTGAATGTATATAGTTGATAGTCTCATGTAAATTATGAATATAAGAAGCCAGGATTAAGACAAAATTCAGACGAGATCGGGTGCGTTCAGGGTGGTATGGCCGTAGACTTAAGACAAAATTCAAAATCTTTGGTCAGAAAAACCATCTTAGGAAAGTTTAAGTATTCTTCAAGATGGAGAATTCCAGGTCCTAGGCATAGGGTATGGGTGGGTACCATTTATGAAGAAGGACCTTTGTAACCACAATTCAGAAGAACTGTTGTGGAAAGTATTAAATTTCCTTTTTATTTGAAAAATGTAGGCATCTTATTAGAAAGAGAGTTTACTGGTGGTTTCTGGATTTCTGGGATGAGGAATACATAGGAAGCCTTCGAGGTTCACCTGTATGTGTATTCATGTCTCAAGTTTTCTTTTGGGTTGCTCTTTAGTTGTTATATAAATGTGCCCTTTAAAAGCTGATTGGATCAGAGCTGTGTTTTCTAGCTCATTGAATCTCCTGAAATTGGAGATGGTTATTTAACCCTATGACAGATGGAGACAGCCTGTCTCAGCCTTCAAAGATGAAATGTGAATGAGCACAAGTGAGTAAATATGAGACTAATTGAAGTGAACTGACAGAGAGACTGAGGAAGGATGCATTCCTGGCAATCCTCAGACCCCAGCTTTGAAGCCAGCCACCAGTCTGTGTAAGTGACCCCACTAACCTACACCAGAAGGGGTTGGAAGGTTACCTAAACACACAGTCCTTTACAACTCTATTAGAAACACCTTTAGGTATTAGTATCCCTAAATATGTCTCGTCTGTCTTATCAATTATAAAGTAAGAATTTAGGAAGACTGTTTTTTTAGATGATCACCATAACTTTATATTGTTCAGATATAAACTTCTAGTGTAGTATAACCAAATAGTAACACTTTGACTTGACAGCAATGGTGATATTTCAAACCCTGCCACCTTCTCACCTGAAGTATTAGTATGCCATTTTGTTCCTTTTGCAGCAATATTCACCTCCTGGGAAAATAAGTAAAGGCCAAATAACGAAATGAAATTGAAAACAATATGGGTTCAAAGTCCAGCTTTATAAATTATAGCATTTCATAAAAATATTAAATCAACAAAGAAGAGAAACAACTGTGTTAACCAGAGCCACAAATTCAAACTGCTTAGAAGGGCCAGAAAGATTCCACACCAGGGGTAAATTCATTTGCACACACTGTGCCTATGAATGGTGAGGATTGTGGGAGACACACATGTTCCTTTTGTTAAAAGTAAAACTCAAATTATTTTACCAGCAAAAATGGGTTTATTTGGAAATAACAGAATTGTAATGCAGGACATGCAAGCTACAGCAAAGCCACAGGCAAGTCCCACAAACAAAGGAGAGGAACATTATTTTATGGAGAAGGAGGAAGAAGTTGGGAGGGGTTGTTTTGGCTGAAAGTCCGCTGGAGAAAAAGCAAGAGTTCCTGGTGATGATGGTTTCTCATTGGCTGAGTTGCAGGGATAGTCAATTTTTTGTAAGAGATACAACTCACATCTTTTCGCTGTAATTGACTGTTCTTTCCTGCTGGTGACTCTTCTGTTGGGGTCTGTAATTGACAGTTCTTCCTGTAATTGTTGTTGAGGTGATACGCTCCTCCGTATAACCCCCTGATTCCTCTTTAATGAGGTTTCTCTTTTTTAATTTTCCACATTTTAGAAATCTGTGGGCCCAGAAATGGGAGAGTTTTGTTTTTTTCAAGAAACAGAAATCTAAATTTGTATGTAAAACATATCAATTTTTAAGAGTTGGTTCAAAATTTTAAAAACCCTCTATGGACCAAACCACATCTATACATGGTTTCAAGGGCTCTTTGGCCCTCAGGACACCAGTTTGCAAGTTCTGATCAAATGTATAAATAAGCACAAACTTAAAGCTTTTGTGTATAGTAGGCACTCCAAAAAATATTTGTTTAACCAAGCTGAATATAACCAGGCATCAGAGTTTCAGGATCTCATTTTCAGACGCAGAACACTCATTTTGTTTCATTATTGAACTTTTAAAAGTCAAAGTAAACTACATTAGGTATATTCAGCTATGTAAGTTATTAACTTAGCCAAATTTCAGGAATCAACATTCATCTTAATGAAAATAAACTGTAAATTAATTTGAAATATTTTTGCACAATCCAATTCACCCATGTTTATTGTCTCCAGATTAAAAGACACTGCAGAGGTGATTAAAACACAGTTCCAAACCAAAGTCGTTTGCAATCCAGTAGATGAGAAAGACAAGCTTTAATATAAGGCAGATAAAAGCAATGTACAAATGTCATAAGAGAGAAAAAAATGATTTCCTTTGTGCCTTCACAGTACAAAGGAAGGGAAGATGGATTCTTCGCAGAGATCAAAGATCGAGGCATCCTAAGGAAGTGGCATTTCAGATGTATCTGAGAGAGTGAGACATTGCAGAATTGGGGAGGTGGGAGATGGTATCCCAATCCTCGGCTGAGCAATGGTACATGGTCTGGCATGGCGGGAGCACAGAGGGACCAGTGTGGAGGTGAGGTGGCAGGCTGAGCTGGAACAGGATTACAGAGAGCCTTGGGCATCGTAATGGCATGTTTGAGGATTTTATTATGTAGATAGAAAAGATCGATGAAAGGATTTTTAATAAATACGGTCTGTTTTACAAGCGAATGCTGAGGCATAGTAAAACATGGACTAGAGATGAAGGAAAAATGACCAAAAGCAAAGAGATCAGTTAGGAGGTGATTTCAATAGTGTGGACAACAGAAAATGAAGCTTGAGCTGTGGGGGCAGCGGGGCTTGAGAGACGATGGATTGGGGTTCATACTAGATGACAGTCCAGGGAAAGTTTTTTCTTTCTTGCCAACACTGTGAGTGAAATAATTTGACCTAGATCTTGGTTTTTGTATTCTCTATCAGTGCATCATTCTCTCTGAATTTCAGCATAACCAGCATAATAAAGAAGAAATGAGAAGACAATGGGTATTTAGATTTTCCTACAGAGTCAAAAACAATTTCTATTTTCAGTTTCTGGGTTTATTTTATTTTATAAATGGAATTGATTGAGGAAGGGGGACAGAAAAGATAGAAAATGTTTGTTCTGTTTCTATTATATGCTCTAAAGGTAGAGGGCTGATATGATTTCAGATGCATACACAGGTAAAAGTTACAATAAATGAGAACACAGATTACAAACACAGAGATGAGGAGGATTAGAATTCCCAAACAAACTTGCATTGTTGGAAAGAAGAAACATGAAAATGAAAACAGGCAACATCATCTTTTAATTATCATACCTTCTTGGTGATGGTGTCCCCTTGTAGGCACTTAGGAAAATGGAAATCAGGACCTTTCAAATGAACAGAGTGTACAATCCAGAGATGGCTGATGAAAGAATTATTCATAATACCCTCAAAAAAAATCTATTTCCTGTTTTTTTCCTTATGAAATGGAAGTATGAAACGTCTGGTCAAATTAAGATCACTGAAGATAGACATCATAGAGCAGATATCTTTATGGATCACATTCTCATTTGGCCCTATTAATTGCTATAGATGTTCAAATAAATGCCCCAACTAAAATGTTTCATAATTTTATTACTATTACTAGTATATGTTGCTTTCTAACATGTGCTAATTTAATTTAATGCTTCAGGACACAAAACTGTCACCTTTTCCCTTTCTCAGTTTTGAAATAGTGTAATAGAGAAATTAGATGCTTCCTTTATCTACTGTGTTCAATGCATGCACCAAAATGTAATCGAACACCTCTCTAGGTAAAAGGTGCCACATGCTACTGGGGTCAGAAAAGTGACAAGAGAAATACCGAATAAGCCATTTCAAGAATTTTGATTTTTTTTTTTTTTTGAAGCTTTGGAAAGCCAGATTAACTTCTTTTACAGCTTTATATTTTCTGCTGATTCATTGGGCAGCAGGTGTTCTGAAGGAGCTAGAGAAGTGAAAAGAAAAGTTATGTAATTAGGATTTTGTAGACTGTGAAGACATTTTTTAAAAGAACCTTAACAAAAACCGTAAAGAAGGCTGAGTTTAACAGTTTCTAGAGGAAAAGATATCCAACAGTGTTTTAAACCCAATACATCCATTATGGGAATCATTTTTTCCTTTTAAGGAACTCTAATGTGTATATTTGGGAAAAGGCACATACTGCACACTTGGGCAAGATGGACTACATCACAGCTGGAAGGCCACAGCATTTTGCTGAAAATGTGGCAAATGGTATTACTTATTTCACATTATGTCTTTGCTTTGAAAATTTGACTTTGTAAGTATTGCTATTATAGTTGTATTCAAATTAATTGTAAGCATCTGACAAATTCCTAGCTTATGGTTTCCAGAAGTATTTTTGTGGGTGATCATTCCTAAATATTTGTTTCCTGTTTTCCCCATCAACAACATAATCGATATGGAATTCTCAAGTGAGCATCCAAGGTCCACACAGGTCTGGTCTCAGAATGTAAGGGATATAATAACTAGTTGATCAGTACCATACCAAAAAGTAAAAAGCTAAAATCTAAATTTTGAGAGGCATTACCTGGAAGTAGCTGCAGAACCGACTAATTCACATGTTGATTGTATTTGCTTAGGCTGCCAGGTGGATGTAGTTATAATAAAGACAGTGAAAATATCAACAAAATGACTCAAACTGGCTGCCAAGTCAACAAACTGTTTGCTGATCTACTAACTCTGTATAGATTATGCAGTCATAAAATGGATGAAATTCAGCGTCTATACCATACTCTGTCTCCCCAGTGCTTCTCACTTTCTTTTATATTACAGAGATGATATCAAGGATAGAGATTTGGAGCTGTCATATACTCTTCCTCGTCATTATGATCTGTTTTTATTCACAGAATGTCTGACACCAAATGTGTGGGGTTTTTTCTCACACCAACCAATTCTCCAACTCTCTGGACACCAGCTGGGTGTCCTACAATTCAAAACAGCTCTGACACTAACTGCCTGGAGTTAGCCCAGACCTCACAGGTTAAAGGCTCATTCCCACAACACAGCCTCCATTTGAAATGCCAGCCGCAAGGCCAGGCCACCAGTATTTTGACCAACCATAAAGTCTTGGGGGATTCCCACAATCCCCTCCCCAGATTCAGTAATTTACTAGAATGGCTCACAAAACTCCGAGAAGGGCTTTATTTACCATTACTGGTTTATTATGCGAGCTACAACTCAGGAACGGCCAAATAGAAGAGATGTATTTGGCAAGGTGTGGTGTTGGGGAGCAAGAGCAGAGTTCCCATGCCTTTTCTGGGTGTGACACCCTCCCAGCGCCTTGATGTGTTTATCAACTTTGATGTTGCCCATCATTTTAGGTGTTTTATAGTTTCATTATGTAGGCGTGGTTGATTAAATCATTTGCCATTGGTAACTAACCCAAGCTCTTGGCCATTTCTCCTCCCCAGGAATCCTTGGGGGTGGGACTGAAAATTCCTCTGGCAACCAACTCCTACTCTATAACTATTCCTACCAAGAGTCACCTTATTAGCATAAACTCAGATGGTTGAGAGGAGCTTGTTATGAATAACAAAATATGCTCCTGTTACTCTTAGCAGGAAATTCCAAGAGTTTAGAAACCCTGTTAGGAACACGGAACAAAGATGAAATATGTATTTCTTATTATGCCACATGTTGCTATTATTGTGCATTTAGATTTTGGATTTATTTAAAGGGGTTAAACAAGCTGCTCCTAAAAAATATTCAAATCAATGCTCGATGGAAAGAGAATGGGCTTTTGTTAGCAGACTGGCTTGAATGAACTCTTGATTCTACCATATAGTAGTCCAGTATTTATGGGCAAATTACTTACCTTCTCCAAGTCTCAGTTTCTTCAACTGTAAAATGAGGACAATAACAACCACATTGCAGTGTTGTTGTGAGGATTAAATGATATAATAATAAAACACCTAGTATAGTTCAGGGCATTTTATAATAGAGGTTCCAGGTATTTTTTTCTACTCTTCCCCTATTAACCATTGGTGATACGACTTTATGTTTCTTGAGGCAAACGAAAATAGTGTTTATTAGCCTTCAGTCTTTTATTATGGTCACTGAGCACTTACTGGGACCATCCTGAGTTGATGATAGTCTCAGCCACTCTTAAGATTTGATAACCCTCACTGCTTAGCTAAGCTAAGCTGGAACTAATCTAATGTTCTATGTAAAGTGCTATGAGGAATATAATGGTGGTGAAACCCTAGCCTCAGAGAATTTAAAATTTAATAAAGGGGTTAACATGTACCCAAATAATTCTACCGAGGTAGAATATGATAAGTAACAATGTTTTGGGATTATAGAGAAATGATGTATCATGTCTGGTTGAGAGCTGTAGAAAGAAGATGCTAATCATATTTCCTAGTATCTTATCTTCCAAATGTAATACGTGGGCTGGCAGAATCAGCATTCTGTGAGAACTTGCTAGATGTGCAAATTCTCAGGCCCCAACCAGATGCACTGAATCAATCACAGTCTTTGGAAGTGCAGCCTCTCAATCTGTTTTAACAAGCTGATTTTTACGCATGCTAGTACATTGCAGTTACTCAGTATAAGTAGATTGATTGTTGATTTTGGGGGGGAGGGGGGTGAAATCCTTTCAGATATTTTGTATAATGAGCAGATTTCTGCACAGAATTCACTGAGCACTGCCTTGTGCTTCACTACTGCCTTGAGCTTGGCTTTGATTATGACTAGCTTGGAAAATATGATAAATCTCTAACATATCGATTATTACATGTTTCTTGGCATCATAGGCTTGGACAAAAGGAAGTAAATTGATGTAATAGAATTTTTTCTAAAAAGTGTCAACTCATTTATCCTTTTAAAAATATTTTATGTAGGGCGCCTGGGTGGCTCAGTTGGTTAAGCGACTGCCTTCGGCTCAGGTCATGATCCTGGAGTCCCTGGATCGAGTCCCGCATCGGGCTCCCTGCTCGGCAGGGAGCCTGCTTCTCCCTCTGACCCTCCCCCCCTCATGTGCTCTCTCTCTCTCATTCTCTCTGTCTCAAATAAATAAATAAAATCTTTAAAAAAAATATATTTTATGTAAAAATAATAAAATATAAAGTATTCATTTTTTAAAAGATCTAGCCTCATACTAAGAGTTTGGAAGATTCAGGTTTATATTAACATGATGAGGACATTTGCACAGTCATCAGACATTTCAACTACAGAAAACACTGGCATTAGGCCATGTGCTGGGAGAGTTTATAGATGTGAAATTTACTGGGCTGTTGTTTTTGGCAGTCAGGGTGAAACAGGAAATGACCTGCACACAGCAGGCTGCAATGAATTGAAATGATGCTAGTTCTTGTAGGTTTACTTCACTAACTTGTTATGATACTTTTAAAGTGATATTGCCCAGAGGGTTAGCAACGGTATTGGTTTTTGTTTGTTTTGCTTCAGCAATTAATAGTTTGTGAAAATTATGTATATGGTTCCGGGGGCATTTTGCTGAGTACTTTGAGAGTCAGCTGAGAAAACCCAAAGTGCTAGATAAAATCTACAAGCCTAAATTATGCATTATCAAGGCTTTCTCTAAGGGAATCAGAAATTTTTGGATAACTTAGATTCTGTCATCATGCAGATGCATCCCAGGTTTTAAGAATTGCATGTGATATGCTGAAAATAGAGACAATGAAAATGACAAGAAAAGTAACATTTTAATTGCTTAGAAAGAAAAAAGTTTACTTAACATTCAATAGCTAAATCCAGTAAGTTAGTGTATAATAGACAGTAATAGCTGAGATTTTATGCTCCTGTTCAGAAATCCAGTGTGAAATTGTGAGTTTGGAATGGCAGTGATTAATCATTATGGTGAACTGTCAAAAAAAGAGTTAAGGTCATTTATGTTAATGATTGTAGTATGCAATTTTTGAGCCCTAACATATTTCACATATAACAATTAACCAAAAATGCGAACATCTGGAAAGTAATCTGCCTGAAATCTTGGAAGAAGTGGTATAAATTTAAATACACACACACACACACACACACACATGCACACACCATTGGAAGATTCCTTGGAATAAACAGTTGCATTATAAAACAGCATTTTATAAATAAACTGAAACATAGATAATTTGCCCAGTATAAGACAATTTCCCCAGAGCAATGTATATAATGTCAACAGTAACCAAAACCCAGATTGCATAGCAATATTTGCTTGGTAATATTCAGAAAACATTTAGATGCCATGGTTAAGATATGAAGGCAAATTTGTGGGCATTACCAATTCCCCAATATTTGTTTTAAATTGCTTTCAAGTAAAAACGTCTTGGTTATTATCCAATAAAAATGACTATATAATCTAGGTTATACATGCATGTACACAAACACACCCCCAGAGAATCAAATCCATAAAAGGGTAAATATTTTATAAGATTCAGTGCCTGGACATGCAGATAGGTATGAAAAGATGTGCTGTGGAACATGTTGTATCACAAAAAGTATAATTACATAGTTAGTATGGTGGATGCTAGGCAGGCTGCATAAGGAAGTACTTTGTTACCCAGTAAGAAAACATTTCTGTGTTGAGGACAACTTGTAAAAATTGTATATAACATGTCAAAATAAGTCGTTTGGGGGAAAATAAATTTGTACCTGGGAACTTTCAGACCCATGGAATGCCCTTAGCAGTATGGCAGTATTATTACTGAATTGTGGGGATTTGGGTTAAGTAGGGAGCTGAGTGAATAGCTTTGAGGCTGGAGAGAAGTCAGTAGTAGGATGACAGGAAAATAATTATGATGCTCTGAACACATCCTTGCCAATCCGGGTTGCTTTCAGCCTTAATTATTTAGCAAGCGTAGCAATGGAATCACCACCATCCAAGAGTGCTTTGCACTTAACTTGCCCAAAGTACTATGCAGTCTTCCTTGGCTTTTAAAGTTGTCTCACTTTTTGACATGTTCTGTTGACTTTGCCGAAGCTAGAAATAGTACAAGATAGTAGGGAGATAAAGACGAAGCAGAGATCACTCATAGGTACAGTGCTTGAATTTGGTAACTGAAGCCTTTTCTTTCTTATAAGGAAAGTGTGTGTGTGTGTGTGTGTGTGTGTGTGTGCTTGTTTGTGTGTCCACGTGGGTGCACATGTGTGTTTAAATTTTCTTACCAAGTTTTATGAGTCATCAATCAAATCTCCCCACAATTTACCCTAGCAAGCAGAGTTATGAGACCTGAATTTCACTGAAGGAGAATTTTATTTAGACTGATTTCTTATAAAATTAATCTAGATGATATAGATGATGATGGAGAAAATGGGTAGGGTGACTTGTGTACTTTACTTACTTGATTTGACTTAGGTGTTCAGATAGATTATTATAGATGCATTACAAAACACCCTCGAGCCACTCCAGACCCTCAAAGAATTGGTTTCTGTTGTTGTTGTTTTGTTTTGTTTTGGGGGGTTTTTTTTTGGCAACTAGTCTCTACATCTGGCTCATTCAGCAGAGATGAACAACAGGTTTTTAGTGAAGCAGTTGTAGGGGATGGGAAAGACCGTTGTTACTTGTATAGCCTTGGTCAGTCGCTCACCTCCAGAAAACTTTTTCAGGAAAACCAGGAGTCTCTATTTGAAATATGTGCTTAGAATACATAAGAAACTTCTTGATTATTCTATTATCTCAATTTCTTTTTATATAAAATCATCTCGGGCCCCATCTCTCCCTTACCTGAGCTGTTCATACCTATCTTGAGTGGTCAAATTGCAATATAGATCAACAAATCCTTAACCCAAACTGTAAAGTTTAGGAAACAAAGAAATTGTAAATATGTTATATTTAAAATAAGCATTGCAGTTCAACCACTTTGGAAACTTTGGCAATGTCTCACAAAGTTACACATACTTTACAGTATGACCAGTAATTCCACCCTTAGGTATTTACTGGAAAGAAATGAAAACACAAATATGGGAGTTCTTTTAATAATAGCAGAAATCTTGAATTAACCCAAATTGCCCACCAGTAAGTGAATGGATAAATAAATATCGGTATGTCCAAACAGTGAAATACTACTCAACAATAAAAGAGAATCACTGAAACAGGCAGGAGTGAAAGAAGACAGACACACAAGTTTTGTTTGTATGAAACACTTAAATGAACAAAACAAATTTACAGTAACAGAAAGCAGATCGGTTATTGCCTGGGGCTGGGTAAGGGGTAGGAAGGATTTACTGCAAAGGAGTGTAAGAGGACTTTTTGGGGTGCTGGAAATGTTTTAGATCTTGATAATGGGGTGGGTACAGGAGTATATACACTTGACAGACTTGTCAAACTATATACTTACAATGGGTGAGTTGTAAATTTTATCTCAGTAAAGTTGATTTCGAAAGAATAGAATATTGAATGTGTAGGAACAAAGGGATATGTGGTAAAAGTCATGCTGCAGTATTCAGTGGTAGGAAGTAACACCCCCAGAGGATCGAGACTTGAAATTGTTTTGAATCAAAATATTATTGAACTGAGATAAAAATTGTAGCAGTCAGTATTTTCTTCTATACTGCCAGAAAGATCAGAAACAGCAAAGCTTTATTATTTAGCACAGTATAGACATTATACTAAGCACTTGGTAAGCCTAATATTATTTGCTCCTCTCTAAACCTCCATGAGGTAAGTTGTAAAAAAAAAAAAAAAAAAAAAAAGCTTAGAGAGACTAAGTACAGTACTGAAAGTCACATGGCCAATGAGTTGCAGTGCTAGGATTTGAATCCGATTGACTGAAAAATATCAATGCTTACCAGTCATACACAACTAAGTCTTCCTGAATCATAATTTCTTACACTATTGTGGAAATACTATTATTTAGGATTGTTCAAATAAGATATATAAAGACATATTACAACCTAGAGAATAAACCATTGTACCATGCACATTCGTCAGTAAATATTTGACTATCTACTATGTGCCCGAAATTGTGTTACATTCTGGGAATATGACAGATCACCTGCCCTTGTGAGTTTATAGATGTAGGTAGTAAAACAACGAAGCTGAAATACAGTGCAAGAAGGGAATCACAGTGCTCCAAGACCACATTGCATAGGCAATCACCCTGTTGGAAGTGGTGATTTCTGAGTGAGAGCTGATGGATTCATGAGTTTGCTCTCCGGGTGTGGGAAGAGGGGTTGAGTAATGCCCCAGAAGAGATTTATGGGAAAGGCTAGAGGAGAGAAAAGTTCAGTAAGGCTTAGTGGGGTTGGGGTGCAGAGGGAGGAAATGTGAGACAGAAGGTTGAAGGGGAGTGGGCAGGGGCTGGATCACATAGAACCTGCCAGGAGAGCATGCGTAATTGTCATCCAAGCCAGAATACAGGAGAGAGAACGGAGCACCATTAATCATTATGCCAACACAACGGGTCTAAATTGAGGCTGGCCATGACCAGCTGGTTATTCCACAAGCCTTGAAAGGAAATTTGGGGTTTTTAGGGAGAGTAGGCATAATTGGAGGGTTTTAAGTAGAGAAGTAAAATGACTAAATTTGACCTTGCATCTTGTCTATCAGTATGCTTTGGGGAGGAGTTGAAGGGACCTTTAGTACATTTTAACTTCCTCAAGTATATATTTGATGCCTTTTGAATCCTTGTATTCTCAATGGAAATTATGGTCCCTCAAGAAATAGTTAAGGAAAAAAAAACACTGAATATTTTTAAAACTTAAAACAGCCAAAAGTGTAAAGTATTTGAAAAATAAAGTTATTTATCATTTCTTTTCTTTCCCAATCATGTAAAAGTGATTTTTAGCAAATATTCTAAATAAAAGTGCCTGAAAAATAAGAGAAAATAGTTTTTTCCAAAACAACATTTTAAAATGGATAAAGTTTTATTTCTTCAGCAATTTCTAGGGCCCTGCTATCCCAGAGTCAAATTTTGACAATGTTGTGTAATATAAAGGAAAATATTTAAGATTGTTTCTTGATTTAAAAGATTTGAAAGAGAAGGGTAAAATATTTTAATACTCTTTATACTTTGTCTTCATTCATTTGAATATTCAACAAATAGATATGCAATGCCTGAAATGTGTTATGAGAACCTATAATAACATACTGATCTCCCTACACACAAGGCAAATAAGAGCTGAATCTCATAGAGCTTTGCTGGCAATGCTGTTGTTATGCTTTTATCCTAGGAGCAAAGAGAAGTCACTTTGGGGTTTTTAGAAGCGTATTTATAATACCCTCCAGTTCCATTCACGTCGTCGCAAGTGGCAAGATTTCATTCCTTTTGATGGCTGCATAATATTCTATTGTATATACATACCACATCTTCTTATGCTGAGCGAAATAAGTCAATCAGAGAAAGACATGTATCATATGACCTCACTGATATGAGGAATTCTTAATCTCAGGAAACAAACAGGGTGGCTGGAGTGGTGGGGGGTGGGAGGGATGGGGTGGCTGGGTGATAGACACTGGGGAGGGTATGTGCTATGGTGAGCACTGTGAATTGTGTAAGACTGTTGAATCACAGACCTGTACCTCTGAAACAAATAATACATTATATGTTAAAAAAAAAAAAAAAAAAGATAGCAGGAGGGGAAGAATGAACGGGGGGAAATAGGAGGGGGAGACGAACCATGAGAGACTATGGACTCTGAGAAACAAACTGAATGTTCTAGAGGGGAGGGCATGGGGGGAGGGATTAGCCTGGTGATGGGTATTAAGGAGGGCACGTTCTGCATGGAGCACTGGGTGTTATACGCAAACAATGAATCATGGAACACTACATCAAAAACTAATGATGTAATGTATGGTGATTAACATAACATAATAAAAAAATGTTTAAAAAAGCGTATTTATATCTACTTTTGAAAAACATCACTTTGGCTGCAATTTGGAGAACACATTGGTTGGGGTGGGGGGAAGAAGTGAATGTAAGTAGATCATTTAAGAGGCACAGGCCAAGTGAGTAGCCTAGGCTGGGTTGAAGGTTATGAAAAGAAGTGAGTGGATTCCAGAAATATTTAGGAGACAAAAGCAGTGAAATATAGTGGTGGATAGAATAGGAAAGTGGAGAGAGAAGAATTGGTCACAGGGGATTGTATGGTTTCTTTAACTGGCCAAATGGTCGTGCTATTACCTGACTGAGGCAGATGACCGAGTTGGTAGAAAACTTCAGAAGATTGTTATTAACTGTCAGAAAGGCCTTGAGACATCTAAGGGAATAGTCAAGTAGGTAGTCGATATGAAAGTCTGGAGACAGTGATGGTCTGGCAATATAAATGTGTAAGTCAGATGCAAAGAGGAGGTAACTAAAGCTTTGGGTGTGAATGACCTATGAGAGATTAGAGCTAAGAATTCCTTGGAATAGACTTAAGAGGGAGAAAAAAGAGTCCTCAGGAAACTTATCATTTAATGACC
The DNA here is from genome assembly GCF_964656455.1 of Halichoerus grypus. Taxonomy (NCBI): domain Eukaryota; kingdom Metazoa; phylum Chordata; class Mammalia; order Carnivora; family Phocidae; genus Halichoerus; species Halichoerus grypus. The sequence goes on from NC_135717.1 coordinate 108,797,272, forward strand.
AGATGAAGGAGAAAGAGCCTTTGGAGACAAAGAAGAGATGGCCAGAGAAGAAGGAATAAAACCAGGGAAGTATGGTAATACATAATTTAGCAAGTGCTATGCCAGGAGATTGAGTTTTTCAGTTGTACTGCATTCATGTTTATTTTGAAATGATTTCACTATAACTGCAGTTGGAGACAGTATTCTCAAATGGAAAGCAATTGTGATTCATTTGCCCCTTTCTATGTACTCATTTCGTTTTTCTGTGAGTGGGACCCAGCTAGTAGAAAAATGGTAAGTAGCTTAGAAACTGCTAGGTTTATAAATTTAACAGTTATTTTAGAAGCTAACATTTATTCAGTGCTTATTATATGCCCATGATAAGTGCTTGAAATGCATTATTACTTTTTACATTTTTAAATTTACATTCAATTTAATTAACATACACTGTATTATTAGTTTCAGAGGTAGAATTTAGTGATGAAATGCATTGTTATTTCATCCTTTCAACAAACTATAGGATAGGTGGTATTATTATCCTTTTTATAAATGAACAGAGTAACAGAGAACTTGAATAACTTGGGCACGACCCTACAGCAAGTGACGGAGCCTGGATTCAGGCACAGTGAGCTACTCCCTCTACAATAATTGCTAACTGAGAGTTACTCCATCATCATATGTCCTAATGTGAAGCTGGTAGAGATTATACCAGACAGCTGGTATTTTCTAAAACCCAAGTTGTTTGTATTGTGTTGTAAATTATACCTGCTGTCTTGCTATTCCTTCTTCTAGTATCCAATGGGAAACATCTATATCCTGTTTAATTTTGGACCTTTTGGATTAATAGTATCTATAGCCTCAATGTTTTATTCTGGTGAATAGAGTGAAGGAAGGAGAGAAAAAAAACAAGGGAAAGAAAAAGGTAGGGTATGGGGAGTAGGGAAACCATATCTAGAAATGAAATGCCTTATTTTACATATAATTCAGAGTAAGGGTCCTGACAATAGAAATCCTCTTTGTATAGATAAGAAAGAGAAAAGATTCCTTTTCCACAATCAGATCATAACCTAAGGTGGGGAAAAACAAATTCTGTAATAAATATAATTTTTAAAACATAAAATATTTGATAAAAATATAAATACTATTAAAATTAAATAATGAAATATGAAACTACTTAATTTATTCATTCCACAAACATTTATTGAGTGCATACTATTCGCTTGGTCACTTTTCTAGTACTAGGGATGTAGCAAGTTTCCTGCTCTTGTGGATCTTATATTCTAATGGGAAAGATGGGCAATAAATAAGCAAACAGGGATATAGTACATCAGGTGGTGATATATGCCATAATAAGAAAGCAGGATAAGGAGGAAAGGAAACAGTGGAGATGCTGTCCAGTTACTGTTATCAGATGAAGGCCATGATGATGGTGTAAGAATACAGACTTAGTTTATTTTTTGGCACCCATGTTGGTAAAGACATTAACAAGTGATATATGGAGGGAGTACTGCAGTGAGCTCTCTCATTTACTGCAGGTTGAAGCATCAACTTTTAAAATAATTGTGTGCATTTAAAAATTAACCCACAGGTAAATACACACATACAAGAGACTGGAAGCAAACACCAAAATGGTAACAGTGGCCATCACTGGCTGGTTTTTATTTTCATCTTTATATTTTAAGCATTTAAAAATAGTTCAACAGTGTATAATTCTATAATAAGAATAACATTTAAACATTGCTGTAGTATGCCTATTTAGAGAAAAGACAGGGTAGAAAGAGAAAGAAAGAAGAAAATAAAGGGAGAGAAGAGACAGACACAGTTAAAAATAGACATAAAATTTAAATACACAGAAATAATCTTCATATTAAGAAAAGGAGGTACAGAGAGGGGGAGAGACATGTCTGTAAATCTGCCCACACAGTTCTCCATGTTATAGCCTTTAACATACAGCCACTGAAGATTATAATTCTGCATCCTAACAGGACAAACATAGAAATATCGGTACTGGAAAATTATTTGTGTTGGATGAAATTATTCTGAGGGTTGGCTCTGGTAATAGAATTAAAACAGGAAGTTAAACCTGGGCCGGACTCCTGCTTTGGTTCTCTGTTGGTCTTTTTGGCAGACACTAATTACATATGTAGACAAAAACTTTAAGACATCACAGAGATAGCTTTTTATTTTGTCTTTTTATCTTTTTTAAAAATTTTTAATTTTTTTTTATTTTTTATATTTTTATTAACATAATGTATTATTTGTTTCAGGGGTACAGGTCTGTGATTCATCAGTCTTACACAATTCACAGCACTCACCATAGCACATACCCTCCCCAATGTCCATCACCCAGCCACCCCATCTCCCCACCCCAACTCTTAAAAGTATATTAAGAATTAAAAATTAAAATAAACGTTAAAAAAGGAATATGTTGGCCAAACTGTTTCTTTTATACTGTTTAATTATTTCACAAATGAATTTAGTCTAGAGGTACTGTTTTGAGCTAATCAGCTTAGTCTTAGCTCTCTCTTTTGATAGCTTTATCAGTAACTGTTTCACTTACTAGGATTATAAAGTCTATTTATTTTGCAAGCAAATCTACAGAAATCAAAGTGTCAGTTATATATGTCTTTTTCATCTATATTTCTGATGAGATTCAGAGAAAACTGACCTTGAAGGAACAGCTTAGACGTATTAGGTCACTTTCTACTTTATTTCAGAATACTGCCAGTGAACTGGTTTGTTCAGAATATCTGAAGAGAATCTTTGAAATTTTTCTATATTTGATTAATGAAAAAGAATCAAATGCATTTTCTAACAAAAAAATGAGAGCAATTAAATTTGCATTTTGAAAGTGAGATCTTTCAGGCAGCCTTTTTTTTTTCTCTTTCTTTTTCTTTTTTTGGCCAACTCTTTGGATAATGTTATTAGAAAGGTTTGCTTGTGATGTTTTGTTTTGACTTATATTTTAGAGGAGGAACAATAGTATTAAACATACCGTATTTTCTAGTAGAAATTTGGTATAATTTCCAGCATGACAGCAGAGACAAGGAGTATGTGTTCATTTTGGTACAATTTATATGAAAACTTTAGTCTTGATTCCCTTTAAACAAAGGCTATAAGAAGTGCCATATTCTGGGTGGTCTCTGATTAAACAAGCTAGTTCTATTGAGTTCAAGTGTCATAGTTTATTTTATTTTGAAAATAAGATAAACTCAAGCCTTAAAGAAATTCAGAATGTAACAGATGAGTTATGACTCCAATTATACACAAGTTCATGTAAGATTGTGTTTCTTTTATTGTATAACAGCATTATGTAGCCAATGTTATGTAATTACTAGTAATAAACACATTCCTTGACAATAAAAATCACTATCCCACTACATTATCAACAAGTAGAGAGGAATAGTCAGCATATTAGTCCCATCAAAATTTAATTGAGAGCCTGTTATATCCACTATGAAGCTAGGCAAGGTGATGCCATTATATTTTTTAAAAAGTAAGCACAAATAATCTTACATGAACTTATGTACAATTGTCATAACTTGGTCTCCTATAGTCTGCATTTCCTTTGTTTTGCCCACAGTGAAACATTAGTATTTCTCACACTTTTCCACTGGAAATACTTCTAATGACAAAAAATAATGAGCTTCTAACCCCAGGGTTCTACCAGTTTCCTACAAAGTAACCCCTGCAATCAGGGGTATTTTTTTTAAAGCTTGTGGGTTTTTTTTTATTAAACTCCATCATGATATATCTTTCCTTTTTAATTACAAAAGCAACATGTTTTTATTAAGTAAAACTGATGATCCAGAAAGATAAACTGTTTATTTTGTTGCTTCATGAATTCCATGGCATATCCCAGTTTGAAAAGATAAAGAATTCTCTATCCTATAGACTCATTAGAGATGTACCAAACATGCAGGGGTTCAAGAATTCCTTAGAATTCCTCATATGAATTTATGTAGATTTTTATCATTAACTTTTGTTAGATTTTTGAAAAAAATGCATGTGGTGTACTTGAGAGGAATGTAAAAACACAAGACTTAGTGAGGCAGTTACAACTTTCTTTAGAAAACACCTCATCTCATTCCATATGGTTTGTTGGAAACCTAATAATTTGTGACAAAGGAATTATGCCACATCAGAAGTCACAGGCTTAATCAAGATTCAGGAATTAAAGGAATCAGATCTTATTCTTCTACAAAAGCAGTCAAAGTAATTCTATTTCCTTTTTTATTGTTTTGGAATCTTCTCAATTTGACCAAACTCAACAATTTACAGGGAACTATAATACGAGAAAGAGAAACACACTCTTGCGTTAGCAGATCCACGGCAGAGAACATGAGAATGGAAAGAGCAATACTTACAGTGGCGAGCAAGGGTAATGGGGCAGAATGGTAAGGAAGGGGCAGACTTCAGTAGTGAAGATGGACCTAAGGGCTCCTCATTGAAACCTGGATAGAAATCCTGTGATTGCAGTTTCTTCTTCCACCTTCATCCTCCCATTGTCTCATCCCATGATTCCATTTGCACTCCTTCAAGCATCTGGTTCCCTAAATTAATGTCTTCTCTGACATCAGGACTGGTGTAACTTTTTCTACTTCCCAGTGGCACTGATGACATAATACTGGAAGATGTAACAATTACTACAGCTCTTCTTGCTGAAGGACTGTTGCCCCACTCCATCCTGTGGCAGAGCCTGGAGATAAGCAGTCACCTATATGTGCACAAAGCCAAACTGTGTGTCGCTTTCCCCAGCATATGCTAGATTATTTTAGTAAACAAAGCTCATTTTAGATTGATCCTAAGTGAAACTGGTAGAAGGTAAATGTAGATCACTAAAGTAAGGTAAACTAAGCTGTCTGGGTTTTTAGAATTAAATAAGACAAATCTTAAAGATTAATAAATGAAATCAATTGAGTTGCTATTTTTAGCCTGATTTTTGAAGCAGGGATAAAAAGCACAATGTATATATTAAAATTCCTTGCCACAAAGTGTATGCTATTTAGGTGAAATATGCACAGTATTAGAAGATTAACTCAGGCTACAATGATAAACTACAAGGGACCATGGTTCTTTGTGTATATTGGGTAAAGAAAATCACGGAAGCGGCTAATTCATTCACTTTAATTACTCCTCAAAATTATTACTGATTCCTATAGTGACTCCAAAAAGCAAAAGGATTATGTGCGTGTTTGTGTATGTGTGTGTGTTTAAACACTGTGTATATCAGTGAGATACGTAAAGTGAGTTATGCAGTCATGTCACTCGTTTTTTGGTTTTTTGGAATGTACTGATATAGTCATCTTTATTGAATTATATCTTGTATTCATTTAAAGAAAATGAAAACAGAGTGCATCAACTAGGCAAAAGCAAAACGCTGATGGGGAGGAATTAGCAATCATACATTTTTATGCTTATATTAAATTTGAAAACTCAAAACATAAAAAAATAAAACTCTTCAAATTGTGCAACAAAATATTTACCATATGTAAATCCAAATCTTTAATATACGTGAAGGAGACTCCTCCCTTTCCCCTGTATTGGTAATAGGTTGAATCAATCCATAAGCATGCTGTCACATGTGTGATCAAGGACTACCCCTGATGCCAAATTAAGCGTGGCCAAAGAAACTAACAACCCCTATACATCCTATACCTTTGACCTAGTATCCTAATCCTTTGAATTCTCAGAACTATTTAAAAACAGAGAATTATAGTTAAGAATATGTGCATACTTACAAATATCCCCCATTTAGAAGAGGGGAAAAAAGTCTTATTTAAATTCTATCATTTTTCTGCTATATAACTACTCAAGGCTGCAGGTACAATGAACACAGTAAGTTTTTTATATGATAATAAAATAATGAAAGGATTTTATTGGCAAGACTAATAGTGTTATCTAATGGCAAAGAAGTTCAAGTGGCCATGGCCTTTACGAAAGTCAACCTCAAAGTGAGTGTATGCGGTGTACAAGATGATTATATTAATTGGCTTTATAAGCATCATGAGTAAAGTATTATACCAACAGGAATTGAGACCAACCTTATATTAGTCATAGGTCTTGAAAATTTACGTATTGCCACTGAAATATATTCTTTTTGCCATTTTCTTACAATCTATGTAGTGGTTTGTAGTAGTTCAGAAGATCCATTAGAGGGCAATATAATATTGCTCTGGAGCTGAGAAAATGTCCTAGTGAAAGGAAATACAGAACAACCCTGCCTCTCTGTGTGTGCGTTTTGAAAATGGGCTTCTAAATAACAAAGTAAATGATTTTAGTTTTAGTCTTCCTTTGTTAGTGTTTGATTTTTCTGAAACACAAACTTCAGCTGAATTTTAAGCTTTTTAAAAAGAATTTAGAGGATATTCTAAATTTGGATTTCTATCTGCATGTGTGTTTTTGATTTGATAGATACAAATAGGTAGTACAGTAAATGTCCTCAAGTTTTAAAAGGTCTTCTTACAATATAATAGAAAAAGTTCCTTAAAAATGAGTAGAAAACTTGTTTGGAGTTTATAAATTCAGTGAATATATATCCCCGTATATCTCTCCATAGATATATGAAATTCTGTGCTTCTTTTTAAAGAACCTTGATTGTTTGTTTATGTTAAAGGACATGTATTTTACATATATGGCTTATAAAGAAAGTTAAGTGTTGTACTCAGTCATCAACCTGTTACATTTGTAACTTTGAGATAGTCTTCACGTAACATGCTAGTTTCCATAATTTATCTTTTAGTTTTACTTAATTGAAAAATATTAAGAATGACTATGTCATGAATATGATTTTACTTTAAAGTACTGTTCTGTGTGATATCAGGGCGCCGGAGCTCAAATCCTGTCTTAAATCCCATGGATTAAAGTATATTGCAACAACAACAACAACAACAACAAAATTTAAAGAAAAACAACCGGGCATTAAAGAACTGTATTAGGACTTCCGTTTTCTTCTGAAACTATAATGAGTCAGTTCTAGATTGTTCCTCAGCACAGGGGTAGTTGCTGCCTGGATGAAGCATAAGCTTCAAAATGATACAGGGAGACGTTTCACAAAAAGGCTGGTGAGGTCATATGGGAATTCTTAATCTCAGGAAACAAACTGAGGGTTGCTGGAGTGGGGGGTGGGGTGGGAGGGATGGGGTGACTGGGTGATGGACACTGGGGAGGGTATGTGTTCTGGTAAGCGCTGTGAATTGTGCAAGACTGTTGAATCTCAGATCTGTACCTCTGAAACAAATAATGCAATATATGTTAAGAAAGAAAAAAAAGAAGAAGAAGAATGTAGCAGGAGGGGAAGAATGAAGGGGGGGAAATCGGAGGGGGAGAAGAACCATGAGAGACGATGGACTCTGAGAAACAAACTGAGGGTTCTAGAGGGGAGGGGGGTGGGAGGATGGGTTAGCCTGGTGATGGGTATTGAGGAGGGCACGTTCTGCATGGAGCACTGGGTGTTATGCACAAACAATGAATCATGGAACACTATATCTAAAACTAATGATGTAATGTATGGGGATTAACATAACAATAAAAAAAAAAAAAAAAGGCTGGTGAGGGCCTGAACTTGGGTGAAGGATAGGAATTAACTAATCAATTAGACTGACTCTCTTTGGAACATGGACTAGACCCGTGCCCCTCAAACTCTTAGTCATATCCATGTACTGCTTATACTGTTATTTACTTCAGTGGGTCACTTTTTAAACTTAAATCAGTGTATCGTAAATTACCATAAATTACCATAAATTGAGATGATAAGCCATAAATATCAGGGAACAATAAAAATAAAGGAAAATGCATTAAATTTAAAAAATGAAATTAAACGATAAAAATAAATCACAAGGGATCCAATATCTATACAGAAATGCATAGCTGAAAATAAATTATTCAATGCATAGATTTATTATTAGTCCATAATAAAGGGATTTGTTTGGGCCCAGTGCTACTTAGTTTGTGACGTTAAGATGAGATTTTTAAATCAATAAGATAATTCCATTTTGTGTGTGTGTTGATATTTACTGGAAGCAAGAATCCCATGTCACATATGCACCTTGTTAGATATTGTGAGCCAGTTTGCAATTTACACTTTTAATTATAGACGGTGAGAGGTTCTTTGAGCAGGAGGAAGCAGATATGAAGCAGGAAGCTAGATCTCAGGCTACTGTTTGACCTAGGTTAAGTGCCCACCTCAGGAAAAGGTATTTTGAGAAGACTCTGAAATTATACAGCTTCCCTTTCACTCTCCCTATTGCCTGTACTCATTCTGTGCCCAAAGTGGAAAAGCCCCTGAATGGTGAAGTGCCTGGGGCTAACCTAGAACTCCTTTGTTCTCTGCATGGTCCAATACACAACAAATCCCAAAAATCTGCATGCTCCCATCACCTTCTGTCTGTGAATCCACCACAGCTAAGGCTGCTAGCCTAAGATCCAAGGAGAGAAATGTCCCCTCCAGCCTGCTTAGCAATTTCAGCAGGACAAATATTCATCCTTGTATCATCTGAAGATATTTTACTGGCATGCATGTTCAAATTTGGCAAACACAGAACCAGAGACCATGGGGAGTGTTGGAAAGTTGTGAGTCAGAGGGAAAGGGTGCAGAGTCCGATGCTGGCAGGGCAGTGTTGGTGCTCCATGGTCCCCGTGACATCCCCACTTTCGGCATCTGGGCCACTCACAACCTTAGACCATTCAGAGCTTTTCATCAGCATCACCTGGGTACATATCCAGACATCTGTTTGTTTATTTGCTGGAAAAGAGAAGCATCTTGTTCAAAAATAGTAAAATGCTTTTTGGGAATGTATCCAAATCTTGTATCATTAATAAGTGGTGCTAGGGGCACCTGGGTGGCTCAGTCGTTAAGCGTCTGCCTTCGGCTCAGGTCATGATCCCAGGGTCCTGGGATCAAGCCCCACATCGGGCTCCCTACAGAGCAGGGAGCCTGCTTCTCCCTCTCCCACTCTCCCTGCTTGTGTTCCCTCTCTCACTGTGTCTCTCTCTGTCAAAAAAAAAAAAAAAAAAAAAAAATAAGTGGTGCTATATTTTCATAATAACATCAGTTAGTAGTTTAAGAGTTTTTAATATAATGCCACAAAGCCAAGTTTTCTTTGCAATTTATTCACAAGTTTTGTGTTACCTTTTTCCAGAATTTTATTAGTCTGTCCATCCATATAGTTAAGACAACCAGCCTGTCATTTCTGTGCATCAAAGCGTTGTATGCTCATGGAACTCTTCAACTTAGGTGCCAGACAAGCTGTTAATTAAAAATAATTCAGTGCTGGTCTAAGAACTCTCTGAAACATACCTATCCAGCCTTTCCCTGTCATATTAGGTAGGTAATATAAAAACTGCTTATGACTTTCAGCATATAATGAAGCAGAAATATAGCTGTAGTGGGATTTGTATAAGGATGGCAAATACTTGGCACACATAACTTATTTGCCCCCTCCTGTGCCTACAGCAGACATTGCTAATTGATATTCCTATTGAACCTGATCAGAATCCATCTCTAGATAGCCATTACCAACCAGTTAGAGCAGGCATGTGTTACTTGAGACCTCCATGCCATTCCTATATTTGGAGGGAGAGGAAAAAAAAAAAAAAAGGCAAAAGCAAGGATATGGAACAGAAGAAACAGGAGAATCAGGATTTCCCAGTGAATCGGAAGTTAGAAAAGTTCTTTCTATGTGCTGGTGATAAAAATTGGAGTTGAAACAAAGGGAAGGAAAAGGAATGAATGAGAAAGTTAATTCTGATAATCCCTTTCACCATAGAGAAAGAATCCTACACAGAGTAAGCCAGTTTCCACGGCTGCCCTTGCTACCCTGGTGACCTGGGGGAAGCTAAAAACCTGTACTCTTGATCGACTTTATTATGTTAATTTCAACAGATATTTGTTAAGTGATAATTATGCTTACTACACATATGTTCCTACTATTCGAGGTTCTATGGTAGATTCAAAAGCGAAGTTTTTAAAAATGTAGTTCCTATTGATGGGCAAGGCACCATGCCAAGTCATTAACATTTGTTACTTTATTTAACACCCCTGGGCCAAAGCAATGCCCTGTCAACTTTACAGATAGGAGACTTGAAAGACGTTAAACCAGCTGCCAAAAGTCAAACAGTTACCAAGTGAGGCCAGATCTTGCCCAAAAAATTCTTTTCACATTGTGTTGCCTCACATGGCCAATGAGATCATTGTACTTGTGTTTTTACATATCTCTGGATTCACTGAAACAGCAAAAGAGCGGAGATAGCATGGTCTTTCCTCCTGTTCATACACATCATTTCCATGCCACACCGTACAAGCTTCCAAAGGCTAAGAGGTAAAGGAAAAAAAAAATCAATTACCTGTGCTTGACTGACTATTCTGGTCTCATTACTTATAGTCTTTAACTATTTCCAGGTTTGAAATTTTTTTAAAAGATTTTATTTATTCATTTGAGACACAGAGATACAAAGAGAGGGAGCGAGAGCATGAGCAGGGAGAGAGGCAGGCTCCCCGTCAAGCCAGGAGCCCAATGTGGGCCTCAATCCCAGGAACCTGGGATCATGACCTGAGCTGAAGGCAGACACTTAACCATCTGAGCCACCCAGGCGCCTCCAGGTTTGAAATTTTTAACAGTGTTAAAATGTTAATAATAGTTGTTGAAATACAATGTTAAAATGTTAATATTAATCATTAATATTAAAATATTTTAATACTTTAATGATATTAATATTATTTTAATGGAGCCACCCTTCCTTTGAATAGGTTGAGGTATTTTTTTAAAAATTCAAATTGAGTTGGAGGAAGAACATTATAAATGAATCAATGAAGGATAAAAACACGGAAACCTGCTTGATTCAAACCTAGACATTCCACTTTGCACCCTGCCTTATAAATTATCAACTGGATAATACGATTCTGTATAGTCACCCTCAATCATTAATTTTTCACTTAAAATGTATTGTCTGCTTCACCTAGCTGCTTGCCTTGAGCTTGGGGAGCACAAACAATGATATTTGGGTTTAGCCTAGAGCAACCTAAAAAGAAATGAAATAAAACCTTCTCCACATCTCTGTGTAGTTAGTGGCCTTCAGCAGAGTTGGGTTATAATGGTTCTTAAGCTAAGAACAGTATTGCTGGTGTCCATGAAAATGGAAAGCAACTATAAAAATGATTGACACATTCTATAAAGTAGACTTTCATTGTCAATCATCTAAATATGATTCATTAATCATACTGTAAGCATTTGACAGCTGACTGACAGTAACAAATTCTCCCCAGAGAAAGCTGTATAGAAACTTAAGAGCAGCTTATTAATGTTGATACTATTTAAGCTGGATGTTATGCATCCTACAGGAAGCAGATAGTTTCTTGCAACCCAACATAATTGATTCCAGCAGAACTTTTATTACCAGAGTGTGCATACACAGCTTCTGATGCGTTTCCAATCACGGAGGACTGATTGGTTTTATGAGAATCTTTTTTACAAGAGAAGAAAACAAAAAGAAGATAGAAGATACCTCTGATCTAAATTAAATTATTCAAAATAGGCTTTTTCTAAAAAATGTGTTTTCTCTTTCCTTCAACAATTCAAGAGCCTTAATGTTATCAAGCAGATCATGTCAAGCTAGCATCAGTTCCTCTGTGTGGCATCACAGTGTGCCAGAGCTCAAGGCCTCACTTTCTCCGCAGCCAGTGGTCCTCTGCATCAGGACTATTGCTTCCAGAGGATTCCAAAGAAAGGTGCAAAGTCAAACCTTATTTAAGGCACAAGGTAGAAAGATTAAGTGTATAATGGTAAAGGATTGTTATGCATAAACCCACGGGTTGTCCTTAAGGAAGACATCAGTCAACATTAGGTTTTGAACTACAGTAAGCGTTCTGATACACACACACACACACACACACGCACACACACACACACGCACTACATTGCTATAAAGTTTCTAGAACGTTAATTAAATGTCCTAAAGAGGCATTTTTTTCCTCCTCCCTCTCCCGCCACCCCAATTCTCATTCTGGCTTTTTTGAGTAACTTCTGATGGGGCACTACTGTAGAATAGAAACAGGTATCACACAGACCTGGATTTGAATTCAGGTTTCAAGTTTTACCCATTTAGTAGCTATGGATGAGTCAGTTATTCATCTCTAAAGTAGCGATAATTTATTTGCCCATCCCCAAGATTGTTATAAATTAAATGAGCTCATCGAAGTAACAGTGCTTAGTGCTCAGTTAACTGTGCTATTATCCAGGTTAACATTTGGACTGTAACTATTGTTTGTGCTAGCGCGTGTATCTTTAGAATTAGGTTTTCAATGCATATAACCTGGCCATAATTCAAGAAATTTATAAAACTTAGACTCAGTAAATTTTGCAGCTGGGAGGAGTTGTTAGAGATACTCTAATTCTCTAATTTTAAGGAGAAATAAATCACAAAAGCAGGTAAATGACATGCCTAATTAAAGGTTTGTTTCTTTAATTTTTTTAAAGGAATCATACCCTAGAATTTTTGATTTTCTCAAAATTGCTGTGTTTTTAATGAAGATACAAGATTAGAATCTTTTCATTTGCTCCCATCTTACTATCATTGCAGCTTAAGAATTCGTCATTCCAAACTAATTGATCAACCTCATAATGAATTTACTCACTCTTGTAGTAGCTATTTCTTGATATTTTATACCCTAATAGGATAGAACAGAGATACATCTAATTGGAAGAAGTGATACAGATTCCATGCAAAACTCATTAACTCTTTCATTCATTTGTTCAGTGAGTCAGAAATCTGAAAATACCTTACTAAGAGTATAAAAACTCAATATATGCAGTGGGGAAGTAAGATTTTGAATGGGAAAGGCTCTTTCCTAAAGTGTGTCTCATATCTATCTTTAGATTTAGTGACAACTTGGTATTTAAAAATAAGACGGTATAGCAAAATTGATCATTAAAATGTCAAAGCCTTGTTCATTATAGGTTAAAATTATTATTTTAGAAATCTGAAATATAAAGTTTTATAGCATCACATGTTTTTCAGGATTACAAATAACTCTCATTGACTTAGAGAATTTGTTTTTATACCATTTTTTCTTCTTGTGTTTTATGTATAACTGATTAAATAAATTCCACCTTCCTCCACCCCCTACAACAAGCAGAAGGTAGAGACAGGATACATCAAATATCTTCCAGTTTATTGCTTTATGAATAGCTGATTCTCATTATACTTAGCTTCTTTCCCTTAGGTACAAAAAATGTGGGTCAAGTCCTATTTTCATGGCCTTATTAAATCACAACTACAGGTAGCATCTTTAAGTATCCATGGCATTGGTTTAGAGATATTTTTCACATAAATGTGGGTTTTAAACAACAACAACAACACTCTTCCTTATATTTTTCATAATTGTTTTCTTCCAAAATTCAGATTTTTTAGCCTATTCTGTTTTAAACATTTTGCCGCTTGCCAATTAAAATGCTAGCCTCTTGGCCCTGACTTCCTTTCCCTTGTTCCCAGCAAGCATCTGTTTTTCCACATTCTTGTATAGTTTAACCCAAAATGCCAATCAGCGATGATTGATCACATTTTCAGACAACAGCCTGGACCCTGATTCTGCACTCCACATGCATTTGCCATTTTGATTAATGAACGTAAATCAGGGGTGACAATTCACATTTGCAAATGGATGGAAAGAATTATTAGAAATGCAGTGTGTTAGTAAGCTAAAGCTTCCCTTCATTCTATTACAATTGCATTGAAAACAAATGCATGCCCCTCAGAGAACCTTGTGGTTATCATCAGGGAATATCTGAAATATAGAAATAAAATACATGCTGCCCAGGCCTGTTTTCATTATTTTGATATAGTAAAAGATCTTTATATTTCAATACAGCATAAGCACCAAATGATCTTGAAACATCATTTCAAAGTCTACATAAACCTCTATTATACAGAAAGTCTCAAAGAGCCAGCTTCTTTCTCTACCAAATAATGAGTATGTAATTATTTTGCTATGAAAGAGTGTCAAGGAGACATATAAATTTGTTTTTCTTAATTCACATGAGCAATAAAAATCAAGGATTATTGAATATTCATTCAATGAATTATTTGCTGCTTTTTTTCTCTGCCAAGATAAATTTTAAGAACACAAAATTCAAAATAAATAACCCTTTTTAAAGCCAAAATGCCAATGATACATGATGAATAAATTTGAAATTATCTGGTGAAAGTAGTTTGTTTTCTTTGGCTATGAAAATTTTGACCTAATAGGAACTTGCATATCTGGATCCTCACATAAAATATTCCTAAGTGGCTTACGTATAAAGTATGATTCACAGACCATATGTATTGATTCCAAGAGTGATCTCTTGACACATTAATTTTAAAGCATCATAATTATAATGGTCCATTCATTGTATTAAATGAGTATTAAATCTTTACAACTACTTAAAACTGTTTCTAAAGGGTCATAGATCTAATCACCTCACAAAATATATACCTACACCAACAGTTATCCCCATCTCTGCAAAAGGCAGAAGTTCTACAATATTCAGTAAGTATAACCTACACTTCTAGTTAAAAAAAAAAAAAAAAAAGTGGGTCTGTTTAAAGCACATGTAACCAGTACTACCAGAGAAATTTTTACAAATTCGTCACCATTTGGAAAGTTATTAAAGTATTTGCCATACTTGGATTAGGTTTCTATCTTAACATATTTACTTAGGAAATACTTTGTTTTCATTCTCCTTTGTGGCAGCCAAATTGTCCCTTGAAGGCATCTGGAATGGACACGGGAAGACTTGGTTAAATTGTTATACATGTGAGAGAACAGCAAAATAAGGTACTGTTGAGTATTAATCTGAATTTCCAGAAGTTACATTAAAGTTAAAGTCCTTCTATTCAAAACATGTAGGAGGAAATTAACTTCTGCAACAAATGAGCATTATTGTCTTGGGAGTTCCTGAGAACCTCCCTCTCTTGGCATCTTGCTTAGACTCGTCTGGGCCCCATTTAGTAGTCTTTTCATGTTAAATTTATAATAATGAGCATGGAAAATTAACAAAGTGCTGAGTGTCCACGGGATTAATTTTATTCATGCAAAAATAAGTATTTTATGAGGCAATGTGTTAGGTACTGCAAATAGAAATATCAAAGAGCCTGAGTTTTTGCTTTCCAAGTATTCTTAGTCTAGAGGGGAAATATTCATACCACGAAAATGAGTTATAATCCAGCTGTAAGTTTAACAATGGAAATATGCGTAGACAGAGTGCTAAAAAGAGAAAGAAGGATCAAACCTGGTAGGAAGGTGTCATTAAAGACATAACTAAACCCTGAAAATACAGTTCCCCTGACATATAGAGAAGGAAGGGGTCTTGGGAGAGAAAAGAAATATTGAATTCAGAACTAAGCAAGAATGAAGCATTGTGGCATGTTAGAAAATGGCAAGTAGTCCTAAGTGCATATGAAACCTAAGACATAAAACAGAGATGGAGGAAATAACAAAGCTTGAAGTTAGTAAGGAGCTTGAGAGTTTAGATATTATTCTAAAAGTGACGCAGAAACAGATAAATGAGGTATTTTCCCAAAGAAAAGTATATTTAATGAGAAGTAGTAATTTTAGAATTTTGGGGATACCAACAAAAAGGCAATATAAAATGTATTTTTGATAAAATATTTTGTCAGTTCCATCAGCAAAAAAAGTATGGTTGATTTTAAGACATCTCTTGTTGTAGGAGAAAACCACCAAATGAATGCAATTTATCATTAAATTTACCTTCACTGCAGCAGATGCCAAAGAACTAGTTCAGCAATTATGCCTTAATGTCATCCCATTATCATTTATCATTTTTTGTAATGCATCAAGACCTAAAGTGTAAGTCCATGAAGGCAAGCTTGGTCAGCAACCATAGAAATATGGGGTTCATTTTGCTTTCCTTCCTTTTGTTATAAAAGGGGTCTTGCCTTCTTATACATGGGATGTGACATTTAAGTTAAGTTCATATAACCTTTTAAGTGAGTACATTATTTTTTTTTTCATTTTGAAGTAGGATAACTACATCACCAGTAAGTGGTAGAATAAATTGTAACCACATGTCAAAAAATAGGTCATCCTAATGAGTGGGTAAAGCTGGTATTTTCCTTCAGGAAATACCGGGTTTATTTTTTCACAGAACAGTAATATATTTTATTAATAACTGCTCTGTGTATTGCATAGTTAAAATTATTGACTTTATAACTTCTTCAATGCCAAACATTATTTAAAATAATCAATCCTTTAAAAATTAACTTGACATGACATCAAGGTACAATTTAAATTGAAATATGTAGATTTGATATCTATGAATGGAAAACATTTTAAGTGCTGAGCTCTTAACCTTGCTTCTCTGTTAGTGAATACTTTCTAGTTGAAAATAGAAAGAAAGAAAGAGTACCCTGAGTTAGTAAAAGGTCTATAATAGAGAATACAGCAGTCTCCCCTTATCTAAGGGGATACACTCCAAGACCCCCAGTGGATGCCTGAAACTGAGGTTAGTACTGAATCCTATATAATTTGCTGTTTTTTCCTATGCATACATATCTATGATAAAATTTAGTTCATAAGTTAGATACAGTAAGAGATTAACAATAATACTGCTAAGAAAATAGAACAATTATGACAATATACTATAATAAAAGTTTTGTGAATGTGGTCTCTCTCTCAAAATATTGTACTGCACTCTTGTGATAATGTGAAATGATAAAATGCCATATGATGAGATGAATTGGGGTGACATGGCATAGGAATTTTGACATAATGTTAGGCCACTGTTGACCTTCTGATATTATGTCGAGACTATGGTTGACAGCGGGTAACTGAACCCATGGAAAGTGAAACCATGGGTAAGTGGGGACGACTATACTTTGGAAGCAAATATAATACCATAGACTCTCAGGGATATTAGAGGTCATCCTCTAAACAGCACCCCAAGTCTCTATCTGTGTCATCTCTCCCTGTGGGGTCCCTAGACCTCACTGAAGCACCTAAGTCAGTGATGGAGTGCAATACTCATAAGGCTGACTGCATCTTCTTCAGATGGCTTTTTCCGATTAGAAAATTCTTCCTTATATTACTCTAGATCTGTCTGCCTATAACCAGGATTCTCTGCCAGGGTTTGGCCTGCTGGAGCCATAGAGTATGAGCCCTTTAAATATCTGCAGACAGCTAAGGATGAGTTTCTTTCCCTTTTTACCAGATCACTACACTGACTGGCAACCAGGGCAATGTAGTAGACAAAAAAAGTCTGAATTCAGCCAAATATGAGCGAAGTCTCTCACTGAATCATCGTAGACAGAAAAGTGTTGGCTGACAGCACAGTCCAGTAAATTCATAACTAGAGATTAATTAATGGGTGGCTGGTGTCAACCTGGAGAGTTGAAGTATCCACGTAGCTTGCATGCTGTATCGATCTGTCTTTAGACTAAGATGCTCAACGTTTGAATCCATGACTGAGCTGAGTACCTTGATCGACGTAGGATTAAATTGACTTTAGAGGCAGCTCTGAGAAGGAGGGTGGATATGCTTAAGGACACTTATACTAGAGAACTGCATGGCTCATGTTCTCATTTAAGTCTGATAAAAAGTCCATATTTCAGATAAGGTCTTTCTAATCACTTTACACAAATTAGCATTCTCCCCCATCATGAGAGTCCTCCTCCTTTATTTTCTCCATAATACTTATCATCACTTGGTATGTTATATATTTATCTTTACTGGAAGGATCCCTCCACTAGAATGTAAGCCCCAACTTTTTTTTTTAGTTTAAATTGCCAAAAATTCAAACATTCAGCTCTTTCCCATTAAGTGGTTGAATGGCCAAGTCATTGACATGAGCTTTGCAGTAGATTGAACAATAAACTTAGAAAAAGCAAGCTCATGGAGTGACCTGGTGGGGTGACAGGAGGTAGAGTCCCTCTGATACCCATCCTTACCCATTACATGCTAGGGTCTATGCTAGGTGGTTGGTGTTATTTTATTTATCCCCTCTAAAATTTTATGAGAGTGTGCTGTAGACATTTAAAGAAAACAGAATCTGGGGGATTATTGTATCATATATAAGGCAATAGATATGTAATAAGTGAAGGATATAGGACTCAAACTCAGCTATGGCTGGCCACAAGACTGGAGGAGAGCTTTTTGATACCTGACTGTAAGGGTCACAGTGAATGTGTAAAGGGGGTTTTTTGAAAGAAAAAATGAAGCACAGTTGATCCTAAGAAAATCATTCAGGGAAAAGGTAAGGCTTGATATGAAGAATGAAGGTGATTCAGAGGGATGGGAGAATAGTGAAGATATGAGAATGCTTGTGAGCTTCGGAGTTGGGTAAAAGTCACAGGCACGGAGGAGGCTCCAGATTTATATATTTCTATCTTTGTAGATGTGGTTAACTAGCAGCAATTTTATGTTATTAAGAGGAAGGGTGAATGGTTTGATAAGCCTAGAGTATTCTCAATGGGGATGATGATCAGCCCCAAAGGGGCAAAAATCAGTTCTTGGAAGGCAATCCCCCTCACTTCCCAGATATTACAACAGTTCATGGCCCTCCAAAGGACCACGGTATATAAACAGACATGCAGTGTATCTGTGGTGCTAAAATTTCATGGGGAAGTGCAAAGGGGGAATTTTAATGGAAAAAAAAAAAAAGAAACACAGGCAATTCAAGAGAGTAAGAGAGTAGAAGCCATAAGAGAAAATAATTTATAAAAAGGAAAAGCCAACTGGCTATTCTACAGTGTCTTAAGAACTCCCGTGAGTATATTATAGTGGCTTAAGGAGTAGACTCTGTCCTTAGATAGATCTGGAGATTATTTTATGCTCACCATGTGCCATAGACACTTCTAATTGCTTCCTATGTATTCATCGATTAAAACCTTGCCATAAATTTATGAGAGGTTCTTTGAATAAAATTTGCCCAAGGTCAAATGTTATAGTGTTAGGGCCAGCATCACTATGAGCTCTATTTTCCTAATTGGGAGAATGGGGATAACAAGATAGTAATACCTATTTAGTGGGCTGATGTGAGAATTACGTGGGCTTATGTATGTAAAGCAGTGAGCACAATGCCAGGCAAGAATGTTAGCTATTCTGAATGACTCGCTTGTGGTTCGTACCCTACGTTTGCTTGGATAACCAGAGGCAGCAGGATTTGTCATTTTCAAGGACCCATTTCTACTTAGTTAATAACAATGCCTCACTATTGTTAGTGAGACAAATGTACCATACTCATGTAAGATGTGAACGATGGGGAAAACCGGATGTGGGTGTATGGGAACTCTTTGTACTCGGTTCACAATTTGTTTCTAAATCTGTTCTAAAACAAAACTTATTTTTAAAAAGATTAATTCCTAGCAATGAGTTGAGTGTGTTCTTTAACTTGTAATTTAAAAAAAAAAAAAACAACTTCATAAATCCTGCTGAACAATGAAAATGTCCAAAAAAAAATAAATAAATAAAAACCCAGTAAGAGTGCACAGGGATTTTAAACATTCCATACATAAGCCAGCAGATGGCAGAGTACCCAAGCGTCTGAATTTGGGCCTAAAACTCCACTTCCCACCAAATGAAGCTTTTTCGTTTTTCATGGAGTTTGAGCTAATTTATAATGCTAAAAATATAAAATCCTGTCACCTCTAAATACAGGGCTAGTGCTGAAAATAGAATGGGCAAGAGTGTGGGGAGGGTACTTTAGCTTGGAGACACTGCGGTGGTGAATCCCTGTTGAGGCAAGAGGCGGCTTTGATTCTGAATGCTGTGAACTCAGGTGCTCATTCACAATCCAGGTATGGTGTCCACAAACAGATGGCGAGCCTTCTTGTCCCAGTCTCTTCCTCGCCTTATGCTCACTATGGCAATTTCTCACCTGGTGCAGGTGGGTGGGAAATCGACTCCCTAGACTAGGGTAGCGGGACTAATCAGTGATCTCCAGCTGTGCCAACACTAATCCAGAGTTACTGCTGGAAGGAACGTGTAAACTCCAACTGAAATAAGGTTGGGGAATGGCTCTGGTTGCAACGACCGGGGAGACTGCCCTTTGGTGTGGAGCAAAAGCAGTGTTTTTTAGAGGAAATCGATTTCTCTTTGGTAGATTAGCAGCCACGGATAGAATTCACACAGAGGTTCAGTATGGAGAAAGATGATTTTTTTTTTCCTTATGTCTGGGAGAAAGGAAAATAATTTATGTGAGCAAACGAAAGGTAATGTAGAATAAAAGGGATAGTTAGACATTTTAGTCCTCAGCGAAGAATTTAAGGCTAATGGCCTCCATCTGATCCAAAAGCCAATTATGCTAATGGCTCTCTTAGATGTAAAAGCTGTGGCCATAAGTCAGCACAGACCTTTGGCACTCAATATGTTTGCATGGACACTTGGGTGATTCTTTTCCTCCCATTCCCTGGCTGTACTCAAAGTTAAAATTATTTTTACCCTTTAATATATATGCATGACCTGGAAGGTAACAGGACTGAATGCAGTGGAGGCTTTTTATAAGGCTATGATTGGATACGTTCTCCAAGCTGAGTCTTATGGTACATTCACAAGCCATAGAAGGAAAAACAGACACAAGATGCAGTGAGAAGAAAAGTTGTTATCCAGGATGATGTTTTTTCACCAAATGCAAGAGGACTTTTTAATTTCTTTTGTGCAGAAGGTTAATCGTTGAGATGGGTTAATGTACAGGCATTAGTTCATCTCAGCAGTCTGTTAAATGAACAGGTTTATTGACTTTACAAAAGGTTACTTTGTGTAACGATTACATTGAAAGAGCAGAACTCAATAGAGTTCAGAATAAAGCAGTATTTTCCCTTCTGCTGCCCCTAAAACCCTGTGGTGGGCCGCTTACATCCATGCCTCTGACGAAATGTCAAAGCAGTCTCGTAGCTTCAGTCACTTCTGATGACAAAACAGCTCTTAATAGTCAAAATTCCCCCTTCACTCAGAGTTAACCCTTCTCCAGTAGTTCCCTTACAGTCGCTCTTCCTCAGCTGGCAGCGAGGGGATGGTGGGAAGACAGGAGCGTGCAACAGCTCACACCGAAGAGATTCTGTCCCAAACCGTCCCATTTCCTGGCTCCTCTGATTTCTGAAGATCTTCAAAGTACAGATTGAATTTAGGGTCTCAGTATTTGGGACACCTGGGTGGCTCAGTTGGTTAAGTGTCTGCCTTCAGCTCAGGTCATGATCCCAGAGTCCTCAGATAGAGTCCTACATTGGGCTCCCTGCTCAACAGGAAGCCTGCTTCTCCCTCTCCCTCTGCCCCTCCCCCCCGCTCATGCTCTCTCTCGCTCTCAAATAAATAAATAAAATCTTAAAAAAGCGGTGGGGGAGGGGCTCAGTATTTGGTTTGGAACATCATCTTTGCAAGTCCTGCCTGGTGATCTAGCGATCACTCAGGTTGTGAAGGTAAAGACGCTTATCTCAGCCTTTGGGCCTTCAGCCGGAAATGGAGGAAAAGAAAACAAGTCTATTTCAATATCCTGTCATATTAGTAACTCTGGAGGATTTCTAAGACATTAAAAATAAGACCATGTAATGTGAAAATAGCAACATTCTAAGCTTCTTGTTTAGTGAATCTCGAAGGCCAGTGGGAAGTCAGAGTCATAGGCAGGCTTGGGGACACACTGTTTCTCAAGTGTTTGGGCCGATTAAGTTTGGGAACCACTTCTCTTGTCACTCTTGAAGCAAGTCAAACATTTTGGCATACGTCATCTTATAAAAGAAGAAGGATGAGCTGGGGAGACTCTTAGGGTTCCCTGCAGCTCCAAAATATTTAAGAATGACAAATCAAACAATAAAAAATAAAATAAAATTGGTGAAATATTATGCCTAGTTATCTTAGCTTTGATTGTATGCAAATGAAGAAGCCAGTTATAGAAACCTAAAAAGCTAAAACACCTTCGCACAATTTATGAACCTAAATGAGAAGTAGCTAATCTTCATTGTATAAAAAATGACGGCTGTGGTGGTTAAAGATAAGAGCTAATTCCCAGTAATAGGTAGGAGCAACTATTCTTGAGTTCATTAATTTCTATTTGGGTTTCTCTAGAGAAAGCTGCTATTTTTTTATTCAAGTCTCTATGTCCTCAGGTGAGAATATTAACTGAACCTGGGTCCAGTCTGTGTGAAGTGTGAATTTTTAAAACTGAAAATGTGGAAATCAAACACATTACCATTTACATGTGAACACTAATGCTTTTAATGGAGGAAAATGAGATTTGTTGAGACAAAGAAATAGAGTTGAAGATAATTATAATAGTATTCAGGATAGAGTATAAAGAGACTATAGTGATTAAAACTATGATGGTTGATAAAAGGGGACCTGCAAGACACATCCAGAGTTTTTTGTTTCTTTTTCTTTAGTTTAAAGACTTCCTTCATCACTCTGCAGAGCTATCCTATTTGGTAGAAAACAACAGCATAAAATCTGACTTGGGTTCTAGGGTAGATACTAAATGAGGATGTTGAGACTCAGAAGGTTCCCTTTCTCCTTTATAGGTACTTTTTTCTTTGGTGGGAGCTCACTGCAAACTTCAGCAGCCATGAGAGACTTGCCCCTACCCACTCCAACCCCTTCAGAGATGCTCTCGTTCTCTTCCCCACACCCGGCCCCTGAAACTTCCCCAGCTTATCTCTGCCCAGGTCTGCATGATAAAATGGGGCACAAATCAAAGATCTGTGAAATACTGAATGCACATGGCTGTTCAAGAATCCCATTTCATTAAATGAAAGCGGGTTCTGTTTAAACAAAGTTTCTGGTTCTCTCACTGCCCTGGGAGGCACATGTGGCTGGATGTGTACATGGATGTGTCACCACCAGGAAGAATAAATACTCGGGTGCTCCCTGAAAGTCTCTGTTTCGGACGTCACTGTTGGCAGAAGATCCACAGGGCAGTGAGGGAGCACTGTGCGGAGATCACTGTGGCGGATGAGCCGGGGGACATGTGAGGAGATACCCCATATACACAAAATGATGGCCATTTACGTTTTTAAACATATGGCATGTTGTTCCGTATCAATCATTTGATATTTTAGTCTTTATGTTATCTTTGTAGTCTATGTTATTTAGGTTTGGAAGTGTATTTTTTTTTCTGAGGAGTAAATTTTCCTTACTTAGACATAAAAACACATCCCAGGTAGATGTTGCAGCCTTCCCATGCCGGCTAGCCTCTGCAGCATAGGTAGAAGTAGATCATTCTATTCAAACATCATTTAAATCATTTTATATGTATAAAATAGTATTTTAAACTCCAGAAAGGCCACTCGGAATAATAGACTAAATTAGACAAACCTGCATTCTAACCATGGCTCTGCTAGAGGCATGACCTAGAGCAATCACTTGACTTAAGAGCTCAGATTTCTGATTTGTAAAAAGAAGTAGTTAAACTGATGAGCTCTAAGATCATTTTCAGCTCAAAACCGTATCAGTTGGATTCTTGATGTCTAAAAGAAACTTGCCCTTATTAATAGTATCAATTACTCCAAATTAGCTTTTATTTATGACATTTAAACTATTCCTTCATACATGGAATAAAAAAAGGAAATTACTAAATTTACTTTGCAAAGATCCAAACACCAGTTGGCTGTTATGCAGCCTGACTAATGTGAAAATAAGTTGAAAAATGGAAAACCGCCAAGGAAGTCTGAGTTAATGGAAAATTGCTAGTCTTCTTCAAGGACCTTCCTCTCAGAACGTTTTAGAATTAAGCACCTCACCATCTAAGGCAAGAAAAGAAAGAGAAAGAAACCAAATAAAATAATAACAAACTCTAACAGGAACTCTCCTTCATACACTAGACTTCCTGTTCTTTACTTGAGGACCTACATTTCCTCCAGAAGCCTTACTATTTAGCATAGAAAGCACCCCCCCCGCCCCCGCTCAGTGAACCCTGGGTAGAAAATTACAAATATCACTTGAGGTTTTCCCCAAAGTTTCTCCCTTATTCAGCACTGACATTTCTGCAAATCCCTTCTAAACATTATGAGAGAAAGAAGTGGCTTTTTATTTGGAATGCTAGTTGTGACTTAGGATTATTGGAGAAGCCCCTTTGTTTGGTTTTTATTGAAGCGTGTCGACAGCTGTCAGCAATAATACTTGCTCCGCCTGCTGCAATGTGATATATTGATATGTATACAACAATATGTTATAAATTGAAATAAAATATGCATTTTTTCATAATTTATCAGCATTATGATGGCACAAAAAAGGCAGTCTTATGAATAATACAGAGCTCTTCAGTGGGCATTATGTACTGTAGGTAATAAACGAAGCCTCTCCCCTGGACTGCCAGGAGAGTTGTAAAGCAGAATGCATTACTTCAGCCCTGTGATAATAAATCATTTTGGTATGTCAGTAGGCTCTGGCTAACTTTTACTCCTGAGGTCTGAAAGAATAGTGTGCCATACGGCTCTGGATGGTTTCTGAAGTGTTTAGACTGGCCCTGAGTCTCCTGGGTCATGTTTTGAGTGAGCGATATGGGTAGATAACAAGTGGCAGTATTTCTCAGGTATCGATACTGGGATGCCTCCTGTTGTTTTATGGCCTAGAGTGGCTGGTTTCGTCCTAATTGGAACTGTAGTTCTTCTTTGTGTCTCTATTTGCAATATGGTGCTGTGTTTCTTTAAAAAATATACAAGTTGCTCTGTAATACTATGCACCTGCTCTAAGTGATGCCACCCTGCCTCTCCGTTATCTTTTCGTGGATAAGAAATCAATAAGTTCTTTCTGTTCTTATTTATCCTCTTAAGTATAGCCACCCTTATAGGAACTGTTTTTCTTAGAGCTGTGATGGCCATTAGTTAGTTCATCATTACTTTGTGTGTTTTGAAAGATAACAGCACAGCCTCGTTGGTAGCAGACCTCAACTGATTGTATATGATTGAAAATATCATCTTTATATAAACTCTGTTAGCATCTCAAGCTCTGTGTGTGTGTTAATTTTTCCTAGAGTAGAGTAGCAGTTGGGGTAATGGTTGTTGTATATGTAGAAAAGGTATAATTTAAAATCACTCTTTTGGCTTAGAATACCTGCCTTTTTTTAAGCATGTCACAGTTTTCTCATATGGTAACAAAAATCTGAAAAAATTCAGAAGAAACACTGGATGGATATCAACAGCTCTTCTGAAGGAGGGGAACCATACATAGCATTTTGTCATTATTTTCTGATGTCCTAACTGTGTAAACTAATTCTGAAAAGTACATTAGCTCTTTTTGATGTGTAAGATTGCTTACCAAGCCTCTGCTGTCTTGATTTAAGTATCCATACATTGAGTTCATGCTGATCCATGAACAGTTAAGAAAACAGTGATCTGAAGCATCCACACAGTACCTACCATTTACTGCAGGGTAATAGCATGGTTGATAACTTAGGCTCATTTTGAACATTCAAACTAATTGGAGTCATGAAACAATAATAGTAGTGTGTTTCAATCCACTGGTATATTACCCATTGTGGGGTGGCGGGCATACTTTTCATACAAAAGATACTGAACGAGTCCTGAAGAATATTTGGATTGAAACAGGTGGGAAATAACAGTTCAGGCCCACTGCTCCTTCAGGTCCCTGAAATATAAATGCAGAGACTTGTAGAAACTGCACACCAGCAGAGCTGCATAAAGATGGCCAATTTCTAAGAAAACCAGAATTTATGTAATACAAGGCCTTTTAGAACATATCAACTCAACTTCATTTGGAAGCAAATATGTAACTGGTACAGCTCACGAAGCACGGCATGGCTCTTTCGCATTTCAAATGGCTTGTGTGGCCTCCGTTCTGCACCAGCGGGTCCCCAAAGCTGGCTCCCACAGAAGATTGCTGCAGTCCAATATAGGGATTAGGAAAGCATGGAACATTGTGGTGACAGCAATTTTGAAGACAGATGTCTTCTATCTATAACCAGATTGGAGATAGTGAAGAAAATAGCTGTGCAAGTTGTTTCCATCAACTTACCCCTTCCCTTTGCTTATGAGTGTACCCTAGAGAAGAGGAATTCTGACTGCATTATGGAAGCTGGGTTTCCCATGATTGTTATAAAATAGTTGGAAATTTTGACGCCAAAGAGGGCATGCCTTCAAATAGTAAGCCTAAGAGTATCTACTTAGTTGTGAAAAGCCACTGTGATGCATAGTAAATGCTGATGATGGGCCTTTCCTTTGGATTCATATGTAGCTAGAGATTTATTTGATGTTTGAGATCCACTGTGCTTTGGAATAAAATCCTCTTAGCATCCCTACCTTAAGCTCATAGGAAAGATGATTTCAGTGCTGTGGTTGACTAGCACGCATTGCTTCTACTTATGAGAGAATTTTTTTTTAAATAAAATTTCAAAGAAAAATATCAAATATGCCTTAATAAGGAATTTAATACATCATTGGAGGGAGGCTTTTCTTAAAATGCTTTTATTCAAAGACATCTTTTGTTTGGAAAATAGAAATTCTGAAGCCGGTTGCTCTATTTCACGATACTTTAAAAGTAAAAAGGTCACTGATTTATCACATTTTTCTATGAAATTCCTTTTTTGCCATCTTATTTAGGAAAATGTAAAAGAAACAGAAAATTACTTCACATATATATGAAAAAATCATCCTTAGGAAAAAAGCATATATTTCATACACATATGTTCTAGAGTGTACATACATTTTGGCTTTATATGCAAGCACTTTAACCTGGGGAAAGATCTAGAAAAATGCAAAATCTAGTATTGGTATTACTTAGTGAACTTTCATAGAATAATAATTCTGAAATGGATCAGGACTAAGTCTATGAGGGATAATTTAATATATTTACCCTAATCCCAGAAAAATAGGCAGTCAGAATCTTTCAAATATAGAATAACCTGTCATTTCTCACAGTCTTATCAGGAATTCCTTTTCCTGGGTCTAGCAAGCATATTTCTGCTTATGCTTTCAGACTTTCCTCCTTCATTTCTAAAAATTTATAATTTTCTAATTCTAAATAATTTGATTCACTTAAGTATTTTTCAAATTCTTTATTTCTCTCTAAATTGAATAAAACACAAATTTAAATGACAGAATAAAAGGCTTTTTAAAGAAATGGAGTAGATTGTGCTTGTTTCCAAAGTTGCTCTTATTTCCTTAACATTGAGTAATGTAAATTCTGAGATAGAATTTATAAAATATTTCCAAGATATCCAAGGAGAGTTAAGATGGTGGAGTAGGAGGAAGACCCTAGGCTCGCCTCATCCCTCGAACACAGCTAGATAAATATCAAATCGTTCTGAACACTCAATAAGTCAATCTGAGGATGGAGAGAACAAACTGCACAACTAGAGGGAGAGAAGAGGCCACATCATAGAAGGTAGGTGGTATGGAGACGTGATTTAGGGGAGAAAAGAATCGCAGGTGCAGCTGAGGGAAGGAAACCCTGATCACAGAGAGAGGAGAGAGAGACAGAGACAGGGAGGGAAAAAGGGAGGGGGAGAGAGAGAGAACAGTGCACAGGAGATCACCAAAGGAAAACACTTCCCCAAAACCATTGACTGGGAATACGAGAGGGGCTGATTATCATGAGTTTTTATAACCAACAGAGCTCAAAGACTGAAGTTTTAGAAGTCTGTGCCATGGCTGGTGTTGAGCCCAGTAAGCACAGCAGTGCTGCTGTGGATAAGGAGGGCAGAGGCCCAGGAACAGTGTAATCTGAGGATCCCCTGGGATGCACTAGGAGAGACGTTTCCCCTTTCTTGGAGTGCATCCAGGAGAGGAGGCATTGCCTCTTAGGGGACAAAAGAGCCAGCGGGCGTTATTGCTCTGCCCCATTCCATAGCACAGGGGCAGAGACACCTGATGAGGGCGGCTAACCTGGACACCAGCTTTTTGTTGTGCTTTACTCTAAACCCCAAGCTTCTGTGCATTGGTGTGACTGCCCTTCTGGACCAAACAGGCAACAACCCCAGTATGGTGAAACCCTCCCCCAGAGGACTAGCAGGGGTCCATGTAGTGCCAGGTCCCTAAAGTTTGGAATTTTGAAACTCAGTGGGTGTGCTGAGATAAAACACAGGTATACTGTGCTGCTGGGTAGGCAAATGGCCCAGACGCAGGATGAAGTCAGGGATCTGAGGGATACCTGGGACACATGAGGATAGATTGTTTGCTCTTCTGTGAGGGCTTCCTGGACAGCAATTGGCACAAACTCCCCTCTCCAAGGATGAGGGAGAGAGCTGGCACCATTTTTCTGCACCATCCATCAGTGCAGATGGACTTCAGTGAGCAGCACAACACCCACAGCAGAGGCCTGAGCCACATACACCAAGCCCCACCCCCTGTGCTCTGAAGGTGCTTCTTTACTAGGGCAAGTGTGCCTGAGAGTCAGAGCAGCAGTGGGTGCCTCGTCCAGAAGACCAGTGCAAACTCCCCACACACACCAAGTCTACTGACCATAGAGTGCTGCAAAGCTTCAGCTCTAGTGGAAATAGCATCAGGTCTCTCTTAACAAGCAGACCAGAGCACACCTAGTTAAACGCCACACTTTGGACAAGGTCCAAACACTCCCCACTGTAGGCATGGAGAAACTTTGCAGAGGACTGACCTGAGGGAAAGAGCAGCCAAAACACAGCAGCAGAGTACACACAACATACATCAGAAACACTTCCTAAAGCATCAGGCACTGGACGGTATTCTTCTTTATTAAGAAGAATAAAGCCATTACTCTCAGGAGCAGGAAACATAATAGGCTTTCCTAACACAGAAAAGAAGACAGAGACCTAGACAAAATGCCAAGACAGAGGAATTCATCCTAAAAGAAAGGTCACGGCCAGGGATCTATTTAAAACAGATATAATTAATATGCCTGACCCAGAATTTAAAACAACAATCTTAAGGATACTAGCTGGGCTTGAGAAAAGCATAGAAGACACCAGGGAGTCTCTTACCACAGAGATAAAAGACCTAAAAACTAGTCAGGCCAAAATAAAAAATGCTAGAACTGAGATGTGAAACCAAATGGATGTAATGACCATAAGGATGGAAGAAGCAGAGGAACAAATAAGTGATATAGAAGATAAAATTATGGAAAAGAATGAAGCTGAAAATGAGAGGGAAGGAAAAATATTGGATCACGAAGGTAGACTCAGGGAACTCAGCTACTCCATAAAGCATAATAACATTCTTTTCATAGGAGTTCCAGAAGAAGAAGAGAGGGGAAAAGGAAGAGAAGGTTTATTTGAGCAAATTATAGCTGAAAACTTCCCTAATCTGGGGAAGGAAACAGATGTCTAAATCCAGGAGGCACAGAGAACTCCCATCAAAATCAACAAAAGCAGGCTAACACCAAGATATATAGCAAAATTTGCAACATACAGAGAGAAGGAAAAAATCCTAAATGCAGCAACAGAAAAGAAATCCCTAACTTACAAGGGAAGACAAATAAGGTTAGCAGCAGATCTATGCACAGAAATTTGACAGGCCAGAGGAAGGTGGTATGATATATTCAACATGTTGAATGGGAAAAATATGCAGCCAAAAATACTTTATCCAGCAAGGCTGTCATTCAGAATAGGAGAGAGAGAGTTTCCAAAACAAACAAAAACTAAAGGAGTTCATGACTACTAAACCAGCCTTGCAAGAAATATTAAAGAGGACTCTTTGGGAAAGAAAGGCCAAAAGTGACAAACACTAGAAAGGAACAGAGGAAATCTCCAGAAACAACGACTTTACAGGTAATACAATGGCACTAAATTCACATCTATCAATAATCACTCTGAATATAAATGGATTAAATGCTCCAATCAGAAGACATAAGGTATCAGAATGGATAAAAAAATGAGACCCATCTATATGCTGCTTAGAAGAGACTCATTTTAGACCTAAAAACACCTGCATATTCAAAGTGAAGAGATGGAGAACAATTTATCATGCTAATGGACAGGAAAAGAAAGCTGGAATAACCATACTTATATCATACAAACTAGATTTTAAACCAAAGACTGTAATAATAGATGAAGAAGGACACTACATCATAATAAAGTGGTCTATCCAACAAGAAGATCTAACAACTGTAAATATTTATTCCCCCAACTTGGGAGCACCCAAGTATATAAAACTATTAATAATAAACATTAAAAAGCTCATTGATAACAATACAATATTAGTAGAACTTTAACACTCCACTCACAGCAATGGACAGATCATCTAAGCAGAAAATCAACAAGGAAACAATGGCTTTGAATGACACACTGGACCAGATGGACTTAACAGATATATGCAGAATATTTCATCCTAAAACAGCAGAATACACATTCTTTTCAAGTGCACATGTAACATTCTCCAGAATAGATCATATACTAGGTCACAAAGCAGACCTCAACAAATACAAAATGATTGAGATCATACCATGCGTATTTTCTGACCACAATGCTATGAAACTTGAAGTCAACCACAAGAAAAAGTTTGAAAAGATGACAAATACATGGAGGTTAAAGAACATCCTACTGGGGCACCTGGGTGGCTCAGTCATTAAGCATCTGCCTTCAGCTCAGGTCATGATCCCAGGGTGCTGGGATCAAGCCCCACGTCAGGCTCCCTGCTCAGCGAGAAGCCTGCTTCTCCCTCTCCCACGCCTCCTGCTTGTGTTCCCTCTCTCGCTGTCTCTCTCTCTCTGTCAAATAAATAAATAAAATCTTTAAAAAAAAAAACAAAAGAACGTCCTACTAAAGAATGAATGGGTTAACCAAGAAATTAAAGAAAAAATTTTAGATTTTCTTTTTATTTATTTGACAGAGAGAGATAGCGAGAGCAGGAACACAAGCGAGGGGAGTGGGAGAGGGAGAAGTAGGCTTCCCACCAAGCAGGGAGCCTGATGTGGGACTCGATCCCAGGACCCTGGGATCATGACCTGAGCTGAAGTCAGATGTTTAACGACTGAGCCTCCCAGGCGCCCTAAAGAAAAAATTTTTAAAAAATAGTTGGAAACAAATGAAAATGAAAACATGACAGTCCAAAATGTTTGGGATGCAGCAAAAGCAGTCCTAAGAAGGAAGTATATAGCAAAACAAACCTACCTCAAGAAGCAAAAAAAATCTCAAATATGCAACTTAACCTTACACCTAAAGGAGCTAAATAAAGAACAACAAATGAGGCCTACAGCCCACAGAAGAATGGAAATAATAAAGATTAGAGCAGAAATAAATGATATAGAAACAACAACAACAACAAAAACAGATCAATGAAACTAGGAGCTTATGGAGCTGATACTTTGAAGGAATTAATAAACTTGATAAACCCCTAAACAGACTTATCAAAAAGAAAAAAGAAAGGACCCAAATAAATAAAATCATAAATGAGAGAGGAGAGATCACAACCAACACCACAGAAATACAATTATAAGAGAATATTGTGAAACATTAGATGCCAACAAATTGGGCAATCTGGAAGGAATGGATAAACTCCTAGGAGCATATATACCGCTAAAACTGAAACAGGAAGAAACAGAAAATTCGAACAGACCTATAACCAAAAAAATCAAATCAGTAATCAAAAATCTCCCAACAAACAAAAGTCCAGGCCAGATGGTTTCCCAGGAGATTTCTGCCAAACATTTAAAGAAGACTTAATATCATTGGACACATGTACCCCAATGTTTATAGAAGCAATGTCCACAATAGCCAAACTATGGAAAAAGCCTAGATGTCCATCAACAGATGAATGGATAAAGAAGATGTGGTGTATATATATACACACACACACACACACACACACACACACACACACACAATGGAATATTATGCAGTCATCAAAAAATTGAAATCTTGCCATATGCAAAGATGTGGATGGAACTAGAGGGTATTATGCTAAACGAAATAAGTCAATCAGAGAAAGACAAGTATTATATGATCTCACTGATATGGGGAATTTGAGAAACAAGACAGAGGATCATAGGGGACAGGAGGGAAAAATGAAATAAGATGAAACCAGAGAGGGAGACAAACCATAAGAGACTCTTAATCTCAGGAAACAAACTGAGGGTTGCTGGAGTGGAGCGGGGTGGGAGGGATGGGGTGGCTGGGTGATAGACATTGGGTAGGGTATGTACTATGGTGAGCACTGTGAATTGTGTAAGACTGATGAATCACAGAGCTGTACCCCTGAAATAAAGAATATATTACATGTTAATAAAAAAAGAAATCTGAATAAAAAAATAAAAATAAAAATTGTAAAACAAGAAAAAAAAAAGACTTAATATCTATTCTTTTCAAACTGTTCCAAAAAATGAAATGGAAGAAAAACTTCCAACCCCATTCTATGAGGTTAGCATTACCTCAATTCCAAAACCAAAGACCCCACTGAAAAGGAGAATTATAGGCCAATATCCCCAATGAACATGGATGCAAAAATTCTCAACAAAATACTAGCAAATCTAATCCAACAGTACATTAAAAGAATCATTCACCAAGATCAAGTGGGATTTATTCCTGGACTTCAAGGGTGGTTCAGTATTTGCAAATCAATCAACATGATACACCACATTAGTAAAAGAAAGTATAAGAACCATGTGATCCTCTCAATAGATGCAGAAAAAGCATTTGACAAAGTACAGCATCTATTCTTGAAAAAACCCTCAACAAAGTAGGGATAGAGGGAACATACCTCAACATCATAAAGGCCATACATGAAAGACCCATAGCTAATATCATCTTCAATGGAGAAAAACTGGGAGCTTTTCCTCTACGGTCAGGAATAAGACAGGGATGTTCACTCTCACCATTGTTATTTAACATAGTACTGGAAGTCCTAGCCTCAGCAATCAGACAACAAAAAGAAAGAAAAGGCATCCAAATTGGCAAGAAAGAAGTCAGACTTTCACTATTCACAGACAACATGATACTCTATGTAGGAAACCTGAAAGACTCCACTAAAAAATTGCTAGAACTGTTACATGAATTCAGTAAAGTCACAGGACACAAAATCAACATACAGAAATCTGTTGCATTTCTATACAACAATAATGAAGCAGCAGAAAGAGAAGTCAAGGAATCAATCCCATTTACAATTGCACCAAAACCCATAAGATACCTAGGAATAAACCTAACCAATGAGGTAAAAGATCTGTACTCTGAAAACTGTAAAACACTGATAAAAGAAATTGAAGATGACACAAAGAAATGGAAAAACATTCCATGCTCATGGATTGGAAGAACAATATTGTTAAAATGTTCACAATACCCAAAGCAATCTATACATTGAATGCAATCCCTACCATCAGTGTTTTTCACAGAGCTAGAACAAACAATTGTAAAATTCATGGAACCACAAAAGACCCCAAATGGCCAAAGGAATGTTGAAAAAGCAAAGCAAAGCTGGTGACATCACAATGCCAGACTTCAGCTCTATTACAAAGCTGTAATCATCAAGACAGTATGGTACTGGCAAAAAAACAGACACATAGATCAATGGAACAGAATAGAGAACCCAGAAATGGACCCACAACTATACGGTCAAATAATCTTTGACAAAGCAGGAAAGAATATCCAATGAAAAAAGCAGTCTCTTCAACAAAAGGTGTTGGGAAAACTGGACAGCAATGTGCAGAAGAATGAAATAGGATGACTTCACACCATACACAAAAATAAATTCAAAATGAATGAAAGACCTAAATGCGAGACAGGAATCCATCAAAATCCTAGAGGAGAGAGAACACAGGCAACAACCTCTTTGACATTGGCCATAGCAACTTCTTACTAGACACATCTCCTGAGGCAAGGGAAAGGATTTTGGAGAAGAGTGTGGCACATTAAGTGTGCATTTTAGCAGGGTTCGGCAATCATGGAAAATACATCCCAGAGTTGTACATTAGGCCAATGTGAGAAATGTTTTAGGCTCTGTATTTGACAAGATCGGCTAAGGGTTGAAATAAACAACCTCCATTTCTCTGGGACTTACCCCAGTAAATATAGATTTCTTATTCATGAAAAGTCCTATGGGAGTGATCCTGGTCAGGCAGCTCCCCTGCTTGTCTCTTTTCTGAGATATGGATCAGAACTCTGAGGTCCTTGCATTTTGTGGCTCCATTGCCGTCTTGAAGTCCCTTGCTTCCAGCTGCTCAGCCGGAGTGGAAAGGAGGTGAGTGGGAGATGGGAGAGGCAGCAAAGAATGGAAGTTCACTCCATTTTATGGCCAGGCCTGAAAAAAGCATTCATGACCTTCATCCACTTCTATCAGCCAGAAGTTAGTAATGAGGTCCCACCTGGATGCAAACTATTCTGGGAAATGTATTCTTCTCGGCACTGTCAAAGAAAACAATTTGGTTGGGGCACACGCATTACTGTATCTGCCACAGTCTCTGTAAAGTTTAACACCTTCACTCAAGTGACTGGGCTATTGTTCTTTCCCCATTCCCATCTACAACTTCTCCCCTTCCATCTGTGCTTCTGCTTTAAGGAAGTCAGGAGCTGTCACCCTAGATGTCTATAAAGCCAGGGGCCATTCCCCCTCTCTCAGCCATTTAGAATAAGCGTCGTGGCAAGGTGCCATCCTTTTGGGGGATTTCCTTAGAATCTTAACTGTTCCCCTCCTGTTTGAAAAAGTAAACTCACCATTAATGCATATCCCTTGTATGCTGTACTTCAAATAGTGGCAGAAATAACTCATTCTGGCAAAAGGAAATCACCCTGGAAATTACCAGAAGATATGACATGGATTATTTAGTGTAATGGCTGAAGGTGTTTTCAGTAAAATGCAGTGTATGCTGTGTTCCCTGATCCCATTTGTCCTCTTAAAATTAATTTCTGTAGTGTTTCACAGTTACCTGTTTAATTATTCATTCTGGATGTCATGGAGAATGATACAGTACTACAAAATAAAGCCAATAAAACAAGTTTCTAATGCTAAATATCAAAGCCGGAAAATATGACCAGTACAAATAAGCAAGGATCTGTCTTCCCTTTTCATAAGTATTCTACAAAGACGTGCCATGCAATAAACAATGGTGTTGCTTGGATTAATTTGAAGATGTTTGCATAAATATGCTGAGTTTTATAGTTCTCTTTCCCACTACGGTTTGTTTGTATTACAAGAATATGTGTTTCCCAGGCAAAGTATTCACCTTAATCTTTCATGCCATTGAAACTCCTAACGTCTCTTTGCAGTGTAGTGCTATGGGAGAGGCATGAGCTTCTGGAATCAGACAAACCTGAGTGCGAGTCCTGGATTTATCACATTTGATGTTCAGACTACGTATTCAGATAGCTTCTCATTTGTAAAATATACCTCACAAAGTTTTTGTGTACATTAGACTGAACGATATCACACAGAACCTTAATTTAGCATGCTGACTTGCTTCTCTCTTAAAAAAATGATTAATTTCTACTAATAATTTTACTTGAATTATAAATAACAAGATTGATTTCTGGGATGCCTGGGTGGCTCAGTTGGTTAAGGGTCTGCCTTTGGCTCAGGTCATGATCCCCGTGTCCTGGTATCGAGTCCCACATTGCGTTCCTTGTTCAGTGGGGAGCCTGCTTTTCCCTCTGCCTGCCGCTCCCCTTGCTTGTGTGCGTGCTCTCTCTCCCTCTCTCTCTCTGACAAATAAATAAATAAAATCTTTTAAAAAAAACAAGATTGATTTCAAAGGATAAAAATATAAGTAAGAACAGTGTGAGAATTACTACTTTATGAAGATTACTAAATGATATGAAGGAATTAATTCATGGTAAATATTTAACATTTAAAATTATTTTATTTAGGGGTGCCTAGTGGCTTAGTTGGTTAAGTGTCTGACTTGATTTCAGCTCATGTCATGATCTCAGGGTCATGAAATTGGACCCCGTGTCAGGCTCCGCGCTCAGTGAGAAGTCGGTTTGTCCCTCTCCCTCTGCTCTTTCCCCCACTTGCGCTCTTTCTCTCTCTAAAATAAATAAATGTTTTTAAAATTATTTTATTTAACTAAATTTCTTTATTAAAATAGAAATACTCCAAACTTGATTAACTGAAATACCTCCTTTTAAAGCTAAACTCAAGGAATCACACTTCTAGGGGAGAAAAACTCAGAAGTTGAGACAGAGCCCTTGTATGTCAAAAACAGGATAACAAAAACAATTTTTAAGTCTCCTGTAAGATCTATCGGATTTTTTTTCAAATCTGTTATCAAATTATCAAAGAAGTGATGGAAGAAAATTCCCTACTTCAATATAGAGACATGACTCTTCTTCAGACCCATAGTTTTTCAGAAAGGAAAAAGTGGCCACCAAACAGGTGTAAGAATCACAGTAGCGTCTGACTTCTCAGAAGTAGCATTGCAAGGACAATGGAGCCATCCTTTCTATTTTGAAGGGTAATGACTTTCAAAGAAGAATTCTACACCCAAACTTTCGGTAAACTGTGAGGTAATTGCAGAAATACAAGAACTCAAAACTTATCTTCCACTCATCCTTCCTGAGGAAGTTACTTCAAGGTGTACTCCAGCCAAGCTGTCATGAAAACCAAGGAGGAGTGAAATTTGAAATATAAGAAACATTGGAACGAGTCTGTTGAGTTCAATTACAAAAATTCCCATATTGTCATCCATAAGCCAAAAACAGCCCTCAAGCCAAACAGAAAGCATAGAACAGAGGAGGACAGAGTAGAAATTGATTCAGTTCAAAGATAAAATGACTAACAAGCTAGAAGCTGTTAACCGTGAAGACATATTTTTTTTTCCTCAACAAAAAAAAGAAAGTCCCTTAGGAAAGCCGGAGAAAGCAAAAGAATATATAAGCAGAAATATGCAACCCCTACACCCCTCAAAAATAAAACAAAACCTGAAACTCTATACCAAAGCATGGCTTAAAAATATATATATATTAAGACTACACATATACATATATATACATATATATACGTGTGTGTATGTATATATGTATAAACATGCTTTTGAACAGTTGATGGAATATAAGAAAAACAAATGTTATAATGTTAGAATATTGAATTTTAAATAGCACAGACATAATAACCTTGAAGTATAAGAAAAAAAATCAGAATGGAAAAATAAAATCCTTAACCCAGGAGACCACATATCCCAGTGACCCTGTTCTGGCTGTGGCCTTGCCCTTCACTCCAGCTTCACTGTTGTGAGGTCCATAATGATGCTTTGATTGTTTGACATTTTCCAGGTAATGTACAAACTACTAAAGCCTGTTCTCTGAAGCTTATTTTCAACTAGTTCTCACACCATTAAAATTTGGGGCGGACAGTAAACCAGTTCTGGCTGGCCTAAAAGGTGGTATGAAATTGAAAAAATGGTTTGTTAAAATGTATTTTCCTAGCACCACTGGTGGGACACACAAAATATTCCTTGTCAGTGGGGAGGAGAGAATTCTTCCTTCCCCCTCTTTCTCAAGCCTATCTCAGCAGAAAACTGTGTCTCTATAACTTGGGCCCTATGCCATGTTCGTATGATACCCAAACACTCAGTCCCTTTGTGGGAATAAAATAATGTAAAAGTTTTGACTAAATTGACAGGTTAAAAAGGAAAATGTGATATTTAATTATAGTCAACCTTTAAGAGACAGGAATCCAGATGGGAAGGAAAATCCATGAAGCAACTTCTAAGCAGCCTGGAGAATCACCCACTTTAGATTTAGTGCCATAATGAGATGGTGACATCTTTGCAGTCCCCTAAAGTAGATTTGTTACTGTTTTTCAGTGTCCCTTTCAGACCCATTCCTAATCTGCCCTATAGATTAGAGAAGTCAATACCTAGTTTCTGGTTCAAATATATTTTTTAGACTTTAATGATAATTTTTATATTATAGAAATAATAGAGGAAATTAAAATTCCCAATAATCCCACCCTAGAGAAGAATATTATTAACAGATGTATTTAAATATAATTTTAAGAATTGAACTGCAGGATTGCTCCCAGTGACAGTTTAGAGCTTGAAGACTTTTTTGTGTGTGTATTCACAAACTTTACTATTTGCATGTTACACATTCTTTTCTTGTTTTCCTAAGAATGTGCTATTCCATTTGAATAATCCCGAGTTAATAATTTGAAGGTTTAACAATGTCATGGCTGCATTGCCACTCAAGATTATGTTTTAATTTGGCATTTGCATGGATTTTGGACTTCATATCCTATAATACTGTTATATACATTTTTAAGCTAAATTTTTTGGTTGACTTACGAATTTTTTTTTAATGATGATGTGCTTTTTGTTGTACATTTCTTTACAAATTACCTGATAAGAATTGGAAGAGAAATGGTATCTAATGGAGCTAGAATATAAATTAGAATGAGGTTTAAAAGCATTAAAATGAGCCAAGCAGGTGAAATAGACTAGCACGTTGTCTTTCAGAAGGGGCATAAATATGTCGGATTACAACTCACGTTTGAAATTCTTTTATTCATCAATTAAAAAGATAAGATTTGGGGGAAAATACTTCTTTTTCTTTGAGAAGGCAGTCAGTACTTCTCTGTCCTTTGAGCTGGTTTAGTGAAACTCAGTTCTCTCAGGACCCATTCCTCATTCCTCTTCGAGCCCTCCCAGTCTTCCTATGATCATGTGGCAGCCCCCTTCTGCCTTGTTTTCTAATTCCTCATGTAGTGCTGCAGTTTTTTTCTTTTTTTTTTCTTTTTTTTTTTTTCTGACAACATTCAAGCAGACTCTCTCAGAAGCTAGTGCAAGATGCTCCATGCATCCTTCAGTAGGAGCAATAAGCAGGGAGTGACCCTGGGTTCTTGGAGGAGTTATCATTTTATGTAACATTCTAGGGTAAATGAGTATTAAAAATAGATAAACAGCTAGCTAGCCATCTTCTCAACTACTTTAACTTCTGAACATAATTAATCAACTTTCTCTGAAATGTTCTTACACTTGGTTTCACAGTGGAAAGTTTTAAAAAAAAAGGAACATCAAAATTTTCTGTAGTTAAAAGGCTTTTTATCTGGACTCTTCATTTCTCAAATTTTTGCTTGGGAGTCAGACTTTTTTTTGTAATCTGAGAAATCATTAAGATTTGTTGAATCTCAGAGTGTTCCAGTTGGACACATATTTAATTTGTGAAGGTATTTTAATGATTGGTTCTGACTTCAGATCCAAATTGATTCTGGATATTTTCTTTCCCAGAATTAATTTATTTTATAATCCTCAGGTTTCTGAGGCTTAGATGGTATCCTTACAATCTTTCCTAATAGCGAGTTATGCTTCATTATTCAGTAACAGAATTGCTATACTCTTTTACATGTTCTTAAAGAGTAGAACTTTCAAAATATATTTTCAAGTAATAAAATTATTTAATTTAATTTTATGGGAAACAACTGTAAATAATCTTACTGTGCTTTTGCATTTTCAAATTAAGTTTGTTTTCAAAGCATATTTCACTGTATATTTGTGTTTCATGATAACAGACTCAGCAAATTTAGCTGCCAAAAGCCATTTAAGTATATTTATATATTGAGATCTTGCACAATTTATATTTTTCATGTCTATAAAGCAAGAATTATATTTGATAATACTATTTTATGATGTTTTCATGAACAAAAGTATCTTTCAAAAATAGGTGCATGTCACCATACCCCATTAAAAATGGACCTATGTATATATATGTTGTTACTTAATTGTTTTATCTATTTTGACCTCTGAGTAACCTTTGCCAGTAGTATTCCAAGAGAAAGCATATATTATTTACTAATTTATATGTTCATTTACTTGTATCATGTTTTATGTATTATATGTTGTTATATCTTTATACATTACAAATAAATATATTTTAAAAAGGCAAATACTATTAACAATAAAAGCAATGCTACATTGCTTTTCAATGGCTCTTTTAATGACTGTTTTGATATATATTTTCTTTTATCTTCTTAAAACCTTTTGAAATGAGATTTATAATCATGTACAATTGTTTTAAGAAAAAACTGAGATATGATAGCCGTAAATGATATGCCAAAGTCACAAAGCCTGATAAATTCAGTGCTAGAATTAACACACAGTTTTCCTGAATCACGATTCAATAATGTTTCAAGTGCAGATAGTCAAAAGTAAGGATTAAAATAACTTTAACAATTCCATTTGAAGATATGTGTATGTGTCCACCTGTGTCTGTGTGTATGTGTGTATCTTTATGATATTTTTATGTGAAATGGTTCAGTAAGCTGCCTGGCACACCCAGAAATGCCTCCAATTAAAATCAAACATATATTAGAAATATTTCATAATATGTAGGTTTTATTTTTTCCCTTGTGATCATTATCTCTTCTTTGAGAAATGGCCTCTAATAAAGATATTCATTTGGCCCCAGGATATGTGTACATTAAGGAAATAAAAACCTCAAGAGTTCTCCCTTCCCTATTATATCCATTAGATATTTGTCAAACTTCCCTAGGGCCTTTCCTATACTGGTCAGCTGTACACAGAGATCATTATGAAAACTTCACATAGTTTTGCAGTATAACTTTGTGATCCTTCAGAGCTATTACATCTTCTAAGACTTCCTTGTGCTTTATTGAAAGCTTCAGGGAAAATAAATATGTCTTTCTAGACCCAGAACTTGAAATGACAGTGGACTCAAGAGATCAAGGTTATCAAAACAGGAGTTCTGTGTTATAGCTTCTGTTTATCTGCAAGAAAGCTGCCAAGGTGAAAGGGGTTGTTGTTATTTTTAAAGTATTGAATTATCTGTAAGAGGAATTTCTTATCAGTATAGATTATTTTTATTTCCAATTCTAAATGTTGACCTTATTTTTGATATCATCTCTGTCCTTTGACAGTTATTAGCTTATAGATGATGGTGGGAAAATAACTCTCAAACTTGTACACCCAGGAGGTTATTGGGGATGTTTGGCTATGTGTTTGCTTTCAAAGAGGGGAAAAAAAGAGAGGTGGAAATGATGAGAAAGATACTGTTAAAATAAGACCTTCACACTCACCACATTTTAAAGTAAAATCATTTACTCCAAAAGATACTTAATATTTATTTTGTGGTTTCTTGTGCCTTTTGTTCACCAATGTACACTCAAAGGAAAGGATATATACCCCGGCTTTCAAAGTATGACATTAATGATATTTTGAGGATGATTTGTATGCAGTTTTTTTTTTTAAAAAAGAGTTATAAGAGAGGCGCCTGGGTGGCTCAGTCATTGAGCATCTGCCTTCAGCTCAGGTTGTAATCCCAGGGTCCTGAGATCGAGCCCCGCATCGGGCTCCCTGTTCAGCAGGGAGCCTGCTTCTCCCTCTCCCTCTGTGCTCCCCCTGCTTGTGCTCTCTCTCTCTGT
Source organism: Halichoerus grypus (assembly GCF_964656455.1). Taxonomy (NCBI): domain Eukaryota; kingdom Metazoa; phylum Chordata; class Mammalia; order Carnivora; family Phocidae; genus Halichoerus; species Halichoerus grypus. The sequence goes on from NC_135717.1 coordinate 108,838,453, forward strand.
CAAATAAATAAATAAAATCTTTTAAAAAAAAAAAGAGTTGTAAGAATTAAAGGTTTGAGGATGCTATTGAGAACTACGTGATCTCTACACACCTCTTATAGATACTTAAATTATCCTGTATGTAGTGAGTTTTTATAGGATCAGAATTATAATCCCAAAAGGAAGTTAAATGTATTTCACTCCTGCTGACTTTTGCACAATGGCTTTTGGGAAAAGTTCCTTTATGAAGTTAAAAATTGTTTATTCAGTGAGATAATGCAGCCTTGCCGAAATATTTTCTGTCTACAATTTTTTATAACTCTTAGTTCATCAGTTGTTCATTTTAGCCCCCTACCTCTATCCATAATGGATGGGATCAGGTGCAGCTGATCCAAGTGAACCTTCATGTGTAACCTAAAGGGTAAGTCACATGCTTAGAATATCTTATAAATTTTCCTCTCAAGAGGATGCCATTTTAGGTCTGAGCTGATTTAATTATAGGCCTTGGCTTACTTATGTGGATTAGTACAATATGTAGATAATTTTGTTTGTTGAAAATATGAAAGCTGCAAGCATTTAGTCCATGAAATTGGCCTTAGTACTGAAAGTCAGTGAGCCATGATACATATGATCTGAGGAATTATCCACTGGAACCACATGAACTCATGGCAGGATAAAGATGGTCTTCAGGGAGACCTCCATGGCAGGTACAATTATTGTTCCAAGACTTCTATTTTCATAATGTTGTCAGTGTTGGCCAGTAAATCAGTAAAACCACCAGCCAGACCATGCCCTTGGCAAAATATGAGATGGCATAATTACAAAGGAGAGTTTTAGAGAACACTCCCCAGAGTCCTTTGTGCTAAGTGCCAAAGGGGGTTTTTCTGCTGGCCTATGATTTGATCCTGGCCATATGTGCATCTTCTGCCTCCAGGCTTCCTTTATCTGTGCACTGTATTTTGAAATTTTTATAGCTTTACATAAGGCAATGGGCACATACATACAATTATAAAAATGCTGCTTATAAATAAAAATAGTGAAGAACCCACCTGTTTCCTCTGGAAGTCTCACATTCAATTAGGTTTCAATAAAATTTGATCTGGCTGATCACTCAATATATTATTATTTATCTAAGTGTTAGAGGAACCAGGTGTAATTTGTCATCATCCTGCTTACTTGATAATAATGCTAATCCTGACAACATTTGAACATTTGATTTATAATAAAAAATAAATTAAAAAATTTTAAAAATTAAAGATTATTTTGGAGATGTGACATCCGTCTAGGGTCCTGCACATACACCAAAAGCAGGCTTTGTTGGAGGATGTGCTTTTGCTTTTCCAGATTAGCTCATAGGAAACTCAGAGTTCTGGATAAGTTAGGTGGCAGATTCTTTATTGTCACTCTATGTAGAAGTGACAGAGGACTTGGGAGGCTATATTACCACCTACATGAAAGTGCCCGCTTTCACATTATCTCATTTCGGCACCTGTTATGGATGGGACTCAAACTCGGCACTCAAAATTCTTATGCTCTGGGTAAGGACCACAGACATATAAAGATATGAGAGTAGAGATATTTACAAAAGAGCAATTTTCCTTTAAAAGATCAGAACATACTTCACCAAAAGGGCAAAGTTCTATCTTAAGTAGACTTCCTGAGTCAAGAAGATGGGGAAAAGAATTCTGATGGCATAGTCCTGAAGCATGGGAGAGTCTGCTATTTACCTTATTTTTGAGTTTACAAAATGTTTTCCAATACATATTATGCTTTAATATCTCACCAGCCTTGCATGACAAGTATTTTGTCAAGAGAAGGTAAATGGCTTATGCAGAGTCACCTAAATAATAAGTGTCAGAACTGGAATTTGAATTAATTCATTTCCTTCTTTTGCTCAAAACATTCATTAGATATTAAAAAAAGAAAGAAAAAAACAGGTGCTTACTTCAAAGTAGTGTTTCTCAAACTTTTTTTAATAATCACTCCACCTAAAGGAGCGCGTGGGTGGCTCAGTCAGTTAAGTGTCTGCCTTCAGCTCAGGTCATGATCCCAGGGTCCTGGGATCGAGCCCTGCATCGGGCTCCCTGCTCAGCAGGGAGTCTGCTTCTCCCTTTCCATCTGCTTCTCCACCTGCTCATGCTCTCTCTCACTGTCTCTCTCTCTCTCTCAAATAAAAAAAAAATCACTCCACCTAAGGATCCTTTTTGGACTTTTTCTTTTAACTAATTGCCCTCTCCCTAGGAAATTCTGATACCTCAGATATTCTTTATTTCTCTTTTGTACTGTGGCACTTTGGAGGGGCACAAACCATTGCAATAGCTAAGATTTTTTTCATCCTTTCCCAAGAACCAAGTTTTGCCACCTTGGAGGTGCTATCTCCCTACTGGGATAGTGTGCTATATGCTCAAGATAGAAAAATGAGTAGGATGTGGTCCTTTCTCTGAGTCACCTCAGTGACTAAGGGGGAAGAGGTACAAGCAAACAGATTATCTCAGTAGAGAGTAGTGAGCGCAACAAAAGGATGTCCAAGGCCCAGTGACAACACAAAAGAGGCTGTCTTCAGCTCTGGCTGGGAGCGGGTAGAAGAGGCTTCATGAACTCCCTTCACAGTTAAGCCTGGCAGTATGAGAATGTGACCACAGGTGGAAAAATGGAGAAGGACGTTGCAGACCAGCAAGAACCATGTATTGAAAGACAAAAGGGCAGTGAAACCACATGGCCAGTTTTAGGGTCTGCAAAAAACTTAAGAGAGGAGGGCTTGAGATATGTTGGGACCATATTATAAACTGGGAGCCTAAACTTTGTTGTGGAATCAGTGGAGGGGTGACATGATTAGTTTTGTGTCTTAAAAAGATCACTTGGGTGTTTCACTTCCTGTTCAAGGTGGCTGAGTTTGAAAGCCAGCAAGTTTCTCTCTTCTCCCTCCTGCCAAAATCCTATTGAAATTACAGGCACACCCAAAAACTCACTGCATCATTGGAAATCTGGAAAGATGCCATTAATAAACCAGAAACAATAAGGAAATTTTGGAACATTTGGAAACATAAGTAAATTAAAGCACTAGAACAGTTCCTGACATACAAGAAGCACTGTTGTTAGCTATTATTTCATGGGAACAGCTAAGAAGCCATAGTTAAAGCAAAACATGATGAGATTCTTACCTGAGACAGGAACTTGGGCGGGGTGGGGGGCAGATTAAAAAACAATATTGTGGGTGCCTGGGTGGCTCAGAAGGTTAAGCATCCAACTCTTGATTTCAGCTCAGGTCATGATCTCAAGATTGTGAGATTGAGCCCCGTGTCAGGCTCTGTGCTTGGTGGGGAGCCCGCTTGAGATCTCTCTCTCCCTCTTCCTTTGCACCCCCCCCACCATGCTTTCTCTCTAAAATAAATAAAATCTTAAAAAAAAAAAAAACACCAAAAAACGGTATTGTACCATAGCAACCTCACATGGTCTGGGAACTCATATATTGTTCTTTATGTCACATTTCTTCCACAACAGACTTTCTATAATATCTTACAGAGCCTCTCCTAGTTACATATGACAATATCATTGGTTAATTTGTAGTTATACTAATAAAATAAAAATAAAATAATAATCATGACCTAATTGCTTCCAAAGGCCTTACTTGTAGTCACATCGGGAGTTAGGATTTCAGCTTATGAATATTGAGGGCACAAAAACACTGAGACTATAGCAGTTCTTCATAGGAATTTTCTACTTAAAAATTGACCATATTCCCAAATTCTTTTTAATACTAAAATCATGATTTCGTTTACCTTTCTTTAAGCTAGAATTTAATATATCTGACCTGTGTGTAATATATGGGTTTTCAGAGAATGGAAACAGTAAGACATTAATATTTATTGTCTGACTGCTATGCGCCAAACCCTACGTATGCTGGGCCCTTTCCCATGAACTTTTATTTCAGTCTCAGCATTAGGATATCAAGTGTCAGATGAGGAACCTGAGATTTGAAGATTTGTAATTCTCATTTATTGTGTATCATAGTATTTATATGTGGAAGGGAAAAATGCGTATGTTTAGCACTAACAGTTCAAAACAATGAATCATTTGTGAATTAGATTATAATGTCAGAAACAAGAAATCTCAGGAAGCAATATCAAAGATGAAATCCTGAGGCAATCTTAAATTCGAACTCAAGAACAATAAATGAATCCCATATTGTCAATTTGTCTTTATAAATGGGAGAAAGCGGAGGCTTAGACAATGTCAAATCACAAATGATACAAGAATAGATCAGATTCATATGTGATTTTAAAAGCTTTAGGGTGGATGTTGGTGTTCTGAGAAGAGCATGTGCTTATATTTGAATATTTAAGTGACAAGTACTCTAGAAATTATTTTCAAAGAGAGTTTACCTAGTGAAATTAGATTCATATTCTCTTCCTTTTTATACTTCACACAATATCCTGGGAATAAAGGACACTATTCATTATTTTCTTCCTAAAAATGCTGTTATACAGAATGTGACTTATCACACCAAGGGGTAGGGTTATAATGAAGTATTTCAAGGTATTTTATGTTCACATTTCAATTTGGAAAAAAAAAAACCTTTTTTGTTTAAAACCGTACATAAAAATAAATTCCAGATAGATTAAACATCTAAATTTAAATGCGACACTCTTCTAATAACAATACTATCCAAGTACTGGAAGAAAATATAGGATATGATGTTTTATGTCTTTGAGTAGAGAAGTACTCCTTAAGCACCACAAGAAACCCAATTTAAAACTTGAAAAAAATAACTGTAAGCAAAATTAAAGTTAAAAATATAATTGAAAGGAAAAAGAAAAAATATATATATGTGTGTATATATATATATAATTGAAAGGAAATATTTGCATCATGAGTAACATATAAGGTTAATGTCCCTAAAATGCAAAGAGCCGATACAAATAAATAATGAAAAGTTAAACAATCCCATTGAAAAATGAGCCAAGGCTAGATCAGGTAATGGTGAATAATGGTAAACATATTTTTAAAAAATATCTCATACTAATGATCAAGTAAATGCAAATTATTAGTTATCAAGCCGACAAAAATGAAAAAGAATGACAATATTCAACATTGTTGAAGATGGCAAGAAAAAGTAAGCTCTTTTTACTATTCGAGAGACTATGAAGAATTTTCATATAAGTGTGTATGTGTGTGTACTGGATGTATTATTAAAACTTGACTATCATAAATGTCTACCTATGGATTAAAAATAATAAAGTGATGGGCTTTCCATGTTAACAGTATCTAGAATTTTTTAAAGATCATGTCATGCTCTTAACCTCATCCTCCTTTTCCTCACCTTGTGACTTGCTGTATTAAAGAGCTCTATTCAGTCTCTCTTAACCCTTCCGGATGTGCAAAGAGGATTTAGCCTGGATCATAGTTACATTTGCAACCACCATCCTCAGGACCCCTAAGTACATTATAACCGCATTGATGGTTCCATTATCACAGCTTGACCATGCCAGGCTTTATACGGTTGCTAAGTAATCAGTGTCAATTGATGCTCTTGAGGATGAAGGACAAAATATTTCTTAAGATAAAAGTAAAGCTTTATGAAAAAGTAGAGGCTACCTTTTTCCCACTGTATCCTATTTCTAAAACACTACCATGTTTTAATATTTTATTCATGAGACAAATTCTTACAAGTATTCTGTCACTTTCTTTAGCAACTTTACCTTGGAAACCATTTTCATTTAGGGCAAAAGATTCTAACAAACATAAAAGGGTTTTTTGCATGTTCATGAAGTTCATAAAGGATTAAGGGAAATACACAGATCTAATGTTGAATCTCATGAGCATATGACTGTTCTGCTACCAACTTCCTCTGATCTGGAATGTAAAGTAGGCCTCCTGCTAATAATATATTTACTTCAGCACATATAACAACTATTAAAAAATCTTTTTCATAAATTTGCACAATTTCTTATTGCACTGAATCATCAAAAATAGATGAAAGCATTGAACAGTCTGAATATCCTTACCAACAATTTAGGATGTTACATGATTTTACTCAAAAACTAACACTCCAGTACCCATCGTTATATAGCTTAATTTGGTTTCAGTCAATCTATGAAAAATCACACCAGTCAACAAATATGTATACTAAGTCTGATGTACTATGCTACAGGCAAGGAGGGATTTAAAAAACAACGAAAAAAGGCAAGACCCTTGTCATGTGGGGAAATTATATTCTTGCCTACAAAAGGTAATTAGCAATACCCAGGACATTATGCTTGTTCAGCATAGAGGGCAGGGCAGTATTGTGTGCTGGAATTTTCAGGATATAAGAAAACCTATCTGTCTTCAGTAAGGTCGGGTGGGCCTGTAATTTTAAAAGTCCACAAGGTGATTCTGATGTGTACCTTGGGTTGAGAACTACTTCCGTCAAGCATATGAAGACTGAAATATTAGGTATCACTATATTAGAATGATACATTAAGCCTTTAGTACTTCAAGGGTTGACTTTCCAATTTACTGCCTCGTCTTCTAGAAAACAAGGTATCCTCATAAAATGTCAGAATTCAGTGTTCCTCTGGAATTGTGTACAACCAACATTCAGATATAAGAATATGGTTGAATCATTCCCTAATTTGTTTTACTTGTTATATGGTATATTAATATCTATAGAAACAAATTTGTACTAAGCATACAAGTCTGCTCACTTGACAAAGACTCAAAAGGAAAAGGAGTGGAATTTAAAAGAAAATCTACTAACAATCTATTAGAAAATGATTATGTTCATTACAGAGGAATATTTAGCTTTATAAAAAATAATTGCAATTTATTTTAAACATGGTAGATACAGAATTACTTTATCTGGAAAAAAAGGCAGTTTTTATTTAAAGAAAACATTCACTGCCACTGATTTGACATCATGTTTTTATGGCCACCAGTCAGCTAAGTGGGAAGAAAAGAGTGGGTTGTTCTTGATGCTGAAATCAGATTTCCCTGGATCAGTGTCAGGGTTCTTTTTCTACCATGTCCAGATACTAAAAATGTAAATAGGATTAATTTAAATACATTTGTACAGTGCATTTCATTTGTTCAAAGTGTCTTCATGAATATGGTATTTCCTTTGCTTTTTTAAACTTTTTCTGAGTAGTTTCATATCTATAGGCAGTGTTCCCCTTATGCCAAATGCTTTTATCGAAAAGAACATGCACATTTTACATTTCTCTGTAGCAAAAAAAGAACTTCCAAAATCATTCCACTGAACTTGGCAAAGGTTGGGTTTATTCTTTTAACTAATCCGGGTCTTGTAGTATCTTCATCTGCCTGCCTCTAAATATGTTGTCTGCCTGTGCATACTCTATGCCTTCAGGCCAAGCATGCGGCCTTCTTCTTTTCTTCTTCTCTATATTCTATTCTTGGACAATTTTACTCCTACAGCCTCTAGAGACTGGTGACTCCAGTGTCCATTATCGCCATACCACACTGCTTTCTTTAGTGTTCAACTCAGAAATCCTAGCTGCCCATTCGGCATCTCCAAGTGGATGTTCCATAGGCAAAATAAATTCAGGGTATTGAAGATAAAACTTACATTCTGGACTTTTCCTTCCTCTTGTGTTATCCATTTAAGTAGACCAGAACATTCACACTCACCTCCAAATCAGAAATACGAAAATCATCCTATTGGTTAAAGATCCCAATCCTTAAATGCCTGTTGTATCTCTTATTTCCTATTCAATACTGACTCCTGAACCTTTCTTAAGTGTGTCCTTTCTTCATCATTCCCACTGTGCCCCTATATTAATTCACCCCATCAGCAGCCTTCATCTTTTACAGAAGATTCAAAATTCTCCTTCCCAACTCCAGTGTTCCACCCCTATGACCCCCAAGAATGATCATTATAAAATGCAAATATGCTCTGGTGATTGCCTTGCTTAAAGAGTCCTTGCTACCTGAGGCAGCGTTCCAACTCCTGAGTCGATCTTGCTCATAAGTCCATCTTATCTCCAGGGGAGTTTTACTATTGGCAAGACCTGTGTGGGTTTTTGACTCTGCCTGGACCTTTGCTCATTTATTCCTTATGCCGAAAGGGCTCCTTTTGTTTTATTTTCTCTGTTTGTCCTTATTTATTAGAAAAAAAATGCTTTAAGGCCACTTGTTACTTCTGTCCCAGAAATGACCATCTGTTTTCCATAATTTAGAGGTCTTAGAATCAGGAAAATCATGATACAAATCACCAGACAGCATAAATAGTACAATTTAAGGGTGTAGAAATTGCTGTGGTAACATAGTCAAGTAAGTGATTATTTATTGAGTAGTGAGGGGCTTCCTTTCACCCGAGAAGTGACATTTAAACTAAGTCTTGAATGTTGAATGGGAATATTCCAAGTAGAAAGAAGGAAGAGGACATTCCATACATGAACAAAGATTTCAACTTCCAAAAGAATGTGGAACATTTGGGGAAGACTGGAAAGTTTGTGTGGCTGTGAAGCTGTGTTTCATAAAGGTCTTGTTAGTTTATCCTTATTTTAGTGACTTTTCTTTTTCCTGAGTAAGATTATTTTTGTTTATATTTTCTCCATTGAGATTTTCCCAATATTGAGACATCCAGACTCTTCATTGAGTGTGTGTGTGTGTGTGTGTGTGTGTGTGTGTGTGTTTCTTTCCATTTTATCTAAGTTTCCTGTGGTACTGGCCCAGCCTGTCTTCTGGAAAGGAATAAAGTACTTCTTGGGAGATTTTAGAGTTTAGATATTACATAAAAAAAAAAATTAAAAACTAACTTAAGTCATTAAGAATGGTGGCTCATGTAGGCAGAGGTCATGTGGGAGAAGTTGTGACTCTCGAAGATCTCATAGGCTTGGTGTGCAGTGGTGTAAACCAAACCAAGGCTAGACTCCTGAGGAGAATTCATCTGCATACAGTTTTTCCCTCCTTTCTGAGCTCCACTCTGTTATATTATCCATAGTTCCAATCTGAAATCATATGAAACCAAACCTACAGGAAACAAGTGAACATATATTTCATTGTGAAGTGACATTTTATGAACTCTACGTGTCCTTGTTCGCATGCATGCCTACTTCATAACAATGAAAACTTCTTCTGCCAACCAGTATATAAAATTAAGTTTAGTTTATTCTTTCTACTGTCACTATCATGATAGTGAAAAAGCCAAATGACATTTGATTTTTTTTCTATTCTTGTTTATTATATTTGATCCATACCACTGGCATCTGACCTTTGAATTAAATGAAGATGTATATGAAAGGTATGAGAGCAAATGAATATTATAACCCCTTTGTTTGAAGTAAAATATAAACAATGACCTAAACATAAAGATTTCAATATCATTTATCATTATCATTTGATATTTAATCTTAGTTAATAAAGAACTATAATTCTTGTGTTATTCTTCATTTAATAAATTGTAAATGAAGTTTTGATGTGAATAAGTTTGTAGCACTGGGAAAATTAGGGATCATCTGGTGATAGGATTTATTGCAGTACTACATAAGAGTTGTAAAACAGTGATTATTCTGGAACCATATAAAGTACTATTTAGGTAGCTCACCCTCATACTAAGTTATTGTACTCATTTGTATTGTATTGCAAGTTGTTTTTCTTTTGTTGTCATTCTTGCTTTTTGGATTGGAAAGGTAGAAAAGTCCTGGTCAGAACTTAAATTTGCAACCCAACATAAATCAAAGCTCCATTCTCCAGTCTGAAAACTCCTGCCCCCACCTTCACTCCCAGTGACCCTGTGAATGTAATCTTTTCACAGTGAACCTTGAATCTGGTCTAGACAGCATGTGACTTATGAAGTGAGGTGGGGGAGGTGTCTAGGGAGAGAGGCAAATCCTTCAGAAATGAGTCTCAAAATAATGTATTTTCTTTCTTGGAGCCCTAAAATAGGTAGAGCTCTAACCCATTTCCTTTTTCATAAGCTGTTTACTCAGGTTTGGATGCTTTCTCTTTCTTCCAGAATTCATGCCTAGTGTTTGTAACCATTATTATGTTGTTTCTGCTTTTCATTTATTGACCCCTCTGGTTTAGAAGACAAGTCGATATAAATAAGTAATTTGAGGTAAGACTGAAGTGCACATTAAAATTAAAAGAAGGTAACAACAGGTAAGAGAGCCTGCCTCTTCCTTCTTAATAGTTTGAATGGTGCTTTAATTGTATACATGAGGGAATAATCTAGGGGACATTTCTAATGAGAAGTTCTGGAGGCTGGTGTGATTACTGGAGGAAAAAGGTAAAAAATAGAAACTGTAGTCCAGGACAGTAAATTCCCTAGAGGGAGAGGCTATATGTAAATAATATTCATTTTAACTTATGAATGTAATTCAAATGTCAATATCAAGAGTATTCCAACTATAGGACATCAATGAAAGTGATTCAGTCAGAAGAGCACCTATATTTGTATGGCTCATAAGATCTCTAATACTCTACCTTTATTTAAGTTGTTAGTACTTTTAAACAATTTAATCTGGTTGGTTCCTGTAAAAGAGATTGAAATCTTATTCCTCATGGCACTCAGGGATCCAGGTTTGATAGTGTCATTTTAAATTCTTGTACCTCAGTCATTCATGAAGTTTCATTCATTTGCCAGAAGCACTGGGTTCCATCTTACCAGCTCTCCTCAGTCTTTCTTAACTGTGTCTATCCTTTTCCAACATATAAGAGCCAAAGCAGAAGCAGTGACCATCTTACTATGGTGGAAAACTTTAATTATCTAATACCCAATATCGTTTCTTCATTTTTTATTTAGGGACTGGAAGGTGGGAGTAGGCGGAGTGGAGATTTTCCTTTGAGAAGCAAAAGCAAAGCAAAGCAGAACAAATAAAAAACCTGTGAGATTTATCCTATTGTCCCTAGTCGGCCAGTAAAATGTTTCTCTAGTGTTTTCAGTGTGATCCTTTTAAACAGCTATCTATGGCGTCTGGGCTAATGCTTCTCCACTCTTTGATTCCACACACTGAGAGAATCAAACACATTAACATTAGGAACAGTGGCTCACTATCAGATTTTCAACCATGTTCACCATTTCCAACCACTCATTTATCTAAATCTGGAAAAAGATAGTAGCAGATGGGTATAAGATGTTCCTGCAGGTTTGTGGGCTGAAAAACTCTCCAGGTAATGTTGATGTTCCCCGAGGAACCAGGTAACATTTTACCCTTTACCCTTCTCTATGCCCTGACCCTTAAAACAATTAGTGGTATATTCACATATGCATTTTTCATGAAATTGCTTACCAAATAAATATTTATTGGATAAAACATTAAACAATCAAAAAAGTTAATATAACTGCAGGAAAACTGTTGCTTAGGTGGCTTATTATTACCTAGATTTTGGTACTGGATGTAGTTTTCAAAGGACAATCAAAATAAGCTGGAGTTTAGTGTATTCTTCATCGTTTTTCCTTCTATAAAAAAAGAGATTTATTTATTTGAGAGAGAGAGAGCACACAGAGTGTAGGGGCAGAGAGAGAGAGGGAGAGAGAGAATAATCAAGCAGACTCCCCACTGAGTGCAGAGTCTGACACAGGCTCTGTCCCAACCAGGAGGTCATGATCTGAGCAGAAATCAAGAGTCAGTTGTTTAACTGACTGAGCCAGCCAGGTGCCCCTTCTTTGTTTTTCCTATAGACTTGTTTATGTGATAACTCATATGTACTTCTATTTAGTATGCTTTCACCATGATTACTCAATCAAAAGTCATTTTCAAGTTATAATAAACATTAAATTTAAAAATCAAATCAACATTTAATAGTTATTTTCATGATTAGGAAGGACACAAGCTAATTATGAAAAAATGGGAGGGATACCTGGGTGACTCAGTCAGTTAAGCCACTGACTCTTGGTTTCACCTCAGGTCATGATCTCAGGGTCTTGAGATCAAGCCCCACATTGGGCTCCATGCTGGGCATTGGGTTCCAGGCTGGGCATGATGCCTACTTAAAAAAAAGGGGGAGGAAATGAAGAAAATAAAAATCACCCATGATCCCAACACCCAAAGAGAAATCAGTATTAACATTTGATGTGCTCATTGAGCTGCTGTATGTGCCAGGTCCCACAGTAAGTCCGTGCGGTGTGACACAGGGACTCAGTAACCACATAACCCCTCCATGTTCTCAATCTCTCCTTCTCCCCACCAGCCAGGAGATTGGTATCAAGCTTTACTTTCTGTACTTTGTATAACAAAAACAGCAGAGGTATTGCTTATGCTTCTCAAACTGTGCACACCCAGATTCTGATGATTCCTTGCATCACCTCCCCTCTTGCTTCCTTTGAGGATTACAAGTATTGGGGGGAACATCAGAAAAATAGGGAAACCTCTGATTGGGAAGCCTCTTACTGTTCCGACTGCATCACTTAAAACTTTGCAATGCTGGGGGCGCCTGGGTGGCTCAGTCATTAAGCATCTGCCTTCGGCTCAGGTCATGATCCCAGGGTCCTGGGATCGAGCCCCGCATTGGGCTCCCTGCTCCTCAGGAAGCCTGCTTCTTCCTCTCCCACTCCCCCTGCTTGTGTTCCCTCTCTCGCTGTGTCTCTTTCTGTCAAATAAATAAATAAAATCTTTTTTTAAAAAAAAAAAAACCTTTGCAATGCTGGGTAGGTGATTACCTCCCTGAGGTATAAACCTCAGTCATTATTTAACAATTATTATTTAACATTATTTAACAATTTACAAAACGGCTTGTGAGGATTGACATAGAAAATCCATGTAAAGTTCTTTGCACAATGTTCTTTTTTTTTTTTTTTTAAAGATTTTATTTATTTATTTGACAGAGAGACAGCGAGAGAGAGAACACAAGCAGAGGGAGTGGGAGAGGGAGAAGCAGGCCTCCTGCTGAGCAGGGAGCCCGATGCGGGACTCGATCCCAGGACCCTGGGATCATGACCTGAGCCGAAGGCAGACGCCTAACGACTGAGCCACCCAGGCGCCCCTGCACAATGTTCTTGAGAAAATATAAAGTAGCTTCTTCATGCCAGGACCTGGTTTGGACCCTATCATTTATGTTATGTGGTTAATTTCTGAGAATGACTATGACCAAGAATAAGCATATGGATTTTTACGTGTAACTTGAATGCCCTAGGCTTTACCATTCTATGACCGCAGATGAGAGTGCAGTCATATTAATACCTTCTTTCAGCAGCGGCCTTTCACAGAGGACCTCATCTGCCCTTCAAAATTGTCCTGGTTCTTCTACAGGTCTGCGGAGGGGTGTGGGAAGTTTTACTCGGGTATGCTGTTCCAGAAGTCTTTGATGCCTTCTGTGGAAACCTATGTACCCCTCCATGGAGACTATAATAATGAACACCCACGTACTCCCACTGATGGGCAGATTGGCTTTTGCAGAGTGGAGGGAGAGAAGGAGAGCCTGTGATCTGCTCTCACTCAGCGAGGACCTAGGTCGCCCAGGCCTGGGTTCTCAGTGTCTGTGGCCACAGTCTCACAGGCCCATGTGAATACAGCCCCTCTCCCTCATTCTGCACAAACTGCTTGCTCTAGAGCCACTCAAAACCAGCCGGTGCTCCTCCTCAATGCCCACATCTGCCATCTTTCCCCAGTGCTATAGCACAAATCTCTTTCCTCCTTCTTCCACCCAGAGGCAAAAGCCCACAAGCATACTGATCACCCGCCCCCCCCCCCCGCCGCCCCCCGAATAACCAGCCCATCAGTTCCACAGTCACCTAGAGTTTACATTTCTGTTCTTGTTTCTCAGGACACTTTTGTTTGTTCAGAGACAGAAACTGAGGCTGACCTTCATTATTAAATATGCATAAAAGTAGAAACAACTCATTCAGCTTACCTGCAACCCTGCAGTGCATTTGCAGAAATAGATAAGTCTGGGCCCTGCTTTTTAATCTTATGGTTTCCATGCTCTTTTTCTGCATAAAAGGGCCTCTCCATATCTAAATGCTTGTCTTGGGTCGGCCCCTCCTGTTGCTTCCCAGCAGCCAGCAGCTGTGCAGCATGGCTTTAGACCGTGCTCCCGCACATCCTTAGGCATTTCGTCTGCCTCCTGGGCTCGCAGCCACCGCTCTCGCTTGTTAGGCAGCTGCGGTCCCGGGTGTCTGCTTTAGCCATCTTCAGCACCGTCCCACCTGGGGGCTGCGGTAGAGAGAACATCTTTTTAGCACCAGGGCCTTGGCTGAGCGCCAGGTGCTCACCAGTGGTCTTGCCACACCCCCTCATGCTGCCTGTGGCTCAAAGGAATTCAGAGGCTGCAGGACCCCCAGACCTGGGCCCTGCTACCAGTCTCCTCAGCTGTGTTAATGGAGCAAAATCAGATACAGTGCTGACACTATGCTGTCATTTGCTCTCCCATGATGTGTGTACTAACTAGAGTCTGCTTCCTCAGTCCATCTGTCTATAAATGTTTGGATTTCTTGTTGCTGACAATCCAGGTATGGTTATCCGTTTTTTTTAACGTCAATATTAAGGAAAAGCTCTGTTCTCCAGGATGTTGTGGGATGGAGTGTACCAGTTAGGCAGAAACGCCATTTGCGTCACCTTGAGTGTCTCCTGGTCATGCGTTGCTTTCCTGGTAGTGACCAGTAACTGGGAACGTGGTCAGAAGGGAGCGATGTGTATTTCCAGCAGACCTCAGGCTGGCCTGCAATCAGAGACAAGCAGATGTCAACAGTGAGATCGTTGACTTGGTATAGTTTTTAGAGATTGAACATGTGAAAATTTCATTAAGTAGGAAGTGAAAACACAAAGGAGGAATTTCATCTTTCCCTTTGAATGACAATCTATGAATACAAATTCATTAGACTATGTGAGTAAAGTTCATTAGAATAAATAATCGTATAACTACAGAAGTGTCAAGATCTCATAAAAAATTAACAGTGATTATCTCTAGGTGATGCAGTTATATGTAATTTTTAATTTTCTTTTTGTTTGCATTTTCTAGCACTTCTACAATAAATATATATTACTTCTATAATAAAAAATAAATACATAGTAGAACTTCTGCAAGTTTCAATAATCATATCCCCAAAACACGTAAGTATAAAAAAATTTCCTTCACTTTTCAGTGTGCGTTTCTAAAATTTTTTTACATACTAGAAAATCCCAATATGACCTAAACACAACAGATGAAAAACCCTCATATGCACTTTTAAAAAATTAAGTGTTTGCTGTTTATGTCACAAGTGCTGGACTATGCAGATAAACAATAAATTGCCCTCCAGTGTTTCAATTTTCCATCTGCTCTCTTACTAAATTAGGTCAGTCATCAGAAAGCCATGTGCCTGGACCACCTCACCTCAGGAGCACTGAAATGCCTTCACTGAGTTATGATTTAATGGTGTATTTTCTGATTCTAACCATAGAATCATTATAACAATATCTCTGAGTCCAGTGTTAATACTGTAATTTAAAATATTGCCCAGACTCATTGTTCTTTACACACAGACTTACATAAAAAATCTCATTTGTGAATTATTTCTAGGAAAGAGTTTCCATAGACAGATTTTTGTGTACTTTCTTATGGCAAAATGAAAGCTGCCTAATCCAAACCTCCTATGCTTTAATTCCTAGAAATTCAAGTCCAATTCACTGCTCATCAGTAATCTGTATATTCACCTAACTAATAGTCCCTACTCCTCTGCTTTCTTTGCCCATTTGCTGGTTTTAGTTTTGGTTCTTTGAATGAAATCTGATCTGTTTTGATCACTGTAATTTAAGTAAATAGACTCATATTTTCTTAGACGATCTATAACAAGACAGTGATCACATGTATAAATGAAACATTAATCTTCAATTTAACAAAAATGATCTTATCACTGAGAATATTTTAGCATTATTATAATTCCCTAATTTGAGTAAGTATATTGGGATTGCTGGTTGGAAAGCTTTCGATTCTACCTTCTTGTTCGTGGATATGGTTGTAATGTGTCTTCATCCTGCAAGAGTGTCTGAATTTATATATTTAAAGCTAGTTCTTCATAGCACACCTCAGCAGCTAGTCCACCAATGCTGTCACTTACCAAAACTTTTTGTACCTGGACATTGAGGATTGCCTATTGGGCTCTTTAGACTCATACTAGCAATATACTCCAAAATGTATAGCTGAAGCTCATTCTATACAATAAATGCATTTGTGAAGTGTTGCATAAAAATTAATTTTGGAAATTTTGACTCTATTAAGATCATTAGAAACATCTTTATTTAAAGGAATCCCAAGTCTTGTCATTTTCTTTTTATATTTTTGTGAATCTTGAAAAGAGTTCTCTACTGCTTTGCTAGCATACTGAAAAACATCGCAGAGGGCAAATAAGGCCAATCTGGTAAAGAAATATATTTCCCCATTTTACTACGTCTGACTGGTGATGAAGGTGGCTAGATTAGTGGTTGCATTGCTTTTGTTTCAGACTTTCTGGATCTTATCAAAATATTGCATTTCTTTTAAGCCCAGAAGGATAAAGCACTCTACCCCCAAGGTTTATATCTCAGTTGCAGCTTTAAATTGACAGGAGGACTGTGTTGGAACAATCTTCTATGGATAGAGTATGACTTAAAGAAAACATCTAAATAAAATAATTCCTCATTGTTATTGGATGAAAGATCAAAGTCAATTTTAAAAATAAAAATATTTTAGCTTCTTAGTATTCTATGAAAACATTGAGCCCATTCTTGAAATTTACATAAGACCTTTAGTTGAGTTTGATAGGCATTTTAAAATGCATGTGATAAAGGAACAATAAAATAGAATAAAGTCTAAAAGTAATGAAGCTATTGAAATTGAATGCTCCTAAGGTAAACAGAAGATGAAAAAGTAATATTTTTTGCCAGATGAAGAGATAGGTTTCCTTATTGTATTGTTCAGGCAAATAAAAGCAAGAAATAATCAGAGCCATGCTGTAGAATAAGGAAAGTAAGATAAATTTTCATACAAATTGAAATGATAATATATGTTTAAATCAGTCATAAAATTATTTATTATGCAAAAAGTATGTCACTAATACAGTAACAAATGCTATAGTTTAAACGTTTAAATTTCTCTTTTTTGGTAATGCGTCATAAAATATCTAAACATTATCTTCACATTTTTATAGTGATACGAATTGGTATCATTTTATTAATAAATCTGGCTACAAAAATGTCTCATAGAGATGTGATTTATATTAATTTTCTAAAATTTTAAGGATAATACACGAAGTGACAAGTTAACCTAGGTTAGTGTATTATAACACTAATCTCAAACAGAAAGTATGTTATAAAGACATTGTCCAAAAATTTAGCTATATAATTCCTTTAAAAAAAAAAGCTAAAGTTTATTTCTTTTGAATTCTGTGTATTTAGCTATTTTGGACATTCATATCCTTGTAATTGAACTTTCATGAAGCATTTATTTATAAGACTACACCTTCAGTAACATATGAGAAAAGGATTTTATTATTATAGCTAATGTTTTTAATATGATGTCACAATACACCATAACATAGAAAGATTGTTTGAATAAAAGTTGTGTCTAAATAAAAATGATCTAATTTTTCCTTCTTTCATTCCTCTGCATGGTACTTTGGTCGTATTAGTAAGTTCTTAAATATTTCTTTAATTATTATATTATTTATATCTCACTTTATAGATTATTTTATTAAATCTGTGCAAATTTATATGCAAAACAGTTTTTCGAAAATTAGGCCATATCTTAAATTCAGGAAAGACATTGCTATTTTAATCAGTAGTTGCAGCTTATTGAGCTATTGAAATAACTGGATATTCCAATGTTTTTTGTGAAGCATTATGAAAAGAGTAGAAATTTTATAAATATATGAAGAACACATTTTAATAGGAAAACATTTCATCCATTAACTACATTTTTTGTCTTGTGACCCTGGAAAGATATTATGATTTTTCCATTGTAGACATGGATTACTATAACACATTTACCAGTTTTCATAGATGCATCTCTCAACTGGCTTAAAGGAACTTTGTGGTAAATATTCCTATAAATCCAAATAGTTACCTTCCTGATCTGTGCTTTCCAATAGTAGCCACTAACTACATATGGCTATTTGACTAATTAAAATAGTACAAATTTGATTTGAGATTTGCTAGGTCTCAAAGACTTAGTATAAAAATACCTTATTTTTATATTCATTACATGCTGATATGAGAATATTGGGGTTAAATATTTATTAGAAATAGCTCCACTTCTTTCTCTTTACTTTTTTTCATGTGGAAACTCAAATATTTAACGTTTGAAATTACATATGTGGCTCTCATGTGTGCTCATATTATTTTTGTGGAACAACACTGGTCTAGATACCTTCAGTATATCTATTTTATAATTAACATAGTAGAGCAAATCTGTCTTTGAAGTGAAGACCAGCTGTGGAGATATTTAAATGTACTTTGTTAATATTTGCAAAATAATATTTCAAATATTTTAGCATGATCATTACTTGTGTTTCTCTACTGTGTAGTAATCTTAAAAATAAATATTCCTGTGCTTGGGGCTTTATTTATATGCCATATCATTATGTGATAATTCAGTGGCATTTGAATCTTTACTTTAAAAAAATTAGAAAACCTTGTTAGAAATTAAAGTTTCTGTATGAGTTGTTTGTACCAATGTGTTTAGCATGATATAGTTCCAAGATTTTTCTGAAAATAGAATAAACCAAAGTTGGTTTGTATGCATCAATGATTACAATTATAGTATCTCCATGCATATTATTTTCTTTAACTGAATTCTTAGAAACACTGTAATAATTGATTTTAAAAACACATAACAATGAGTTTCTGAAGAAATAAGATGAGGTAGGTTATAGGGAGGAGGGGACCAGGAGTTGGTAATAGCTCGACAAACTCCTGTCAGCAGAGAGGAGGTTGACTGCCAGGCCAAGCCAGAGAAGATAGAGGCTTCTTGTAGAGAAATCAGCTAAACTTAGTTGTTGAGCAGTATTCAAGACCCACAAGTTATAGTTTCTGCCAAAGACCATTTGCAAGAGAGTCTAATCATTGATCCGTCTCAGTTCATGTTATTCTTATTTAGATATTGTGAATACAAAAAGTCAAAGTGATCCAAAAAAAAAACACAAACATTTTAGCCAATGTTATTATTCCTAATATGGGACATAGACTATAATAAGAAATGAGCAGGTTTAAAGTGTATGTGCCTTAGAGAAATTGAATATGGTAAATATATTATCAAATAAATTAAAAAAGCTTTCTAGGATAATTCCATTTTGTATGTTTTTGACTTTTTAGTTTCATGGATAAGTGTTCTATGAGGAGTGATTTTCAAAGATTTTTGACCCTGACCAGCAGTAATACATTTGCATCATGACACATGCACACACAGTTTACCTAACCATATTTACCATAACCACAGCTGATGGACTTTGATATTTTCTCTCTAGTCTACTCAGTTTCATGTTCTGGTGATTATTCACTGAATTTCCCTTACAACCACAACTCACAACCATTAATTTAAAACACCCTTCAACCTGAAAAAAAAAATACTGTTCTATGTAGATTATGACCCTCATTTTATGGGCAAAACCAGACCGAGGGACCCCTGCCCCACAACTCTCCAATCTGTGTATCAGTCAATCACATGTGGATTGTTCCTCCAGTGATTTCATAAACACTGGATGAGTTTGAGTAATGTTAAGAAAAATGACCAGTGAGTATAGAATTCAGATTTTAGCAGATTAATCAGCAAGTGTTACTCTAATGTATGTGCACACAGAGCACATGCTCACACATGCCTCAGAATTCCCAGCTCTCCATTGGTGAGCTGACTCAGGGTCATATTCTGGGAAAAACGGAGACCGCTTTTGTTGTACTTTTGGTGAAATGGCATTCCGTGTGTAATTCTGGAGTGCTGTTCTAGGTTTCCTTCACCTGGACATGGGCTGTGTGCTTCATGTCAGTCTTTTAGTTTGCTGTTTGAATGCCTGTGTCTACGTAGATTTTTTTTTTTTCATTTTGGTCTGTTGAATCTTGATTTAAATTCCTATCATAGGAATACAATGCAAGTGTCTGAGAGGAGTGATTTTGCTTGGTAATGGTGATGAGATCTCTCTTCAGCCAGCCTTTTTAAAACAAAACAAAACAAAACAAAAAAGCCATCTCTCAACTTGGAAAAAACAACTGTTCTATGTAGATGCCAGGCAATAGGCATCACCAGGTCAAGCTTGAAGATTTGAACAACAAAGGATCAAAAGCAAGTAAAAGGTTTGGAATCAACACATCCTATGGACAGCAAGGGCCAGGGGATCAGAAGGCTCCCTGAGCACCAAGTACCTGTGATTAGGGCCAAGTGTAATTGTGATATAGTTATCTTCTACTCAGTACATTTGCCTCCATGAAACCAAAACAGCCCTAACCAGATGTAGCAGATAGAGCAATATACTCCCCTGTTTAGAGTTGTAAAATGACAATGCAAAGAATTCCTCCTCGCAAAAGTAGGCTCTACTTGAAATTTTTAAAGGAAGATAGTAAAATAATCATTTGCTAAAATGAATGGCATTATATACTATACAACTTAGGATATTCAGATACCAGTAAAGTACATGGACAAATAGCTTTAATTAAATTCTGAATATAATCAGGAAAAAGAAAACAGTCAAGACTGAATGATGTATTATTTGGTCGGAGTTCTGAATTGAATTATTTCTTTCCCTGTCCTTTCAATCAGTTCCTCTCCAAGGGAATATGGTCATTTGCAATTTCTGTTTCTCTTGAAGGTACAACCCCTTTACTTGTATTTTCCCTGTTTTTCTCCCGTGAAGGAAAAGGCTTTTTACTTCTTTCCAATTTTAGTACATATTCCACTTTGCTAAATTGGAGTGGTAGGTATAGCATTGCTCTTGCATCATGCAGGCCATTTTCAGATTTCTATTCCTAGCATCCCTTTCTTTTCTTCAGATAGTAGTGATTGGAAGAAAGCTTGCACATAACCTCCTGCAGGCTTGTTCCTTAAGGGAGAGTCCTTTTGCATTGAATCCATGATACTAAAGCACAGGCCCCTCTCTGCACTTTTCATGTTTCATCTTTGCTAAATCTTTTCCCTTTGTACCTGAGACACCTGAACTGTAGCACATTTGTTGAAATTTAAAGGGCAACTCTTATCACTGTTACAGTGTGCTACTTCATTTCTCCAGCTTTAATTTTGGGGAAGTGGTTGTAGCTGTGGACATCAATCAAACTGAGAGGCCTCTTCAATTTGAATAAAACCTTTGTGCAGTTTGTGAAGGAGAGGGCTAAACAGTGAAAAGCCTGTGAGTTCTCAGCACATCCTGAACCAGTGGATAAGGCTAGGGGCTTAAAGTTGAAATGGCTACTATTTCTTTTAGCTCCCTGTGGGTACAGAGCTCAGAATCACTTCAGCAACTACTACCTCTCAATGGTATCATCTTTGAAAATGAAAATCATATGGTATGTATGCTAGGGTATAGCTAGGGTATAAAAGAATGTTACACTGCTTTATGTTGGGGGTGTGTGTGTGAGAGAGAGAGAGAGAGAGAATATACAGCATGAATATACATGTATGGGATACCTTACATATCCACGTCATACATAGTTTTGTATTTAGAGGTATTTAAGTTCACTGAAATCATATGTTTATTTTCTGTCTATGCTAGGGCATGGTTGATATTAACAAAACTATACTAAATGAGTCAAATATGAAAAGAATCTGGCAAATATGATTATGAATTCAATTGCATTTAATATGATGCACAGGACAGGAAGAAGGTTTATCCAACTGTATTAGCTATACATTTAAAAAGAGCAGTGGAAAATAAATCTAAAAGTAAAATCTAATTCCAGTGATAAATATGGTTGTTTCAAATATTTTATCAGAACCATTAATGTTGTACAAAATGTACAGTAAGACTGTTTTGTGTTCCTTGATATTTGATGCCTGTGTACTAGCTGAAATGTGTTTTATATATATATATGTATACACACACACACACACACACATATATACACTTAAAAATATAGAGCTGCAGTTTGGGGAGTTTGTTATAAAAAAGTTCAACTTTGTTTAAAAAGTGAGTTGTCAAAATTCTGCTTATACTACTGCCTTGATCTTCTCTAGAAAGGTGTGCCCAGGTTGCTCCTGAGAGTTTACCAGCATAGAGAATGGTGCTGCTTTCGCTGATAGACTTAACTACTTCCATGTAAGAGTATTCTTTTTAGGGTAAGGTAAAATGTATCTGAGGACTCAAAGAAGACAAATCTGATGGGTCTTATGAGACCCAGCAAGACCGGAAACCATCATGGAGAGCATGTAGGCAGAGCCAAGTGGATTTTATTTTGTGACCAAAAGTGAGGCTTTTCTGATTTGTTACCTTATTTTGCCAGAAAGTGAAGACTTACAATATTTTTTTAAAGTTTTATTTATTTATTTGACATAGAGAGCACAAGTAGGCAGAGCAGTAGTTAGAGGGAGAGGGAGAAGCAGGCTCCCCACTGAGCAGAGAACCCAATGTGGGGCTTGATCCCAGAATCCTGGGATCATGACCTAAGCTGAAGGCAGAGGCTTAATGACTGAGCCCCCAGGCGCCCCGAAGACTTACAATATTATTAACAATTCTCTAGGGAGCCACTTTCACAGAGAGTCTGCTAACGGGTTTTATAATTTGAGCAAATTTGGACTGAGTAAAACAGAATGGAACCAACTTGAGGAAGTTGAGATGATTATTTTTTCCTTTTTGATATCAGACTTGCTCCTTACCTCCATTTCAGCTTCAAAGTCCTACTTCTCTAAGTAAATTTATGTTACTTGCGTATTCATATTCTTGATAGTATCCTCTGCTGGGAATTTGGTGGTTTGGGTTGATGTTCATTCATTAGGGAGGCATCAGAGATGGGAACCTCCCTTAGAGAAATCCTGGTTTGCCTATAGTTTGCCTACATACTCATTCTCTTAAAGTAATTGGGACTGTATTTAATAGAGGAATGTGGTTTTGATGTGTTCTTCCATGGCTAAAGCCAACTTTAATACCTATACATTCTATGCTAATACTTAACATATGCTAATACACTAAGAAGTTTCTCCACATTATGCTTTTAAAAAGGAAAGTTCATCAAAGAGCATATATTTGTCAGAGCATATATTTACAAATCCCATGGTAGTTAGTGAATTTTTCTTCTGCTTAGTTAATTCAGCCATCTTAGTCACTTTTAATCAATCCTCTAATCGTGTTTTTAAAAATCAGTTCAGCATGCTGTTTACAACAATAAATATATCTATTGTCATTTTTGGTGTGTGTATAGTAATGTAGTGTTAATGTGCACTTTTTTCTTTAAGATAATCATAGAATAATACTAAAATGACATTAAGAACAGGCAAAATGAGATTCTTAATTGTTGATTAAATTCCTTTTTGTTTCTTTAAGTAAATGATGTTTCATCTGGCATTGCTTATACAAATCCAACCCCATTAAACTTATGAGAAAGTAAAACATGTAAAACCATTGTGCAAAGAAAATACTTTAGTATATTAAACTATCACTCAAGTCAAACAAGTGTTTTTACTCGAGTTGCTCAGACCTGACTCCTGAGGATGAACCCCAAATCCTCCCCTGTAATCTCTTATACTTGATTTTCTCCTGATAGCAATGGGCCAGTCTTTGCCTGGAAGCCAGAATTTTGATTAATCTCAGAATTATGGTATACAGAGATACAATGTGATTTTTCAGGTTTTCTCAGGAGATAAGCTAGACCATTTAAAAATCCTTTGTTATGTGATTTTCACTAACAATGAATAATTTAGGATTATTATGTATTGTTTAAGGAACGATTTTCCCTCCATGCTTCTAAGTTAGCATAATGAGTGTTACTCAGGATGACAAAGTACAGAGAATTATCTGATAAAATCTGAATGAATTGAACCATTGATAACCCAACGTTGCAGAACTCAAGAGTTATCATTGATCAAACTTTCCCATTATAAGAAAGTTATCTTGACATTTCAAGTGTTACTGGGTTTTAAATTTTTCACTTCTTGAACCATACAAAACTGGGTATGACCTTGCGTAATCAACTTTACCTTTCTGTACCTTAGAATCCTCATCTGTAAAATGGGGATATTAAAATTAGGTTAAATCATATAAAATTGCATGTCTATAGGTCAAATACAGTTTTTTTCTTTTAAAGCAGACAATTTCCTATTGTTTGCCCTAGGACCTATTTTATAAGTTTGATGAGAGAATTAAAAGAGCTAATGCAGGGGCACTTGGGTGGCTCAGTCGTTAAGCGTCTGCCTTCAGCTCAGGTCATGATCCCAGGGTTCTGGGATCGAGCCCCGCATCAGGGTCCCTGCTCAGTGGGAAGCCTGCTTCTCCCTCTCCCACTCCCCCTGCTTGTGTTCCCTCTCTCACTGTGTCTCCCTCTGTCAAATAAATAAATAAAATCTTAAAAAAAAAAAAAAAAGAGCTAATGCATGTATACTCTTAGCACAATGCTAAATATGCTGGAGTGAGTTTTCATAAATTTTAGTTAGTATTCTCATTATTAGAATAATAAAAGCCAAGAACTATTTGGTCATTCTGGGAATGAAAGAAATATATTCAAGGTAGCACCATCCAGCAGCCCAAAGTAACTTATAATAAATTCTTTTCTTACATTTCTCAAAGTCAGAATAATTAAAGTCTTTATTTGTATTTCTGAAAAGGAAATATTTTTTTGTGCATCCACATGACTTGGTATGTATTCATTGCAAGAATCTCTCAAGAAATCAGCCCCCCAAATATTTTTGTTACTGCATTTTGCTTATATCATCAAAAGGTTTTTAGTATCTAGCTTTAAATCATAATATTTTGTGCAGTTTTAATGTAGCTATTTGCTTCCATCCCAACTGAGACAAAACAAAAACAAGAAACACAAACACCATTACTAAGGTGAATTTAAGCTCAACACATCTGAAAAACAGGGTTTGGGAAAGACCAGGTAACATCATAAATTGCAAATTACCCCAACTGCTTTGAGAAATATAATCAGTGCTGTGAACCAATCAGAGTGAGGTATAGGGGATATTTAAACTTTTGAGAACTTGAACTTAGATGATGTGAAAAGCAGAGAAGCAGCAGGTATGTTTGGGCCCTATTTCATTTATTTTGCTTTAGAAAGTCCTGTCTCATGGTTTTAGAAGTGTTCAATGTTCTCAATCATTTCCTCTACTTCAGAAGCATGATCAGGCCATTTACAAATGAACATGCCTATATACAAATTTGTCAATCACCACTTAAACCCAGAAAAAATCATACCCCCTCAAATGTTTGTGGACTCAAAGGGTTAAAACTACTGGATCTAAATTAGAAATGGGACTAAAGAGCTTGAAAGACAAGCCGGAATGGAATCTAAGCACTTGTGAAGTTATTGATATTTACATTTCTTAAATATAAAAAGAGGGAAAAAGAGAAGACCTGTGGTTATATAAGTTAACTTTGTAGAGCAGCTTATAAGGAACTCAACATCTGGTGATGTCTGTTTTCACAGTAAAATATGAGGTGGGACTATTAGCTCTAAGTGAGTCAAAGAGTTCGGGTAGACAGGAGAAGATAATATATGAAAGAGTCATCTCAGATATTGGGAACTGAGCTTAATGGAGAAACATGGAAGAATTGTTGAGTTGTGTTAAGATCCCATTCGAGATGATTAAGGTGATTAAGTTGAAATAAAAACAGTATGTCTGGTTGTATAATTTTCTCCAGCTACATTCAACTACTCAGGACTGCGCAGTAAGAAACCAGATGGTTGTGCTCATCTGGAATTTGAGTTTCACAAGAAGAGTACAGTGGAGGAGGAGAGAAAGAATGTAGGTGAGGCTGTGATTATAATAATGGACTTTTGCTTGTACGTTGCAGAAGAACTAAAGACAGGAGGAAGTGAGGGAAGATGAAAACTCAGCAGGCCCAATGCCCTGAGGATCTAATGTTCTGAGAAGAGTACTGTTTGAATAAGTAAGAGAGAAGGATAGGAAACTGAGGTCCCAGGGTGGAATGTTTGCATTTCAGATTTGGAGATGGTGCAGATTCTGTTGATGACGAAGTCCTGTCTGTGATCAGGAGAGAGGGTACTTGAGGTATTGGGAAGGATAGGACTGTCTGAGATAAGGAGGTCAAAAACCAGAGGATTGGTTTTGGAAGGATTGGAAGGATTATCCCAACTGACGATGAAGTTGTCAAGACAGGCTAGACTTTGTACAATGAGGAAGACAGAGTCTAGAGTTAAATCATTTGTGAATCAAGGGAGATGACCAAGAAATGAGGAACAATAGCTCCGAAGAGATAGTGAGGGAAGAACAGCAAGTTTTGCAAGAGGCAGATAAAGAAGTGGTCTGGAAGTGGAAATTGGGGTGGGGGAGAACCAAGAAGGACAGTTTCTCTAACTTCTTGATCTGAAACACATAAAATAATAGTAATAATAATAATAATAATAATACAAAAACCATCACTACCACAATAGTGAAATAGCTATTGAGAACTTACTGTGAGTCAAGTTACTGTCTCAAATGCTTTACATTGATTCACCCATTTAATCATTACAGTAACCCTTTCAGAAGTAAGTGCTATTAACAATATCCCCATTTTAGTAAACTGAGGCAACAATAATGTAAAGTTACTTAACTTTGCCAAAGTCACATAGCTAGAAAGTGGTGCTGCTAGAGTTCAAATCCTGACAAATGGATTTCAAAGTCTGTGCCTCTAAACTACCACATGGCTGCCTTTGTCCTTAACCCGAAATTGAGAGAATCAACACTTCTGTAGAAGGGTGTGTTCACTGGATTTCAGATTGCTCTGGAACCATTTAGTATCAGTGGCTAAGCTCTACGATAGGAAAGCATGGGTCTCAGGGATTTATGCTGCAGGCGTGGAGAGGCAGGTCTTCCTGTAAACCCTTCTTTCTTTGCCAGATGATGGAGCGCACTGCTGTTTTGTGACTGGGGAGAATTCTGCTCTCTGTAGTTTTCGTTAACATTTGAGCATTCACTGTTTCCAAGTCCTATTAAAGAGTCCATATTTATGAAGAGATATGATAAAGAAAGCGTATCATACTTTGGTTTTTCATATTTTGCTTTGCTTTGATCTAAGTATCAAGGTTCCCAAAGAATCTTGGTTGGCTTCACCAGGATGCACTTTTCATACCTAGTTATCTTTGTGTCAGGCACAAACAGACTGAGAATTTGGACAACTAACATTCCACAACCCTTGTTCAAAGTGAAATTTCCCTATCTTTCTAATTCCACTGGGCTTTCAGGTTGCTGACAAAGACCCACAAAGCAGCTGCATATCTAGCACTCTATTGGTAGTTTTTTTGTTATGGTTTTCACTTATGCACACCTCCTGGGCAAAGGCCATCCTTTTCTGTGGAAGACTCTATCAAACCTTTGCCTCCTGATTCACGTTTGAATCTCTGTGAGCCTACAACAGGGCCTTTGCTAGCATCTCACCAGTTGGAGTCAGTCAGAATAGAATCTTTCACAGGCTCTCGTGCTGCGCCTTTTCATTATTCTCAGATCTTTTTGGTGTTTTTGTCTGTGGCTTTGTTTGCTTTTAAATACCAAGAGTCTGTCTTTGGTAGCACACTAAACGTAATGAAGCTTGGGAAGCATTCGGTGAAAAGTTTTAAAAAAGAAAGAGAGGAAGAAAGAAAGAAGCCAAATTAATGACTGTTGTTCTAAATGCAGATGGCACTGATTAGTTTGCCGAGATCCTTCTGTGAAATAAGCTCAGCACCATCACCTTCTTATCTCAGAATCAGCCTTCCTGCCAGAAGTGATGGCTGGGACAATGCAGATGGCTCTCAAGTAGGATCTTCTCTCAGAACCCAGTCCTTATCACGGCTTTGACTGGCAAAGGCTGTCATTCATGCTGTCACTCACAGTGGGTACACAATGGATCATGTCTGCCTTGCACATCATAGATAACTAGACTAACTGGCGCTGGATTTAATTCTTTGGTTAAAGAAGAGGAAAAAAGATAAATCATTGATTATAGACTATCTGATTTTCCTTTAATTCACCTGTCACTGAAACTGTAACCTCGTGTTCTAGATCAGTTAAATTTGTCAGCATCCCTAAGAGAAACCACCATTTTAATAAGATTTTTTTTTCAAACTAACATATATTGTGACTATGTGACTCTTTCAATCCTGTGTCTGGGTGACAATCTTTTCTTTGAAAAACAACAATGTGGTTTTGATGTGCTTTGGAATTTTTATCCTAACATTTTAAAATAAAAATGAGCATTAATGATCTTGATAGAGCATTCTTAAAAAAAAAAATGGTTAGGTAAAAATGAAAATATGAAGGTATTAAATATAAAGGTATTTTGTGTGAAAGTCTACTGTTTATACAGTACTCTGAATGGTGACAGCAGAGGATTCATTTACACATCTAAAGCAGCTTTGTATATTGACAAAGAAGGTGTTAGAGACAGAACCATCATAATAATAACTGTGCCTGTTCACCACCATTTTATGTTATTGTATGTCATGAATGTTGTACTCCATATAATATATTAAAATAATCTGATAAAAGGAGCAATAATTCTTAGTTAGGTTAATTATTGAGTTTTTGAAAAGCTAATTACTGATGTCTGACCTGATTTGTTTTGCTGCTGAAGGAAGGTATTGAAGATTTTAAGATATGCAAACTCTCCTTAGTATACGATAAAACATATTTATAATGTTTGCCGAGGATATTAGTTTTTTTACTGGGTTACAACACTGAGAATAAAGAGGCTAATATTACTTTATGTATCTCTCTTTGCTCAATGGTGGGAAAGTCACAATACTCAGCAAAACACATGGAGCTAATATGTCCAGTATGTTTGCTTATTTATTTTCGTGGAGAAATAAATTATGAACATGGCTCTTGATGTCCTAACCAAATCAATGTGATAGCTTTACTTAGGTATCGAATTTCTGGTCATATTTTTATATTTTTACTTTTATATTCATTTATGCAGAGAATTTTAGTTAAAATAAGACAGCGATGGTCTATTATTTTGTTAATTAAAATAAAAGAATTCCAGGGTACCTGGGTGGCGCAGTCAGTTAAGCATCTGACTCTTGGTTTCAGCTCAGGTCGTGATCTCAGGGTTGTGAGACTGAGCCGCATGCCAGGCTCTGCACTTAGCACAGAGTCTGCTTGGAACTCCCTCTCCCCATGCCCCTTCCCCCCATTCGTGCCCCCCCCAGTAAATAAATAAACCTTTAAAAAAGAAATAAAAGAGTTCCTTTCAGAGATAGCATTTTGGTCTACATAACAACTGCTTTTAGGATAAGGCATAGACGATGTATTCTTTAAAAAAAAACATAGCTATTTGTAAGGTTTATATATCATATGCAAATTAAGGAGCAAGGAGGTAGTCCTTCTAATTTAATAATTCTCATTTAAAAGTATTTATAGCATGTCTATGCAAAGATACAATCCATTGCCCTTAAATTCAACAAATGTGGTCAATAATATGCCAAATTCTACAGAGTATCCCCTTGAATAATGTGTCTGTCAACTAAGGGTTGGTTCATCTTGACATGGGAGACACAGAAAGGAGAAAGAAACAAGAGTTGATAAATTGAAGCTTTGGGAAAGAAAAATAATGCACTGCTCTTGTAGTGACCATTATAGGTCACCAGCCAGCTCAGGAATTGGTTACCCTTGAATGAGACGCTATCTCCCGCACCCCAGTCAAGTCCAATCCGTGGCTACCTTGGTGCAAAGAGCAGCCTGGGACTCTTTTGCAGAAAATAGGACACAATGTACAGGGAGCTGATGGCCAAAGGAGAATTGAACATGATAGTGATGTGACTGATGTGTCCAGAACATCAACTCTTCTTATATATGCAAATCTGACTCTGGGAGTATTTAAGAATTTGTAAGTTTGTGCTCATTCTTTCCAGCTTCTTAAACAGTACCCAAAGTAGAGGCTGTCCAGGTCAGATCTGTGTCCCTCAAAGAAGAAAGGCAATATCACAAAAGAATGTGTAAGGTTACTGGACTACCTAATGCCAAACAGTATGGGTCCTCCAACTTTGCCCTGTCTCAGCTCTCAAAAGGGACTTGTGGATTTAGGGATGGCATATAGCGTTCAGATCTCCAAGAATGAACAAGCTGGAGGAACAAAGGAGCCTTGCCTCTGGGTTTTGAATTTATAAGTATGTGGGTTCTTCAGAGGAACCTCAGAACAGTTTCATAGCCTGTCCAGTTGTCATACAATAATTATCATCTCATCTCAGTTTTTACAGTCTCTGTTCTTCTTTGTCTGAGCCATGCCTTTGTTCTCATGAAGTCTTACCAGATGACTGTGATCCCAGAATTCAGTTTCCTTAGTTAACGTCCAGGATGAGAATGAAGTCATTCCTTGGAATCCAATGGAGTTAAACCCGTCTTTGACCCAGTCCTGTCCTGGAGTATACCATACCAAGACTATGAAGGATGCTAAGCTACCAACATAGATGACTTCATAGAGGCTTCAAGATTCATTCTCTTCCTATGCTTGGTCTTTATAGTTTCTTGCTAATGTGACATAGATGAGTGTGTATAATTAGAAAATAAATGGAGAGAAGATTTTCTATAACCTTGTTCTCTTGGAAAATATATCACATCTAGATATGTGGTTATAGTGTGTGTGTGTGTGTGTGTGTGTGTGTGTGTGTGTGTAATTTGGTTATTTAGAAACGATTGATTGATATTTGTTCTGATCTTTTGTTTAAATATCTCACTTCAATAGTAAAATATAACCTGGTAGTTCAGTGAATTCCTTAATTTGTTCATTTATCTAGTATTTATCCAGTGCCAACTATTCCAATTCTCATGAATCTCAAAATTAGTCAAGTCTCCAAGCAATGTATGAAGATTAGCGTTATGAACTTAAACAGAATGTAAAGGTTAATGCAAAACTCTTATGGCCTTGATTTTCCATTTTGCATAGTAGTCAAATGATTCTTTATAAAGTCGATGCAGTAAAAATGCATGGGTCACAATAGATCAGTCATTTTTGTTTGGTTTGGTTTTGATTATACAGCCCATGTAGGCATAGCCCTGCATTGAAAAAGGGGGAAAAAATCATCCATACTCATGATTAGATAATGGCTATATTAACGAGATTGGACCAGTTCCAGTCCGCAAGACAAATAACATGTCTATTGGCAATGGAAATGTGGTACTCTCTTTAGTACTATACTGAGTCTTCTTGGTTACAGGATGCTAGCAAGAACTGTGTTAGTGACCAATCACTGCATATCTTAGCAAATTAAAATAGCAAACACATTATCTCACCCAGTTTCCTGGAGTGAGGAATCTGGGGGCAGCTTAGCTGGGTAATTCATGTCCAGTGTCTCTGTGAGGTTGTAGTCAAGATGTAGTGTAAGGCTGCAGTCATCTGAAAGCTTGAGTGGGGCTAGAGAATCTACTTTCTACCTCATTCACATGGCTCTTGGCAGGAGGTTTTAGTTTCTCACTGACTGTTGGATGGAGGCCTTAGTTTCTTATCACATGGGCCTCTCCATAAGGCTGCTCTCACCACATGGAAGCTGACTTCTCCCAGAGTAAATGGTCTAAGAGAGAAAGCAAGTGAACTAAGACAAAGCTACAATGTCTTCATAAACTTATCTCAGAAATAATATACTATCACTTCTGCCATATTCTATTATTAACACAGACACCCTGGTCCAGTGTGGGAAAGGAGTACTCGGGGGCACAAATGCCAAGAGGCAGGGCTCCTTGGGGGCCATATTGCAGTCTGGGATCAAAAGTTTCTGATTTGGTTCCCAGCTGTTTTTTGGAGAAGTCTGACCAAATATCTCTCTTTAAAGCAGTGATTTTCAAAAGAGGATGAAGAGGTATAGAGTTAGAGAAGCATGTTCTATATTATATAGAATTTTATATTTTTTTTATATTTTGATGTAAGAAAACATACTGTTTTTTGAACATGGGCTACAGAAAACTAAATTTAACCATGTTTCTTTGCTTGTGGGGATACACGTACATGCATATCAGTGATGATTTAAGGGAAAAGTAGACTCACAATTTTGGTGTGTGTGTTGGGGGCCGTATTTTGTTGTAAGGAGCATATTTTTAATACTGAAACTACTTTAAAACAAAATTAGAAACCTGTCATGAAAATATAGACCAATTATTAGACCCATTAGCAATTACTCCACTTAACCTCAATGAAATCAACCCATGTGTTTTATAGTTCTTTGATTAACAGGGATTTGTTTCAGGTTTAAGAAAAAAAAAAATTAGCCAAAATATCTGTATCAATTCATGTAAAGATATTAAGGATTTCTGGCAGCCTTATGGTATATAGATCTAAAAATGAATAACATATTATTATAGAATTTATTTCAGTCCTAAAACAATGCAGCAAATATTTTAAAATAATGTACTTCTACTTGTTATTACCACAGGCATTTTGTATTTAGTTTCTTCATGCTAAAGCAGCTTCCTTGAGTTGAAATCTGTCCCAGATATCAAGGAAGCCGATCATATCATTCTGTTGTGGTAGAACAGTAGGCAGAGTTCAATGAGGCTTTTTATCTTAAATTATATTTTCAACTTGACCTCATTAAATTCTTTTCCTTCTGTTTGTCATTGTTAGGCTCACTATATTTCATATTTCCTCTCGGCCTCTTTACCATTTTAAAATTGTCCTTTAGAAATAACTCTGGCATGGAGAGTTCATTATTTCTGTTGGTGACAACACATTGAATGCCCTAATACACTGATTTCATTGTGCCTCATGACCTACATTTAGAAAAATTCAGGTAGATTTCCTAGTTACTGATTATCTTTTAGAAAATCATTAAGTGTCAAAAGCTATTTTCCTTTTTATTTTCAAATTTGTTTTTAAACTGTCTTTAGGAGAGGAGTGGCTATAGTCGAACAAATGAAAAAAAAAATCCCACATTTTGCCTAGATTTTGTTTTTCAGAGTGGAGAAAATAAATAGTAAAATGGGGAAATTTTTTTTCTCTAACGCATGACCTAAATTTCTGTTGCAATGAAGCTGATCTGCTTTTAAATATAACACCTGCCTCTGTAAATTTTTGTAGTAATTTATTTTTCAATGATTGTGTATACAGTGTGGATGTAAATATATACTTTAAATATTTCACATAAGTATCAATGTGGGTCTAATTTTGATTTGAAAATAAAGTAAGTTATTCTGAATAAAGTAAAGCTTTCCAAGCATCCTTTAAAAAAAAGAAAAATTTAAAAGGGGAGAAAAAAACCTGACTGAAATATAATCAGATGAGCCAATGTTATTAGACACAACCACGGGAAAAACTAAAGCAACTCATAATGAATTAAAAGAAAAGGGCCATTAAACTGGAGAATCCCAACAATCAAGTGGAGTTGTTTCAGGCTCTTTAGACATTACTGCTGGAATAAATACGTTATCACACTAAGCTTTTATGAAAGGCTGTTACATTTTTACCAACTTTAATCTGTTTCATTTTTGTGTTTAAAGGATGGGAGTTGCATTAAAATAAAAATTCCATTTGGGTTATTATCTCCCCAGCTGTCTGTACAGACCACGGAGCTGGCCAGAGAATATTCTCATTATGTGTGTCGAGCAGTTACTCAGTGATTGATGCTGCATTAATGCAGGACACAGAAGCCTTCCTTTTGTTACCGAATATTAGACAAATTAGTTCTTACAAATTCATGACCCACCCTCCCCCTCCTAGTCTGGGTGTCTTTCTCCTCCCTCTCTCAGCTCCCTACCTGCCCCCGTGCCTTCTGCTGGGCACCTGACTTGACTACCATGGAGATTTAATATTGCTAATAATCTTCAGTGAAAATGAACCCCAAGGCATTAGGAGGAGGAGTTTGACAAAGGAAGGGGCAGAAAACAGGCATTGGTCTTTTTAGGCAGAGTATAGAATGAGATTCTGGTCATTTTCCAGGATACCCCAATGTAGTAATGACAAAATGAATGTTTTGTTGTCCCAAACTAGTTTCCCCCTCCCTCACTTTATGTGAGGGACCATTTATCGTCTCAATTCCTTTAAACTTACTTTTGTCAGGATGGGGAGAAATGAGTCATAAAAAATTTGTATTTAGAATAATTTCCTTACCATGAAGCTAGGAAGTATGGGAGTGGATATATGTCTCTTCCTCTTGCCCAAAATGTTTATATTGGAATTCTTCCTAGAATTTAAGAAAAGGCAGTGCAGATATTAAAATGCAAAAGTGGGTTTTGAGCATGATCAGTAGTTTCCAGCTGCATTGTGTGTCATATACTTTTGTTTGGTTGTGAAAGATAGGCCCGTGATCATCAAAGGTTTAGAGTTGTCAAAATATATCATCACGTGTATATTTCTGGAAGAAAATGTTCTGTGCTAAACCTTACTGTTTTCACACTAAATCTTGAGAACGACAAACTTCCAGTTGTACATATGAGGACGCTGAAGCACAGGAAGGTTAAGTAACTTGCCCAGTGTTACATAGTCAAAGTAGATCTTGAACCTGCCTCTTGAAACTATATATTTGGTTTATAAAAGAAAATGAATGAAATTTACTTATTTTTTAGTTCTACAATGTTCATTATTCCTGAAGATTCCTTTATGTATTTTTTGATGTTCTAAATTTTAGTTTCTGGGTGCCTGGGTGGCTCAGTTGGTTAAACGACTGCCTTCGGCTCAGGTCATGATCCTGGAGTCCTGGGATCGAGTCCCGCATCGGGCTCCCTGCTCAGCGGGGAGTCTGCTTCTCCCTCTCCCACTCCCCCCTCTTGTGCTCTCTCTCTCTCTCACTCTCTCTCTCAAATAAATAAATAAAATCTTTAAAAATAAATAAATAAATAAATAAATTTTAGTTTCTAATACAGTAAATACTGATAGATATAAATATTGTTATATTTATGTGATAATTATTGATATAGTCCATCCAACCAAAAGCTTGATGAGCACTGAATAATATTTTTAAGTTTACAGTTCAATGGGTATTTTTTTTGTATTTTAATAAGATTGTACAATAAACACTGCAATGTAATTATAGGACATTTTTGTTCCTATAAAAGCAGACCCACACCTTATGCAATTACTCCCCATTTCCCTTCAATATCTAACCTACTTTTACCTCCACAGGTTGGCTTATTCTGGGCATTTCATATAAATGGAATCATAAAACTCATACAATATATGAATGATTGCATGTGATTTCCTTCACTTATCATAATGCTTTCAAGGCTCATTCATTTTCTTGCACATCTTAGTACTTCATTTTTTTAATTGCTGAATAATATTCCATTGTATGAATATATCATATGTTGTTTATCCGTTTATAAGTTGGGTTGTTACTACTTTTGGCTATTATGAATTGTGCTACAGTGAATATCTGTGCACAAGTTTTTGTGTGGACATTTGATTTCATTTCTCTTCAGTATATACCTAGGAATGGAATTTCTGGGTCATATGGTAACTGTATATTTAACCTTTTGAGCCACCACTAACTTGTTTTCCATAGCAACTTCACCATTTTACACTCATACTAACAGTATGAGGGTTCCAATTTCTCCACATCTTTACCAACACTTGTTATTGTCTCTGTGTTTTATTATAGGCATCCTAGTGGGTGTGAAGTGGTATCTCATTGTAGGCTTGATTTTCATTTTCCTAATGACATTGAACATTTTTTTCATGTGTTTCATTGCCATTTCTTCCTTGGAGAAATATCTATTCAAATTCTTATATTTTAAATTAGGTTATTTGTCTTTTTCTTGTTGAGATGTAAGTGTTCTCAACATATTTTAGACATATAAGTGCCTTATCAGATATATGCTTCACAAATATTTCTGTCATTCTATGGATTCATTTTCTTGATGGTATGGTTTGCTGCACAAAAAAAATCTTAATTTGGATGTAGCCATTACATTATCTTTTGCTGCTTGTGCTTTCAGTTTTATCTAGGAAATGATTACCTAACTCAGGGTCACAAAGACATATTCCTATGTTTTCTTCCAAGTAGTTTTAGCTTTTATGTACATTGTTAAATTGTATTTGAAACATCCTATAAAGGACTAATTGTGGTACAGACCTAATTCTTTTTAGTTTTGCCAATTATACAAGTCAATTCAAAAACATTCACAAGAGTTAGTTGTGAGTGACTGTTCAGGATACGTAGTGAAGATGCTTTCCTAGAACCTGATAAGTCTGCACTGAAGGAACTTGGCCTAATAGGAAGTAACAGACATAACACAAGTAACTAACATGTAAGGGAAAGTGGGACATGAAAGGAATGGGATATGTGTCTTGGGAATTCAGAAAGAAAGATTACCAGTAGTTGTGGGAAGTGATCTTATTCATGCTTGATTTGAATCTCTAAATAAAAAATCACAGTAAAGTTTTGTCAGACTCTCTCTGCTTTGCTAAAGATCGCGGTCATCACTGATTAGTTGCCCTTGCATTGTGGTTTCTGGAGTGGTCAGGATGGCTGGCTTTCAGGGTTTTGTGCCGGAGAGAAGCAGTTCTACAAATGCTGTTGGCAGAGCACTGAAAGTCCCTGAGAGGGTTACAGGTGGTCTGCTAGGTCAAGAAAATTTTCCTAATAATATTCAGACATGATTTGCCTTTTTCATTGTATTGACATTGTGCTGGTTATGCAGAAGCAATGGTAGGTAAAACCACTGTGCATTAACATGAATGAAGATAGCACCACCAAACTGTGTGAGTAGTCATTGTGTCAATAAACCTGTAACTGTTCTGAATCTAGTGCCTAGACAAGACAGCACAGGACATAAGAATTCCTCATAATTCATTTTGATGGATGTTTATAGGCAAACTAAATAAAAAGTCCTTATAGTACTCAAGATTGATTTAAAAAGATACTTTCAAGGGTTTAAAATAACCTTATTACTTACAACATCTTACAAACTTGATAAATTTAATTAGGAAAAAAATCCTACACAGGGCACTTGAGTGGCTCAGTCGGTTAAGTGTCTGATTCTTGATTTCAGCTCAGGTCATGATCTCAGGGTCCTGGGATCAAGCCCTGCATCAGGCTCTGCCCTCAGCGTGGAGTCTCCTTGGGATTCTCTCTCTCCCTCTCCCTCTCCCTCTGCCCCACCCCCACCCAACCTGAGCTCTCTATCTTTCGCTAAAATAAATAAATAAAATCTTTAAAAAAAGAAAAAATGCTACACAATGACAAAAATAACAGGACTCTGGAACAAATACAATGCATTTTAGTTTAAACTGAGTACAAATGCCTGGTTTCTGCTTAATAACTATCCTCCAAAAGGATGTTCAGATAAAACATAATTTCCTGCAAAACATGAAGGAAATAGTAGTAACTTTTCAAAATATAGTAAAAGTAGCTTGGAAATTTATATGCCATTTTGGACTATACCCCCCAAGTCATCTTAGATATGTTGTTATTATATCTCCTTTGGAATGTTATTATAGCAACTTTATTTATGAAAGTAGGAACTGAAGAATTGAAAGCAATCCCAAACTAGGTCTGAATCTGAGCCAGAAGTAGGCTTCCTGTCAGGGTAGAAACAGCAGTGCCACTTTTCTGCTCTCACGTGCACCATACCTGGGAGGGACCCTTGCAGCACAACTGTGATTTGATTGTGGAGCGTCAGAGCTTTTTTCTGATTTCTAGGCAGGATTCAATATTTGACAAAAGTCTGATCTGAAAGAAGTAAAATAGGTGCATTTATTCTGGAGTTTTGGGACATGGACAAGATTCTGGTTGTCAGAAGCATATTCAGTTTTTAACAACAACAAACGAATCAGTTGAATATATGACTTGGGCTTTAGAGAGGAATCTGGGATGGAAATATAGATTTGAGTCATTACCTTATAGGTGATAATCACTGTAAGACATGACTTTATATCAGGAATCCTGGAGGAAGATTATTATCAGTTTCATTATAATAAAACAAGTAAGGAGAATTCTGTATTAGGTAGCAGTAGCTCTCCTAGGTAAAGCAGCTTCTCCTGTAAAGAAGCTAAAAGTGAGTGGGGGGTTCAAATATATAAATAGATGGAAAAGTAAGAGGAGAATAAGGCACAAGTCAATCATTTGGAGAACATCCAATTATTTTATTTTTTTTCAGCATTATTGAAATATAATTGACAGTAACATTGTATAAATTTAAGGTATACAATGTATTGATTTGATACATATATAAAAATTATCAATTTCTAATGTACAGTATGGAGAATATCCAATATTAAACAGGGCGATTAAAGTAGAGGAAGACTTTTAAAATTTTTTCAAAGGAATAGAGCCGAAGATAGAGAGCTGGGAAAGGAATGATATGAAAGCTAAGGAGGAGAGTTATTTTTAAGAAGGAGGCGTGGCCGGGCGCCTGGATGATGCAGTGGGTTAAGCACCAGCTTCTTGGTTTCCACTCAGATCATGATCTCAGAATGGTGAGATGGAGCTGCGCTTCGGGCCCTGCGCTCAGCACGGAGTCTACTTAAGACTCTCCCTCCCTCCTCCTCCCCCACCCCCCTCTAATATAAATAAATAAATCTTAACAAAGAAAAAAATGTCGGTATGGCCATTGTATCTGATTATACCTAGTGGTTCCATTTAGATAAGTTCTGGAAAGGTGCACTGGATTTAGCAAATGAAAGCTACCTGGTGAACTCCGTATTGGCAGGCTAAATGGAGTAGTAGTGCTAGCTTGTATGTAGGTTTGAGGATACAAAGACAATGAGCATGGGCTCTACTTTTAAAAATCATGGCTGTGAAAGGAAAGAGAGTGAGGGAGAGTGTCATCCTGCAAAAGGACAAAACTGTCAAGAAAGTGCTTTTGTTGATTTAGATGGGCCAGACTTAAGCATGTCAGAAGGTAACAGTAAGAGCCAGTGGCAGGGGTGGTGGGTGATTTATGTGGGTGACTGGCAGCTCCTATTCTACTCAGGATAAGAGACCTTGAGTTCTTTTTATTTATCATGGCATTTCTGGCCCTGATAAACTTACTGTTGTCAATTCTTTCACTTTACGTCTTACAGCACTTCTGTTACATGGTTTAGACTAAAACAAAAAAAATTATTTGAGAACAAAATTTTTCTAGAAGATTATTGTGATAATGCCTCAATTAACAGGAAATCAGCTAACTTGGTAATCCCAATATTTTCTACACTTTTCCTTTTATATGAATGAAGAAGTATGTGGACATGAGTGATTAAGAATTTAATTTAAAACCTACTTCAGGGGCAGAACAGACAATCAGTAACCATTTATTATGTGCTTACTCTCCCAAAGATAGGATGATATGTACTAGAGTTGATACAGAGAATTATTGCACATGGTCTTTATTGTCATGAAGGTTGCAATCTGAGGATATAAAACTACATGAAATGATAGCTAATGGTGTGACAATATAGATGATAAACAGCGAAAGGAATGATATAGATTAAACGCAAAGGAATTTGGAAAAGATGGCTAACACTGAGTTGGAGTGTTCAGAGATAACTCCTTGGGCAAAGTGGAATTCAACAAAACCTCAGGTTGGATGTGGAGATAAAGAGAGAGATAAGGATATGGATCCTTAGATTTAGAAATAGAAAATTTTAACTGGAGTAGAAGTAGTACTTACTCATGAATTAGAGACTACTGTTTGCTGGTGATATACTAGGTGTTTTAATATGCATAATCATAATTAATTTAATGATTTGTGAAGGTGAAGAGGAATAGGATTTACTTCAGATGACTGACTGCACCATAGATTAATGGGCTAATGGTTTGGTTAGGTCATTAGTTAGCCAAAATGCTCTCTTGTGCGTGCATGTGTGTGTGTGTGTGTGTGTGTGTGTATTTTCTGTTCTCCCTGGCATCTGAATCCCCTTCCCATGTTTGGGGAATCCCCCCGTATGAATGTTGGCAGGGGGCAAACCTTACTGCTCTATAAAAGTTGGAAAGTCTAGATACTTACTTCTCCACCCCTGGCAACAGAAGATAGGGCAGACAGGTCTGACCAAGCAGACGACTTATCAGAGACTTGGAATCAGGAGCTAATCGCCTCTGTAATGAGACATCCATTCTGGCAGTGGAGGCAGCCACACCCATTCACTGTGGTGACCATGGCAGTGTGATCAGTATTGACACGTAGCGGTGTTGGACGCGGTGGGGGAGCGGGCTGTGGCATGCATTGGTCAGTGGGGGGGGGGGGGAGCGGGGGCAGCAGTGTCCTCTTCAGACAGTTCAGCAGCATGATTTGGATATGGTTTGGCCTTCCTGGCTTCTCTTCTTTCAGGCTTATATTCCGAGCCAGGTTCTCTTGCCTCCCCAAGGATTCTGTGGGCAGCCCAATAATTTCTTTCAACAAATGCCCTTTCTGCTTTAACTGGTTAGAATTGTCTTCTGCTGCTTGAAACCTAGAATTGTGACCAGTGAACAAGTTTAGGGTGAGATGATGAGAGCTTTTAATGTCAGTGTGAGGAGTTTCAACTTTAATCTACCAGAAGTTCTCAGTATCAAAGGGTTTAGAGCCATAGGATAACATTACCTAAGTGATGCTTTATGAAAATCAATGTCAGTATTATGTGGAATGAATGATTTGAGGACTATAGCTGGAAAGATAATGGTGGAGAGATGGGTCATATTAACAAGGGAGCTTGTTTGCAGAAGAGGTTAGACTGGTTGAGTTTGAGTAGATGCAGCCAATATATAATTAGGCAATAGCAGTATGGGACTAGGCATAGATTGAAGAAGAGAGAGTCAAAACTTTAATAATAAGGTTTATGTCATGAGAGGTGTACTGTTTTAGGCAAAGGGATTATTGTTCTATAATTCCTCATAGAGCATTGGGCTTTTGTGTAATCTGCCCTTCCATGCCTGAGTGCAAACACACGTACCACACTCAGGCTCAGTGGTTCATTGCAACGGTGATTCTCTGTTTTCAGCCTTACTTCACTTACAACATCTATTTGCATCTGGGGGAAGGAAGCAAATGTCTACTGAGAAGGATCCAAAGATTATAAAATAAGCTCCCCCCCCCCACAGTGCCCTACCTCACTCCAAATGCGTTTACCCAGGAGTCTCTTGTTTAGAAAGCAAAAAACAAAACAAAACAAAAAACAAAGAGGACAGAAACAAATACTGCCTACACTTATATTAGGGACTAGAGAAAGAAAATGAATTCATAAAAGAAGAAGAACAAGACTCCTACAGGAAGTGTCAAGATTGCCAGAACTCGTGGCAGCTGAATTCTACCTTTCTATTTTAGTATCTAAAGGTCTACCCAGAAACTGAGGCAGAGTATCATAAATAGCATGAGCTACCAGGCTTAGATAGTGATTCCTGTATTTTATATCTAAAATCATTGCACTACCAAATAAGAGCTTTATCCACATTTGGTTAGGATATGAAAGGATGGCATTGCTCATACAGGACACTCTTCCATAACACTCTTATAAAAAAGTTTAAAAGCGCACCTTTTCTGGATCTTCTCGAACAAAGGGCAAGTCATACCATATTGTTAAAAAGATTTCAAGATGTATTCTCCCATTACAGTAATATAGTCAATTGAAAGCAAGGTAAATTTTATGTTAGCAGGTGCGAAGCACAGCGTTGTGGGGGAAAGCACCATACCGCTTAGTCTAGAGTCTTGTTTCGCCACTAATTGTTTGCCTTGAATATTTTCTTGCCCTGTCTCTGCCTCAATTTCCTTATCTCATAAGTGAAGAGACCATTGAGGACCCTTGGGGAAAGGATTGAGAAATTGAAGCTATGGTTAGGGAAAATAAAATTGGCTGTGGGAGGGAATGAACAGATGATGCTGCAAGATGAAATTGCAGCCTTCACAGCAGAAGTTGAGAACAGTTGCTACTTTCCTTAAAGGTCATTGCTCATATTGCAATAAGAATGGGGTGGTGGTGGCACATTGAGAACCTGTTGTCTTTGTCTGGGGTGGGCCCTACCCTTTCCTAGAAATTATCTGTTTACCTTTTAATATAATTAAGCAGACCAGATTGGTATTTAGTCTTGTTCTGACAACAGCAAATTAGGCTTAACTCTTTAATTACAATGAGAAGGAAATCACCTTTCTGATATCCTTCAATTAGCTCAAGCAGCTGTTAAGTTATAATTAAAATTTCACATGGATCATTTGAGTTCCTGGAATGTTTCCATTTAATAACAAAACATTTGCATATATGCATTCAGTTTTCAGCCACCTTTTCAAATCTGTCAATGGTAAACCAAGAACATTGATACTGTATTAAACAAAATCTTTGTAGACTTGGAAGCAGACAGCTGGGTCCCACAAAATGAAAAATGGAAATGGAAGACCATGATCAAAAAATATTAGTGCCTCCAAGTTTTCTGGAGCTTGTTCAGAGAATTAAACTTTCGCTTCATTCATACTTATCCAAGAGGGAAGAAAAAACTAACCAGGAGAGAGTGGTTACTTGGTGCTTGACAAATGAATGCCTGCATTGCACGCATCCCATTATTCAATACAGCAACAATCACCCTGCTGTGTCTTTATAAATGGATTCTTGACTCCATAGACTTTTGAAAATATAAATGTGAGAAGAAAAATTACATGTGAAAATTCAAATATTCCCTTTTGCTTTGTTTTTATTTGATTCTGAGAATTGAATTGACTAAAAAAACATACTGTCTTTGAAGTTGCTCTGGCCATATCTGTCTGATGTATCTGTGGATTCAGCAGTGCATATAAGACCAACATGGAAGAATCAACGTATATGAAGCACACTTACAATTTAGATATTAAAGGTCTTTGAAATACAAAATGCTGGCCAAATTAAACTTAATCCAATTGAAGAATTTTAGGAGTATATTTTAGATTATGTTTAGAAATTTGAATTTATAGATGTTGAATGGCAAAAAAATGATTAAAACAGGAAGACTTAGAACTATTTTTCTCCTTTTTTAAAATATA
Source organism: Halichoerus grypus (assembly GCF_964656455.1). Classification (NCBI taxonomy): domain Eukaryota; kingdom Metazoa; phylum Chordata; class Mammalia; order Carnivora; family Phocidae; genus Halichoerus; species Halichoerus grypus. The sequence goes on from NC_135717.1 coordinate 108,881,263, forward strand.
ATCTGTGTTTTCTGTTCTTTAACATTGGTGGGAGGAGGTGAAGAAAGATTTTGTAGGTTAATGACAATGTTGGGAGGTGATAGGCTTTAGAATCTATATCCAAGGCCCTAAGCTATTTTTAACAGGCCGGGATTCTATTCATGCTTACTCATTGATAGCCTATATTGACAAGTAGAATTCTGTATTGGCTAAGAACCTAATGTCCTCCCAACCGTCGATCTGTAATGTATGTTATTGAATTTCTACCACCAAGATAATTGTATCCCTGGAAATTAAAGAATGCTTGCAGAGAAGGAAGAGGGATAAAGAGCAATGTCTGATATCATAATTATACCAATGTGCACACTTTTGGGGGCTACCATCTGTTATTAGCACATTTTCCACCTGCCTTTACTAATTTCATTATGACCTTTTGGAACCGATTTCATCTAGTAGAGGGTTGGCTCTGACACCTTCACTGAGTCCATTTTATCTTTGAATAACTAAAGGGAACGATGAGTAACAAGTGTCATTCTCGCTGGAAAAAAATACTTCTGTTAGGAAACCTCATTGTTGAGTAATTTTGAGATTCATTTCAAGTACTTAGGTTTACCAATCTGCAAAGCCACAGGATACCTTAGGGAATCAGAATCGGATATAAACTCTCAAGCAGTTTTCAATTCAGAATTCTTCATTCTGATTCCCAGATCTAGAAAGATATACATTCATTTTCTTTGACCCAACTGCGTTCTCTTTCTCTCCCTCTCTCCCTCCGACCCCCTCCCTGACCCACACACAGCATGGAGACTGTACTCTAAAATAATATCAAGACGTTTAGAGCACTTACTATGTGCTATAGTTCACTTACTGTGAATAAACAATTTATTCATCCTCAAACCCAATAATCCGGTTGATATTCCTATATGCATCATACATAAGAGAAAACTGAAGCCAGAAAAGGTTGAATAAATAGTGCTTATAGGTAGCAGGACCAGAAGTTAAATCAATGTGTGTCTTGTTCTAAAGCCCATTCTCTTAACCAGTATGGTGTTATATTCACTTATTCATTCATTCATTCATTCATTCATTTATTCATTTGACAACATTGTGTCTACCAAGTCTCAGACTTTCCCAAGAGCTAGGAATACAAAGGTTAGCAAAACGGACAGGGTCCCTCTCCTCATGGAGTTGACACTATGTAGATAAGTTTTCTCATTATAAATTGATCATATGTCAGTAAGCAATGTCGGCACATTCATAGACTTTTGCCCTAAGTGTATGCTGTATGTGGTTTTCAGGGCTGCTGCTGAGGCCTGCAATAATGCTGGGAATATTTGAATTCTGTAAGGAGGCAGCGTGTCCATTCTTCTCTGGTGGCCATGGAAGCCGTGGCCAGCTATTTGGGAAGTAGTAGAAGCTGTACAGCCGTTAGCATGTTTTAGGACGCAGCCATGAGACACACAATCAGCCTCTGAGGTGTTCTTGGGATTTCCCTGTTTTCTAAGAATCTGCCTCCCGCCTAGCCACCCACATAGGGATACCTCTCTAGTTCCTCCTGCTAAGTAAAAGAGCAGGCCACATGAAACCTAAGAGGAAAGTTTTGATGTCTTTCACCACCCGCCCCCCAAGAAAAAGGGTGATACTTTACTCTGACTTGTGTATACCAGCAGCACTCCCATCTAGTTTTATTTGCTGAATAAAAGGATATATTCAGGATTGGTGGAACTCATATATAATTCCTTGGCATAGAAAGAGAGTATTCTGTCTAAACTTTATATTCCAGTGTTTAACCAAAAATTTTCCCAGTTCTTCCTCTTATTAATATCACCGTTATTATTATTATGTCTTTTTTTTAAGATTTTATTTATTTGGGAGAGAGAGAGCACGCGCATGAGCAGGGGGAAGGGGCAGAGGGAGAGGGAGAAGCAGGGGGCCCGATCCCAGGACCCTGGGATCATGACCTGAGCCGAAGACAGATGCTTAACCCACTGAGCCCCCCAGGCGCCTCTACCTTATTGAGATTTTGCAATGTGCCAGATAAATGTCCTGTGTAATTCCCTTACACTTAATCCTCACACTTAATTTTCTTCATTGTACAGATGAGGAAATTGCAGTTTAAAAGAATTGATTAACTTGTTGGTGTTCCCCAGCTGGTAAAGGGCAGAGGCCAGCAGAATTTAGGTCCCTATGACTTCAAAGTTGCTTACCTTGAACTAATCTGAGTCACATGAAGGCTGTCCTGCTCCAGCTGCTGTAGGTCATCCGTATGTGGACTTTGCATGGATTTAAGGATTTTCAGTGTGTCTTATGTTGTTTTTTAATTCTAAAGCACAGATCCACAGATTAGCCTATTTTGTGCAGGTATCTTCATCTCCCAGTTGCCTGAAGGATTCACATGTTAATTTATAGATTTTGAGCCCATGCCAAAGCTGTTATACTTTTGTCTTTTAGGGATAGTTACTTGGTAGAGAATGTTTTTTTCTTTTGAGTTTCATTACTTACTCATTTCTGAAATAACGAAGCCTTTAATTATTTATTTGAATTATTTAATTTAATAATTGAGGCTCTGCAACTGATCAGTCTAAAAAAGGTTAGATTAATGAACTACATGGTGGTGACCTAACATGCTATTTAAGACCTCTTCTGACCCTGTAATTCTTTTTTTTTTTTTTTAAGATTTTATTTATTTATTTGACAGAGAGACAGCAAGAGAGCAAACACAAGCAGTGGGAGTGGAAAAGGGAGAAGCAGGCTTCCCACTGAGCAGGGAGCCCGATGCAGAACTTGATCCCAGGACGCAGGGATCATGACCTGAGCCAAAGGCAGAGGCTTGACGACTGAGCCATCCAGGTGCCCCTGACCCTGTAATTCTTAATATATATTTATTGCTAACTTGGCAACTTACCACAAGTTCTTCGATCTCTCTGCGCTTTACGTTTTTTCATACAGAATAGTGTTTCTGCTACTTTCTTCAATCACCAAATCTCTAAAATAGTTTTAAAAATTCTTTGAAGGAAGGGCCTGGTTCATTGTATAATGGTTGCGTTTTGAAACAAAGTTGAAAGACTAGAAATCTAGTAAATAGCTACTTTAGATTAGAAATAGGACCCTTCTATAGTCAGATTTCTGCATTAATATATTTTCTGACTTGCTCACCCTAGTAACGTTTTTAGTTCTCTCTCACAAAGACCATCTGAAATAGGCAATTCTCATTTGGGGTTAATAAACTAAACCCTTGTCAGGCTAGGACCCACTGTAAATTAAGATGAACAGTTAAGGGGCCCCTGGGTGGCTCAGTCGTTAAGCATCTGCCTTCGGCTCAGGTCATGATCCCAGGGTCCTGGGATCAAGCCCCACATTGGGCTCCCTGCTCCGCGGGAAGCCTGCTTCTCCCTGTCCCACTCCCCCTGCTTGTTTTCCCTCTTTCACTGTGTCTCTCTCTTTGTCAAATAAATAAATTTTAAAAATCTTAAAAAAAAAAAAAAGATGAACAGTTAAAGTACAATGGATAAGGTACCTTGCTTTGTGTGGTAGGTTTCTTCTAGAAGTTTTGGGTGACAGTTGTTTTTCTTTTTTTAATCATTTCTAAGAAGCAGCAGTGGGTTCTCCTATTCAAAGGAATACTTGAGGAAGTATATAATCAACATATGCTTGTGTGCTGGTCCTTTCTAATTCTGCTACCTTTTGGCATTTATTGTAGGCATCATTCGATATGGCAATTCTAATAATAATATTTGGTAAATACTTATTGTTGTGTGTGTCTTTTTCCTACTATAGTGATTAACTCCATGAACTTAGAAGCTATGCCTTGTACTCCTATTTCTCCACAATACCTAGCATGGAGCTGAACATTTGTAACATTATAATAAATATTTATAGGATTGCATAAACATATATCAGAAGCGTTGATTTATTTTACTTAAAGGAAGAAATATCTGTAAAGAATACAGTCATTTCATATAAGTGCTAAATCATACATTTAAAATACTTTTTAGGCAACGTGTAGATACAGGACTTTGTCCTTCATAACCATTGACTATCATCTGGGGAATCTTATACACAGCCTTGTACGGAAGTCTGGGCTTCACCCTCAGAGATTCAGTTCCAGCATATTGGGGGGTGAGGGGGAGTAAGTTGCAGACATCTTTACTTTTAAAAACACCACAACTGGGGGCACCTGGGTGGCTCAGTTGGTTAAGCGTCCAACTCTTTTTTTTTTATATAATTAAACATGTTCACTATTTTATTTTTTATTTTTTTTAAAATATTATATAGTGTCTGACTCTTGATTTTGTCCCAGGTCATGATCTCAAGGTTGTGGAATTAAGCCCTGTGTCGGGTTCCACACTCAGCGGCGGGGGTCTGCTTGAGATTCTCTCCCTCTCCCTCCCCCTCTGCACTCTCTCTCTCTCTTTCTCTCAAATAAATAAATCTTTAAAAACACCACAAGTGATACTATTTTATAGTCAAAGTTGAAAGCCACTAGTTTAGGATGACCACAACCAGTTCTCTAGAAACTGTCACAAGACATTGTGTAGAGTACTGTGGTCTATTTGGTTAAAAAAAAAGTAATGAATAGCACTTGCTTTTTATACATTTCTCATAAACTAAAAAGACTAAAGGTATAATTGTCACATTAGTAGACTACTTGAAAAATGCTTGGTTAAATTACTCTTGTGCTGGGGTGCCTAGGTAGCTCAGTTGGTTAAGTATCTGACTCTTGATTTTAGCTCAGGTCATGATCTCGGGGTCGTGAGATCCAGCCCTGCATTAGGCTCCACGCTGGGCACTCTCTCTCTCTCTCTCTCTCTCTCACTCAAATAAATAAATCTTTTTAAAAATTACACCTGTGCATATAATAGACCATGAGACAGGGAGAGCATGCAAAATTTGACATCTGGAACATCTAATGTCCCTTGACAATTATCTGCCTCCTGTTGCACAAGATTTTCTACATAACTGCAGGATCAGGAAATTAAAACAACAAAACAGAAAATAAACCCTATTGTTCCAAAGGGTTATATATATATGGATATATGTATATATGAAATATATATAGATATATATAATTTATATCTACACATACATATGTAATATATACAAACACACACATATGTATATATTAAGGACTTTATCTGATACGGGTTTTTCTTTGACTCTAAAGCATAAAGAATTTTATTTGGTGTGGATACTTTCTTCTTCCAGTTGCATGAAAAATTTGCATGTGAGTTTACAGTTTATAGTCATTTAAGAGTAATGACTCAGTAGGGGGAAAAGTATATAACAAAAGTATATAAATCATGAACTTAATACAAAATTAACTTTCAGTAACCTTTTGAAATCGAGATGCTATTCCATTTGATTGTAATGGAAAGTCATTGGACATGCTAATGAAATATAGTCACAAGGTTTCCTTCAAATATCACATGTCAAAAGAGCAAAATCCCTGCACAAGCTCCACTTTTGATTTTTACTCAAAACATGCAGAAGAGGCTTGTCTGAGAATTGGTATTGAGCTTGCTTGTTATGAGTTATGGATATTTTAGCAATAAAATTTGGCTTTCTGGAACAAATGGATGTTCAAACCTGATTTTATTAGTGTGGTTGAACATTGTGGAACTAAAACAAGGAAATTTCTGCATATTGCCACAATTTGAGGCCATACGGATCATAAACTCTTCTATTTATATTTCACTGGTGGACACAAATGACATTATCTCATCAGGAAGAAAAAGGGGAAGCAAGGAATACACAACTTAAGTTTAGAAACTGTACACCTTGTCACTGAATGTCAGATAGAGGTGATGCTTTTAAATCGGAGGCGTCTTGATTTAGTGCCTTTAATACGCAGAGGAAGGGATATGCAGGGTGCATCGTTAGTGTAACAGGGTGAAAGGGGCAACGCGTCTCTTCTGTTAGTCTGGGAAGAGGATGAATCTGGTACAGCTCTGAAGTCAGAACCTCCATCACCTTTCTCACAGATGATGTAGATTTTAATTGTACTCGGGGCTGACTCGCATCTCCCCAGCTCCTGCATGACATTGAGATAGATGAAGCCATTTGTTGGCATTATCAGAGCCAGCTGTGTGCTTGGCTGCAGCTACAGTAGGCATTCTATCTCATGCATAATCCTCTCATTGAGAGGAGATCACAAGCATCTGAACCATATGGCAAATAATTTTATTATGATCAAAAAAGGACTCTTTAAGCTAGTTAAACAGAAGAGTCCTTGAAATGCAATCAAAAGTTTTATTTTCATGTGCACCATCATCCTAAATTAATTGTTAGTACTGCCACAATCAAAGAGAACCTAGACTCCCCCACCCCTGCAGAGTGGGAATAAACTTAAAATTATTTTGCCTGCACCTTCTTTTAGGCATCTCCATTTTGGTGAATTTATTTGGATCCATATTAGAGGAGAGAATCTGGATTTCTAAGACTGAAGCCTGCGTCTGATTTTAATAATAAGAAATAATAATAATATCAACAACAATACATCTCCAAATGTAAGAACCCCATACCAGATGAGCAAGCTTGAATTTATGTCCTCAGTGCTCTTCTCCTAAAAACCACATAGATGGAGGCTATTTTTTTTCTTAAGGGGAAGTAAAGTCTTAAAAGGAAGAAAGAAAATCTATTCTTTCACAGGGTAGCCTAATGATCCTGTAAGTTTAGCATACATCTTCAAAGGGAAGAAGTAAACTTGTCTTTTCCACATGGTGGGATTTCCCACACATTTTCAAAGAGACGCATGGGTCTCCATAGCAAAGGCATGTAATCCGCTGCCCTTCTGTCCAGGGAAGTGATGGGAAGCAGCTGTTCTAGGACACACTGGGCTCTGGTTAGGAGGAATTGTGTGAGGCTATGGCAAGAGGTTTAGTTGCTGCCTCTAACCAGAATTGCTTCTAGCTTTCATATTCTTCCTACGTTAATTGTGACTTTTATTAATCACAAAGGATGTTTCAAAACTCCAGTTCAAATGCTACAGGGCCATAAAATAGCAACTTGCCTAATCTTACCTTGTGTATGATGTGTATGTTCTGTTCTTTTATTATGATTTTTCTTTCCAGAGAAAAGTATATAGATTTGGGCCTTAGGGCACCTGTTAGTAAAGGCATTATCAGCAACTTCCACACCACAGTTTGAGAACATAAAGTATCACAGGGTCCAAATGGCAACAGCTGCCTTATCTGGAGACTAGTCTTTTATTTGGTATTTTATTGACAAATAATAAAGCTAGTAATTGGACTGGGAGAGGAATATAGCCACCTAATTTACAGGAACCTTAATTTTCTGCTACTAAATGCCTGAAGCAGCTTTTTGTTCTTATCACCCCCTCATGACTAAATCAGAGTATCTGCCTGAACTGTTAAAATGGTTTCAAATGTGTATTTTTCTCTTCATTATTTAAGAGCATGTTTGAAAAAAAATGCTTACAATGAAATATGATGCTGATTCCTTAAAAAAACAACCTCCCCCCCCCCCCCCAAAGCACCATGTGATCCTGATTGTAAAGCCAGGATGTATTTGTTCAGGAAGCTTTCTTCAGTCCCTGCCCCAGCGAAGGAAGGTGGAAAAGGGCTCCATAGAAAGGTGGGCAGAAAAGCCAGACCACCTTCCGGAACCTGCCAGGGGCAGGCTTTCCACATCAGCCAAGTAGTAGATGTGTACAGCTCCTCATCCTTCCAACTTTTTCATCACCGTTGCCATTTAAAAAAGAAAAGAGGAGAGAAGAAAGAAGAAAATGACTCTATCGGGCTGTCAGCGTGTTTGCCAATTATCAAAGTAGATGTTGTTCTGAGTTCAGAATTGCATTTCTGTGTGATCTTCCCCATCCCTAACATGATGCAAGGAAGACCATGGAGAGTTGATTGCTCTCTGACAAAGAAAAGGCATTTCGGGCCTTAGAGTTTCATCCAAGGGAGCTTTGTTAGTGTGGAACCTTCAGTATATTGCCCAGCTGGATGAAATATATGATTTTTGTCTGGGATCATCCTGGTGCTTTTTGAATGTTTGGGGTTTTGCCCCCAGAAATAATTTACACAGTGCTGAATGATTATTATCCACGATCTGGTTTCTGAAAGTTTTTGCTAAGTGGCAGAACCATAGCCTTTGATGTCATACTACATGCTTCATAGGGCTTTCACTGGCAATGAAGGTTGTACATAAATAATGGATGAAGAGGGGTGACAGGGCCTGAGCACTTGGGGCCTGACAGATTATCTTGTGATGTATTACAATTAGATATGCGTGAGTGTCACTTCATTTATTCAACTAGTATGAGTGCATAACTCTTTGAAGGTAGATTTATTAAGAGCTTTACTCATGTCTTTTCAAAATTTAGAACTGATTTTTGAGCATTTCTAACAGCTTTCTAAATCACCTACCTTCTTGTGTTTTTTTTTAAGTTGGAATTTTTGGGAAATCTTTACAAAGCAGGTTAAATATTTGGTTGTATATTTTATTTGTGCTCAAGGCAGTTGCTGGATGACAGATC